>NC_091679.1:37938883-38241914 GCF_030179915.1 Drosophila takahashii
CTTGAAAATGCTGTTGATGATGCCATTTGCCACGATGCCACCTCGGCCACCCTGCGTCGCCTTCTTGGGGGTGGCCATCAAGAAGGGATTGTTGCGTCCCAGAAAATTGGCCGGCGGCGGTATGATGAGGTCCAGCGAGCTGGTTCCCCGACTGCTGCTCGAGTTCTCGTCGGACGATAGATCACAGTGGTTGCGGCTGTTGTCATAGCGCTTGGA
The DNA here is from genome assembly GCF_030179915.1 of Drosophila takahashii. Taxonomy (NCBI): domain Eukaryota; kingdom Metazoa; phylum Arthropoda; class Insecta; order Diptera; family Drosophilidae; genus Drosophila; species Drosophila takahashii. Next base: position 37,939,100 of record NC_091679.1, read on the forward strand.
CAGGCGGAAAGCCTTGCGTTTGCGACTGCTGTTGGCGTCCAGCAGCGGAGGAATGGGAGCTGCTGGCAGCTTGCCGGGATCGCCGTCGTTGGCATTGTCGTCGGCGAGGTCGAGAGCGACTGCCTCAACATGTTCCGACTGCTTGGGCAGCTCATCCTGCTCATCCGCCTTCTGGCTGGCCTGCTTTTTGGCCTTCTCGATGATCTGCTTGATGGGAATCTCGTCCTCGCTCGTCTCCACTGGCTCATCTTCATCCGTATTGAACTCGTACACATCTTTGGGTACTCTTTTCGGGGGTTCCTGCCTCGGCAGCAGAGTCAGTTTGAACTTCTTGACCAGCAGTTCATCGGAAAGTTCCTCGTGGGGCTCTAGGAATACCTTGGGCGTAAGTGGCGGCCCGCTGTGGCGAAGCGCATAGAAGGCTGGCGCTCTTTTGAACTCCCTGCCGCAGACGAAGCGCTCCGCCTTCAGCGTCTGCTTGATGCGCTCCATGAGTGCCGTCTCCGGCAGCGAGCGCCATTGCTCGCAGATGGGAAGCTGGTGGCGCTGCTCGAGTATGAAGGGCCAAATGTCCTTCAGCAGGTGATGGTACTTCTGGTGCTGGTGCTTGCGCAGATTGTACAGGGCAATGTGCAGCACGTCTACCCAGTCGATCTGCAGACGTCGCACAAACTCCACGCCATTGTTGCACACAGTGCAGCAGAATACAAAGAACCTGGGGGGATTCGTTTAATTAGTATTTAGAATACCTAAAAGGCAAGTCCCGACTTACATGTCGCCGCGCAGCAGCTTCCTCTTGAAGTTCTGCATGCATTGGGTGTGGAACCAGTTGCGGCACTTGCAGCACTGCAGCATATTGTGATCGAATTTGCCCGGCTTGCCGCAGTAGCAATAAATCTGCTCCTCGTTCACCCGATGCTTCTCATCCCAGCTGAGCTTATCCGCCTGTGTGAGGGAAAAACCATCGGATTAGCAACCTAATCTTAGGCTTAGGTACGCAGCATAGATACTCACATGGTAGGGTAATTGACGGCAAATCCCCGCAGGCTTGCTGATCTCATGGTTAACCGGCTGTTGCATTTTCATGGGTTTCGCACACCGTTTGCAGCTCCAAATTCCGCTGCCGGTGACGATTTCGATGGTACAGCCACGATGATAGCCGCGTCCGCAGCGCTCGCAGATTTCCACCACATCCTCGACATCCGACCGCTTGCAGGCCACGCACATGGGTCCGCTGGTGGAGGCACTGGACGTATCCGAGCTGGACCCACCTCCGCCGCCAGTGGATGGGCTGCCCCCCAACTTGCGCAGTTTGTCCGGCTCACACCATTGCTCCGACTGATCATCGAAGCGGATGAGAAACTGGTCGCTTGTTTGCTCAATAATAGTGCCCAGGTAGAACCTGCCGTCGTTGCATTTGATAAAGACATCCTCCTGCAGGGCATAGGTGACCACCACCGGCGGCGGAGGAGGAGGAGCAGCCACTGGTGGCGGAGGAGGAGATGGTGGAGTTAACGGCGTGTGCGGCTGTGCTGCTTCGACGGCCTTGAAGCTCGGCTTCATTTGGCTGACGGCCTTGAGCAGCAGCGGAGGCGAGGGCGACAGCTCGCTCTTCCCCGGCGAACTCATCAAAGTCTCCGGCGTTGTGGGCGGCGTCTGGGGCGTTGTGGTCGTCGAATCCGGCTCATCCACTATGACCACAGCCGCCGAGGTGGTGGTGGCTCCACCATAGCTGCTGCTGGACACCGAACTGCTGCTGCAGCTGCTGCTGTCCGCCGTGCTGCTGTCGATGAGGGGCAGGATGGCCTTGTGCTGGATGGCCGGTATGATGGGAGACGGCTGCTGGGCGCTGCTCAGCGATGAGCTGAGCGAGGAGGGCGACTCCGCGTAGTGGTTGTTGATGCAAATGTTGATGCGGTCCAGCACCACAGTGGATGGGGGTGACGAGGTGGAGTTGCTCACGGGCACAAGTGGAGGAGGTTGCAGTTGCTTAGCCGCCGCTGCCATAAGGTTGAGTTGCCCCGCCGTTTGGCCACCGCCGCTGGGCAAATAATAAGACTGAACGGGCGCGTAAATAGAGTGCGGTTCCTGCGGCGACTTGTTCTGCAAACTATAAGCACTCGGCGTCGTCGAGATGATCCTGATGTTGTTGGCCTTGAAGGGACTGGAGCTGCTGGCCGCCTGTTGCTTCGTCGGCGTGGCCTGCTGGGCGAAGCTGTTGGTGATCTGGATGGTGCTGGGATGTGCGGGATGGGTGGCCTGTGGCGCTGCTCCTCCGGCGTAGAAACGCTTGGCCACCGTGGCAGCAGGTCCTGCGGTGGGCGGCAGGATCTGGTAGGTGGTGGTCATCCACTGCGGCTGCTGACCAGCCTGCGGCAAGTAGCCGTATGTGGTGCTGGTCGCGGGAGGAGGAGCTCCGGGGGCCACGGCGGCCGTCGGCTGTTGCAGGAACGGAACGTGTGCCACGTTCTGCGGCGGATGGTCGTGTTGCAAGTGGTAATGGTTGTTCATCATTGCGGCTGTGTGGGTGGTTTGGCTGGTGGTGATGGTGCTTGATGCGCAGCAGTCTTTTCTGCAAAAAATAGGAACCTTTAGTTTGCCGGCTTTTGGTGATTGCTTTTTAATGGGTCTCTCGCCGATTAACACGAGCTCATTAATCTGGCGCCTTTTTCGTCGAATTTTTTGTTGCCCCGCCGACACATACATGCACACAAGGGGCTACACGTACGGGCTGGAGAGCGGGCCCTTTTGTATTCTGTGTGCCTTCCACATTCGTACTTTTCCACACGCACCAGTCTCCTAGTTGGGGAGCCGATTTACCCACCTTTCTGTGTGCCTCGATTCGCGCATTAAATTAGCATTGTGCTCTAATTAATTCGGCTGTCGGCTTTAGTCGTCGTTGGGCCAAGTTCATCCCTAACACCAGCGAAAATGCACAAAACAAATCACTTGAAAATTAATTTGTGTCAGCCATTTTTCAACATATGCCCACTGTGTGACCGCTCGGCGGTAGTGCTGGAAAATACTAGAAGAGGCCAAAAATACTGGCTAGGCAGGGGACCATTAATATTATATTTCAGGGAAATTTTAACTAGGAACTTATTTGTTTTTATTTATTAATAGTTCATTTAAATTAAACTAGTTAAATTAGATACAATATAACATAATTACCTCTTAACCAGAGAATAAAAAATGGGTATAATATAGATTTTAAAAAATATAAAATGTCAAAAAAAAACGAATACATTTTCTTTTGAAATAATAATTCAGAGATTTATATGATTTTTAAATACAAATACATGTGCTTAAATAAGTGGTTGAATTGTAATATCGCTTATTATAAATTTAAATTAAAGTTCAAAAACAACCAAGTTAAAAATACCAAAAACCAAAAACACTACCTGCTCAAAATACCACCCTAGTATTCCCAGCACTTGCCTATCACAGATAGCAGTGAGTAGTCGCAACAGTAGTGCAATAACTATAAAGCCTATCATTTAAATCCCAGCTTCAGTAATCAACTATTTTATTTAATTATCCTAATGATCATTACAGGAATCGGGGTCAACATTTGAATAACGAAGCTGCGCGCCAGAAAATACTAGAAAAATACCAGAGGAGACAAGCAGACAGCGAAAAGGGTATAAATAGCAGCAAACTTTAGTTCGATGGGTTTTTTCCAAACTGGTCACGCTACGAACAAAAGCAAAAGCAATTCGGAGATTTCATTAAATTTTCACTTGTGAATAAAACGCGGAAAAACACTTGGAAAACAGAAGAACAGAGCTTAAAAAAGCGGTACACAGCGAAAGTGAAGTGCGAAACGCAAACTAAACGTGTTAACAGCGAGTTTTCTACGCCGCGAACGCCGAGAGAGCTGTAAAATTGTTAAGGTAGGTAGGCGGAGCAGGAGAAGAAGAACTAGAGCTCCATTTGTGCAAGTTGGTGGCTCGAATGACGCACTTGGCTGTAATTGAAAATATCCGATTGCGTTGGAGCTGCAACTTTCACATCAGAAAATGTACCCATATGTACATTTTACATATATGTATTTTGTACCTGGACACGCACACACTGCCCCCCGCACACACACTCACACACACGCACGGAAAAATGAACTGTGAACTGGAAGGGGGGCCAGTGTATGGGTGAGCTGTGAATTCATTGACTACTCCTTTCCAGGCTGCGCTGGTCACTATATGTCCAGGCCGCGTTCATCCGCCAAAGCCGTGCAGTTCAAGCACGAATCGGAGGAAGAGGAGGACGACGAGGAGGAGCAGCTGCCTTCCAGGAGGATGCACTCGTTCGGGGACGCGGGCGCCATCGGGAGCGGGGTGCCGGCCTTCTTGGCCAAACTGTGGCGCCTCGTCGACGACGCCGATACCAATCGCTTGATCTGCTGGACCAAGGTAATCCTATGCCGCCATATTGTTTATTTACCTTTCCAGGGACTCCCCCTCCCCCTCCCACCACTTACCGCTAATCAGCATGGCAACAATGACGTGCAGGTGTCTCAAGCTCAAGCTCTCTTTCTCGCCTTTTCTCTCTATGCCTCTCTGTTTTGTTGTTGCTGTGCCGCAACGCACGTATGCAAGCCCTTGCTGTTGTTGTTGTTGTTGTTTTTATGCCATTTGCATGCGTACGTGCGTGAACTCTGGAAAATTTTCCATCTCCCATCTGTCAATCGAAAAATTTCCCCTGGTCATTCATTCGGTTTTCCATTTAAGATAAGAGTATTTGGTTCTCACTTTTGGTTTCCACACACTCTTAGTGAAGAGTGTGCTTATCACTATAGCGTTTTTATACCTTTTACAATCAAAATCATACAGATGAGAGCAAATTAATAGCAGTATTGGAAAGAAAACAATTTAAAGAGCTTAAAAACCTTAGATTGGAACACATTACTAACATATGAAATACTATTATCACTAAATTCGTATACCAAAAAAAAATTGTTTTTTTTTGTAGTTTCAACTTTTCTTAAACTAATTGACCGTTGTAATGAGCATTACTATTACTTTGAACACCGCTGTAATTTCGCCTTTTGCCTCTATAGATATAATTATAATTAGCTAATTATATTCGGTGCTACAAACATATACGCAATCGCTTATCGTTTTCGGTTTGCGGCCTACCGCGAATAGGTTTGTGGCAACCTCATATCAGCATGACTCTCATATCGCTTCCGTTTTTCGTTTCATTACAGGATGGCCAAAGTTTTGTTATACAAAATCAGGCGCAATTCGCCAAGGAATTGCTGCCCCTGAACTACAAGCACAACAACATGGCCAGCTTCATCAGACAACTGAATATGTGTAAGTAAAGTGCATACAAAATTCTTAATTAAATTTAATTGAAATTATTTAATCTCCAGATGGTTTCCACAAGATCACCTCCATTGACAACGGAGGCCTGCGCTTCGATCGCGACGAGATTGAGTTCTCACATCCCTTCTTCAAGCGCAACTCCCCGTATTTACTGGACCAAATCAAAAGGAAGATATCGAATAACAAAAACGGGGACGACAAGAGTGTGCTGAAGCAGGAGGCCGTGTCGAAGATCCTCAGCGATGTGAAGGTGATGCGCGGACGCCAGGACAACCTGGACTCGCGTTTCTCCGCCATGAAGCAGGAAAACGAGGTGCTGTGGCGCGAGATAGCCAGCCTGCGTCAGAAGCACGCCAAGCAGCAGCAGATAGTCAACAAACTGATCCAGTTCCTAATCTCCATCGTGCAACCGTCGCGCAACATGTCCGGCGTCAAGCGCCACATGCAGCTGATGATCAACGACACGCCGGAGAACGATCGTGCTCGCAGCACCAGCGAGACGGAGAGCGAGGGCGGCGGCGGCCCGGTCATCCACGAGCTCAGCGAGGAGCTGCTCGACGAGGTGATGAATCCTTCGCCGACTAACTACGCTGCAGCTTCGCAGTACGACCAGGAGAGCGTCTCCCCGCTGGCCGTCGAGCGGCCGCGTTCGAATATAAGCATTAGCTCGCACAACGTCGACTATTCGAATCAGAGCGTCGAGGACTTGCTGCTCCAGGGCAATGGAACTGCTGGCGGTAATCTTCTGGTCGGAGGAGCAGCCTCTCCGCTCGCCTCCAGTGTGAGCAGTCAGTCGCCGGCCCAGCAAGTTGTCTACACGGTCACCGAGGCCCCCGACTCGCATGTCCAGGAGGTGCCCAACAGTCCGCCGTATCACGAAGAGCAGAACGTCCTCACCACGCCCATGGTGCGGGAGCAGGAGCAGAAGCGTCAGCAGCTCAAGGAGCAGAACAAGCTGCGACGACGCGCAGGAGAAGTAACCATCGATGCCGCCCCAATTCTGGTGGAAGAGGGCGGTCCTAAGGTGCAGCGCAAGAGCAACCAGGGAATGGTTCAGCCAATGATTATCAAGGCCGAGCCGGAGAACAACTCTGGAATAATGGAGCTTATAAATCCCTCAAACTCTGATCTGTACAATGTAAACTTTATCAGTGAAGATATGCCTACGGATATATTCGAAGTGAGTGGCTTTAAGTCTCACTCTTAAGTGATTGCTAATTGTTTTTAATCTACAGGACTCTTCTTTGCTGCCTGCTGGCGTGGAGGAGGCAGCCAAGCTGGATCAGCAGCAGAAATTCGGGCAATCTACAGTGAGCAGCGGCAAGTTTGCCAGCAATTTCGATGTGCCCACCAATAGTTCTTTGTTGGATGCAAATCAGGCCTCGACATCGAAGGCTGCAGCCAAGGCACAGGCCAATGAGGAGGAGGCGGCGGCCTTGGCTGTGGCCAAGTACACGGGCAGCGAGAACGGAGCTACGCGAGATCTCAACAACGGTCAGCTCCTCAGGATCCCCTCAGTGTTAGTAGACAAGAAGATTTCCCATACCAGCCAGAACAGCCATAATCAAGAGGCAAATTCTTACTGTTGCAGTGACGATCTCCATGGGCACTTGGACAACATGCAAGATGAGCTGGAAACTCTGAAGGATCTGTTGCGTGGCGACGGGGTGGCCATTGATCAAAACATGCTTCTGGGTGTAAGTATCCATAGTTACTATCCTTAGTTGTTTTCTGGATTAGCTGTCCGTGTGTCCGACTTAAGGCTCACTTTACAAACGTTCTATTTACATGATCAGGCGCCTGGCAGGACGCCCATTTTTCAGTTGACCGAGGACGAGCTGCTTCTAAAGGTCAGCGCAAAGCGTCCGCACATGCTAGGCTTCTATGTTTAAAAGTTACCTAACTAGAAAACTAACCATGTTCTCTTTTATGTATGCTTTACAGCTCTTTAATGACTCGGATCTGATGGACAACTACGGCTTATCTTTTCCCAATGACAGCCTAAGCAGTGAAAAGAAGGGTGAGTTTGGAAAAGACTCTTAATCCTCTGTTCGCAATTAACATATTTGATCTGCTTCTAAACAGCACCCAGTGGCTCAGAACTGATTTCCTATCAGCCCATGTACGATCTGTCCGACATTCTGGACACGGACGATGGCAACAAGGATCAGGAGGCCAACAGACGCCAGCAGCTGCAGACGCAGAACTCGGTGTTGAATACGCCACGTCACGAGTTGTAACTTATATTAAGTAGTAGCAGCGAACAATTTGTTTCTAGCTTTTAATTGAATCAATCTTTTACGTGTTAATTTTCTTCACTTACTCTGTCTAACCTTTTAGTTGATTCATACCTATAATCATGCTACTTTTAATCACCGTAATCATATTAATGATGCTGTATATGCCTTATGCACTATATATATGATATATAGACTAACCAGTTCTTGTTGTAGAAAGACTCGAAGAATCAGTTAATATTTAGATGTATTTTGTATCCGGGGATTTTGAGGGCCTCGGCTCAGGTAGAAGATTTTTAGTTTGCACTAACCGATCGAGAGGGATGAACGCTGCTCGATCGCTGATCTAGACGATTTAAGATCGCACTTTTATTAATCGATAATAAATTGTTTTAAGCTGCCTTGAGCTGCAAATGAACTGTACTGTTTTTCTTTTCCACGGAATAGGGAAACACCAATTGCTACCTTGTTTTGTGCATAATTTATTTCGGATCATTGTTGATACAACTGAATAGATATGGACTTCTATCGCCTCATCTTAATACAAATTAACTTATACCCTTAGCCTAAGACGGGAACGCAGAGATACAAAATAATTGTAAGTTTAATAATACATAAATGAGTGTGTTGTAAGTGCGTTGTTTACCACTAAGGTGACTAATCGAGAGTTGTACGTATAGAATAGCGACGCCCTAGCACTCGTCCTTGTACTTTGCGTCCTTCAGAATGCTGGCGAACTCGAACTTGACCCGTTCCCGCTCCGACCGGGGCATGCTGCGCAGTGTGTCCACCAGCGAGAGGCAGTAGAGCTCGATGGGATCGCTGTAGGGCGTCGTCACTTGGGTCTGCAGCGGCGTTTCGGTGGCCTTGCGCTTGAAGGGATTGGTCAGGAAGTCGCTGGGTAACGTGCGTCTGGTGGCCGCCGGCTTGTAAATGGGTTCGATGGTCACCTCTCCATTCGACAGCGAGCTGTTCTTGATCTGCTTCTGCTCCTGCTGGGATGGCGGCTGCTGGTGCGCCTGGTGCACCTCCTGCTGGTCGTAGCCATTGCCCATGACCACCATGGGCGTGAGCAGGGGCGAGGAGGCCGGCGAGCTGACATGGTCGTGCTCGTGGCTGTGATTGCTGCTACTGGTGCCGTTGAGGGTCGTCTGCAGGGATAGTTCCGTCTTGGGCTCCTCCATGACCAGCTGCAGCTCGGGCACAATCTCGTTGTCGTCGCTATTCGAGCCATCCTCGCTGTTGTCCAGCTCGATGATGTCGTAGCCCTCGGAGGCGTCGATCTTCAGGTGCTCCGGATCGGGATAGAGGAAGCTATTGCTGTCGTTGTCACTACCCGCCCCGTTTTGGGGCGCCACATAGCTCTGGGATTTCTTGACATTATACGTTTGGGCCGTGTTCTGCAGGAAGGAGAGATCCTCGGTGAAGCGCCGCTTGCGCACATTCGGATTCGCCTGTCCCGTCTCAATGGCCTTCACCTCCTGCAGATAGTTGTAGCGTATGTTCTTCCATTTGGTCTGCAGGAATCGAGCTGTGGTGAAAAAGAGGGTGGTTTTGCTGAGACAATCTACGCAGTTTGCCAAACAAATACTCACAGGAGGCGCCCAGTTCGTTGGCGATGCGATCCCATATGTCCACTCGCACCGGATTGCGGCGATAATGCGGATGGCTGACATCGTAGATGGCCGGATTGGCGCGCACCAGCTTTATCAGGCGATCGTCTGCAGGCAATAGGATTTGTGGGAAAAATCGTTAAAATCTGCTTCGCTTTCTACGTTTCTTCGCAGCACAGTAGAAAACAGCAACCCCTAAGCACAGAAGACACATCCTTCGCTTTGGGGGTTGATTCTGCGAGCCCCGGTGGCTGTCGCTCAGATTCTGATTCTGAATCCGAGTCCATTGTGTACCGAGGGAAACTCACCGAACTCGGGTCCTGTGGTCTCGCGCTCCGCGTAGTAGCGCTGCATCTTCTCCGACTTGGAACTGATGTCCTGGTTTCCGCTTCTCCTGCTCATCGCGACTTGGTTTTCCCTTGTACTAGTTTGTATAGTTTCGCGAGTCAGTTGGCCATAGGCGACCGCTTTCTTCCTTTTTCCGGACCTTCAAGACGGCTCTCGCTGGCGATTCTAAAAGTTTATTTTGCTGCGACCGATTTACCGTTCGACTCTCCTGCGTTCTCTTCGTTTTGGTTTTACGCGCTCTGCGCAGACTCAAATCGGCTGGTCTTGGCGCTTGGCCAGATTTAGGCCCTTTTGCGGCCGCCTATCGATTGCGCGTAAAGGGTATCGAAAGGAAGACTCGGATAAGGTGGCAGCACTACACGATTGGCGCGTAATTTAAAATTTCTTAGGTGGCAACTAATTTCTAGCTTCTAGGCTTATTTTAGCTAATAAAATACATAAAAGCGAATTTAAGAGTAAGATTCTGCCTTTTTATATTTATCACCTTTTTTTAAATTGATTTAGGAGCTTAAAAAGCTTCGAAATGAGGCATATCACATATTCGACAGGTGTTTTATCTCAAATTCTTCTGTTTATACTTATACACATACCGCCAATCCACTAAAAACAAACAATGGATAGGTAAATTTGACATGGAGCGCTTATTTATTTAAAAATACTTTTCAATTAAAACAATACAAACAGTAGAAAAAGAGTGAGAGTTGAGCTTCTAAGCAGCATTCACGAAGGCACCGGCGAAGAGGATGTTCTTCTTGTTCCAGATTACGTATAGGAAGGGCCGATCCGCCTGGAACTGCAGGGGGAAGGTCATCATGCGGGTCATCATGATCATGCCGGTGGCGGCCGCCGCCTCCGTGCCCTCCTCATTCACCTCGATGGTGGCCTTGTGCAGGACATTGGACACAAAGACGCCCTCGGGAGAGTCCAGGAGATTATTGAACTCGGCTCCGTCGGTGAACATTTTCGTGATGCCCAACTGAAAGTAAAAACAAATAAACACCAGGTAAATAACTAATGAGGTCATAGCCGCTAGAGGGTTTGTGATCGATAAGATAGGTGCGTCACATCCGACTGCAGCTAAAAGTTCTTCAACTTTATGGGGTTCGTGGGTTCTGATACCTGATCTTTAAAACGAGCCGGTATATGGCAGACCATTTTGCTTATCTAAGACACCTTAACGGCGATAAGCTACTAAAAATAATACACACATCAATCGAGGGAATTTTTAAGATAAGAACTCAATAAATATTTTCGGGGGCGGTTTGCAGTACTGCAACGTGTCTATAAAGTGGAATATTTCTGCGTTTTATCAGGGAATTTAGTGGGCTACTGCTAATAATAGCTGATTATTTCACCTTAAACACGCAACTTGACTTATAAGGAAGTCATTTGTTAGAAAATGCGGTCAAGGAACTGTGACAAATTATGTAAAAACGAAAGTTGACCATGAACAGAGCTTAATTGTGTCAAATGTGGGTCGCCACAAGCTAATTTCTCTAAGCAAAAGGTATTTTCAGCTTACCTGCTTCAGTTTCTCGGCCAATTCCAGGGAGTAATCCACCTTGAACTTGGGGAACTTCACATGAACCTCCTCCACGGTCAACTTATCGGCCAGATCCACCAGGTTGACGCTCTTGAGCTTCTCGGCGAGGGCGAAAATGCCCGTTCTTTCCTGCGGCAGCAGGACAAACATGGAGAGATCCGAGTCCTGGTAGGGCATCTCGAGGGCAGTGCAGCCCAAATCCTCAAAGTAGCCATAGTTGAACTTGGCCTTCTGGTTCATGTACTTCACCCTGACCTGCTCCTCCTCGCCCACCCAGAAATCGTCCTCCTCGGTGCGCTCCTCGTTGAACTTGTGCGCCCAGCTGCCCTTGAAGTGCAGGGCATTGACCAGGACGAGGCGGGTGAGGTCCGAGAAGGAGTCGGCGCTCACCAGCTCCGTGATCTTGCCCTGCGTCTTGGCATTCACCCAGGCATTGATGGCCTGGGCGGCGGCGTCGCTGAGGGCAAAGTTAATGGACTCGGCCTCCGAATGATACTGCTCCTTGATGGCCGCCTGGTAGTCCGGTTTCAGCTGCTTGCCCTCCTGAACGTACAGCTTGTTGGCCACGCGCAGCAGGTTGCTATTGCGATACTTCTCCAGGACGAACTGGAAAGTCTGGGCAACCTCAGGCGGAAAGTTTGAGACAAAGTGCAAAGCCTTGGCTATCTCGTCGGCGGTTTCGCCCTGCGAACCGGCAAAAGCCAAGGCGATGCAGGTTTGGATGGAGAAGGGCGAGAAGACCACGTTCTCCTTGAGGCCACCGGCGCTCAAAAGCTGGAAAAGTTCCGTGGTGAAACGGGCGCCGCCACGGGCAAATTCCAAATTGAAATCGAACATTTCGATGGGCTGGGAGATTGTGGGTGTGTGCTGTGTGGTCGCGGAATTGCGTGTACTTGTTTTCTGGCCCGCTGTCTACACCGGAATGTCTTAAATGCCGTTCGGGGCCACAACAAAAGTGAAAACAGGCATCGGCTGCCGGCGGATGAGTCACTTTCCAAAGCAAACATCATCAAAACAGCCGAGTAGAATAGGCGGCGTCACCGCTCCCCTTTCAGCGCCCCTGCCATCTTGGGGGTTTCCCTAAGGTCAGGACACCTATTTTTAGCCATTTTAGTATAGTTTCAGTGGTTTTCATGCAGGAATTTTGTAAACAAAGTTTTTAATCCAATTCCGCAATGTGACCGCAGGCCTTGGCGCCAAAAAATATTACCAAGAAATACTGAAAAATATACTAGCAAGAAACAACGGAAGATGGTCTTCCCAATTTGTTATCGAATTCAAAAAATTAATTCTTTTTGAAAGTAATTAAAATAAAAAATTTTTTTACTAATATACAAAACATATAAAAATAAAAAATGTATTTAAAAAGCTTTGCCCAGTGCTTAAATGGGTAGTCTAGGTTATATTTATTAGCTCAGCGAGATCAACATTTTGTTTATATATTAGGTAATATAATAACACACAAATGAAAAATAGCTCAATGCAATCACTAAAACGGAAAGCAAGATTAAAATTATGTGGTAAAAGTTAAAGCAAAGCGGACTTTTAAAATTACTTTAAAGTAAGAGCTTTGTGTCTAGTTGAATGTCTTTTAGCTTTTGGTTTTGTAACAATATCCTTAACATTTTTTTGCAAAATTTCATCTTCGATCTTAATTTTACAATCAGACTGCTCGATGGTGTCACATAGTGAAGTACCGTATTGGTCTTCCTCGAATACGTCTTCTTCCAGGGTCTCGTTTTTCACTACGCAATCGAATTGGTCCCTTTGATCCGGGCCATTAATATTATGACCCCTTTCCTTTTTAACTTGTTTAAAATATTGAGAAGGGACATCTTCATCATTGTCTGATACTCTGCACACTTGTTCCTCGAGTAAGTTCTCCTCATCCTCCTGCTCCTTTTTAAACTGGCTGTAAGATTGATTTATCTCGATGGCATTTTGCGCAGCCTGCAGGCATTCAATGCAAATGTTTTTGGAGAATGAGTCTCCTTTCTCAATTTTAAAGCCAGTGCACTTAGAAATCAGAAATGGAATGGATACTTTAACTCCTGGTATCTCTTCAAATATATTGAACATGCTTTCACTTTTTCCGAGGCAAACACGGCACATGGACGACACCATCGCCCTAAAATGAAATTGTTTATTAATAATTGTATGGGAATTGCTTAAATTTAGAATTACTCACAAATCCTAATGTTTATTTACATATTGCATTAGAGAAGAGATAATTTTTGCTGATGCAGTCGATATTAGTTGTGGAAATATTAGGGTGATTCCAGAAATGGTGGCTTATCGAAAAGGAGTTCCCCACTATATGAACATTTTATTTAAAATTGATTTTATAAAAATTAAACGGGAGACAATATCCTCTCCTCCAATCAAACGGTTCCATTATAAAAAGAACATTAAAATATGTTTGTAGAATTACTTAAATTTAAATTTTAGATTGCTAACCCCCAAATGTTATCGATTTCGATAGGAAAAAATACCAGACCCGCCCGGTTGTGGCCCGCAGCCCTGGCGCTTCTGCGCGCGCGCTTTCCAACACCGTCGCGCAACCCACCCCGCTTCCCGCTCGCCCACAAGCCATTATTTTTCGAGTTTCATCCGCAGCCACAGTGCAAAATAGGTTTATCAATTTAATTTAAGTGTTAAAGTAGTTGTAAAGTGTTTTTTAAGTTGCGCACGCGATCGAGGCCACCCCGCATGGATTCCTAGCTGTATGGTGCATGTGCCCGCCGATCGATTGGAGTTTTAGCCATTCAGTTGATGTGATTTTCCCGTGACTTTTGCGTACGAAAATCGCTTTGGGAACGGAAGAAGGTGAAGGTGAGTTGCGTTGCGTTGCGGTTGCGACTGCAGATCGGTTATGCCACTCTCGATTCGGAATGGGATTCGGAATGGGGGTTACGGAATTATGGAATCGGAATTCGCGGATCTGGGTCCTTGAACCCCCTGCAATTGCAATTCCAATGGCAAATGCACGGAACCTGAATTGCGCACTGCAGCTGCATTTTATCCGATTTCACCAAAACAGCCCGACGGCGACCTTAAGAACCAGAAAAGTGCAACAAGGAGTGGTTGCTCACCATCTTGGCATCGAATCAGCCGAACGGAGTGAACCCTTCTACCCGCCGCCTGTCACAATTTGATTTAGGCCGTTGTCGTCGCTTCAGTTGCATTTCCACATATATACATATATATATATCCATTTGCATTTCTTATTTATATGCGCTGCATGCAGTAGTTGCAACTTGTTTACGCACAATCGCCGCACAAAGAGACACCTCCAGGGCCTTTGTGCGGCCAGGGAAAACATTGTATATGTATGTATCATCCTTGTTTCCTCCTTTCTTGCAGCTGCGGTCGCTGGCTTAATCGGGAGTCCTAAAGGTTACAGCTCCACAGAATGCAGCACAACGTTCACGCCGCCCGGCCAGCGCCCCACATCCGGGCTGCCCACCATCACAGCCACAGCCACAGCCATGCCCACATGCATCTGCATCCCGGCATGGAGCAGCACCTGGCCTCCAGTCTGCAGCAGCAGCAGCCGCCCCAGCAGCCGCCACATCGCGACCATCTCCATGCACGGTAAGGAATCGATTCCAGGATACTAGGAGGGATTGGAGCTGGCATATGATATATTGTAAACTTTTTAGGCGCAGAAAGATAGTTGATAGTTTGATATTAGATTTTATACAGGTCAATACATCACTTAAATATCCCGGGAATTTTATAACCTTTATATTCATACTTGTATCTTAGGAAAAGAAGCCTCTCCTTGTTTTAATAGGACTTTAGATGATAGTTGATATTCAGATATTAGATTAGAAAAAGGTCAATAGATCACTTAAATATCCCGGGGATGTTATACCTTCATATTTATGCTTGGAAAAAGAAACCTCTCCTTGTTTCAATAGGATTTTAGGGAGGCTAAATATCCCCTTGCTTCAGTTACTCATTGTCAAGATAAATGGATTACCTGACTAGAATGGATCATCTAAGATCCTACACAGAAAATAAAATGGTAATGGTCAATTTGATATTTTTAAAATCTTTTTTTTATATTATTTGCTCAAAAAATACTAAATTCGGTATTTTTATGATATGATTAAATATCATGGTGATATGTTTGAATCTTAAATTTGACATAAATCATATCGGCTTTATATTGATATGAAATAAGGTAGAAATAACCCTATTTCATATCGGTTTTTTCTCTGTTCTGCAAAAAATTATATTTCCAAAGTTAGTGCACTTCTGCCTACCTAAACCCAAAAGTTTTGGGCCAAAACTGTATTCCTTCCTTAATTGGAAGGTTTTCCCGAACACAGTTAAATTTATACTAGACAATAGGAACCCTGAAAAGGGGTCAGATTTCCCTTCGCCTAGTTGGATCTCGTTTAATAGGTAGCCTCAACTTGGTTCCGTTGGATCTCAGAATCTCAGGATCTCAGCTCCTTTTCTTCGTTGGATCTCAGAGAGATGCCACATCGCCTGTGGATCGGATCGCCAGCTTGTCTGCGCTTTATGCGTTGCGGCAATTATGTTAATTCCTGTCACTGACAATCGGTGTGAGACTCATCATCCCATTTTCTCAACTCATAAATTATAATTTCAGTGGCTCTTTGTTCTTTCGCGCTCAGCATGACTTCCGCTCGATGATAACGGGTTTGCCCGGCCGACTGCGCTGCAATTATCCTTGACGTTCGCGAGGATCCTTCGGCCTCTCGGCCTCTAGTCCTCTAGGAGTTCAGGCTCCTCGCTCGCATTGTCTGCGATCATATGTTTTGTCCAACTCTCAGTTGAACCTCTCATCCAGTTCCGCCTTCAGTTGCGTTTTGCCTGCCGCTCGGATCGGGTCGCTCACATGAATTTACCGGCGGTTGAAGTAAACTTGAAGTTTTAACGCACTTTTGCGTACGATTTCCCAACGATCATGAAACACTTTCATCAGTGCCAAGTGAGAGGTGAAAAATGCAGAAAGATTGTAGTCACATAAAATCAATTGGGATCTAATAAGTCCGCCATATAATACAGTGAATGGTTTAAGATAAGATCTACTAAATAGTATTGAATCAAATCTGTTTACCAATATAATCTGCAAGTGAAAGGTGAACAAATTAACAGAATAACTTTTGTTGATTTATAAGAAACAAACCCCCGCCAATTAAGTCTTGAAAATAATTTTAAATTGTCGACAAAAATTGGATTAGTTTCTAAAAAACCTAGCTTTCATTTTATAGTTCAAAAGTTTATTAAACTGAAAGATATTTCAATCTGAAACACAAAAAGAGGATGTCAAGCCCTATCTAAAGATCTTAAAGGATTGTTAACAACTGTTTTTAGAGAACTGTCGCTATATCCACCAACCAGATCCAATTAATTACCTCTACCTTCTTACCTAGGACATTTTTATCGCATATCAACTGATCCTAATCACAAATTGCCCATATCAATGTTAATTTGAAGGCTTGTTCCCGTACTGATTTAGCGATTATAAATTGCCGAAAATATTTCTTCGTCTTGTGAAATGTACGAGGCTGTAGGTAAAAGCGATTGAGTGTTGTCCTACCCTCGATTGAGGGTAGGGAGCAGAAGGAGCAGCATGAGCAGGGTGTCGCAGTAGGTGCGTCTCAATTGAAACTGACAGTTGGCGAAAAATGACACGATGCGTAAGAGAATGCGGCTTTTGTGCTTTGTTAGGATTTTGTCCATTGTTCAGCCTCGCCGCTGTTGTCTGCGATTCCGCAGAAACAACAACACGAGGCGGAAAGGAGGGGATGGAGAAGGAGAAGCTTCTAGGACCTCGCTCATTGGTGTTTTTGTTTTTCCCGTGCGCCAGTCGATGTACACTTTTGTCTCGATGGCCTCTATAATCCTCTTGGCTTGCATTGTTTGCTGATATAACCGCAGAAGCCAGCGCATCCGCCCCAGGAGCTCTTACTTGTGGCCATCGATTAACCAATTTACTTGCTCTCTCTCCTCCGTCTTGCAGTCTGAATCATCACCATCTCCACGCTCAACAGCAGCAGCAGACGCCGTCGAATCAAGCCGCCGCCGCCGTCGCTGCGGCTGGGGCTGCCTATCACCACGGCAACATCAACAGCAACAGCAGCACCAGCAACATAGCCAGCAACAGCAACCAGATGCAAAAGATTCGCCAGCAGCATCAGCACTTGAGCGGCAGCAACGGCATTCTGGGTAACCAGCCACCTGGACCGCCGCCCCAGGCCTTCAATCCGGCTGCCCTTGCCTACAATCAGCTGCCCCCGCATCCGCCGCACCACATGGCCGCCCACCTGGGCAGCTATGCCGCTCCACCGCCCCACTATTACATGAGCCAGGCGAAGCCCTCGAAGTACAACCACTACGGCAGCAATGCTAATAGTAATAGCGGCAACAATAACAGCAGCAGCAACTATGCACCCAAGGCCATCCTGCAGAATACGTATAGGAATCAGAAGGTGGTGGTTCCAGCAGTGGTGCCAGAAGTCACAGCGGTGGCAGAACCCCCCGTTACTAACAGCAACACCCCCACCACGAATAACACCAGCACCATCAAACCAAGCGAGCCTGCTAGCCAAGAGGAGCCTCCACAGGAACAGGAGTCCACAGAGGAGCCAGCTCCGTCAGCGGATGACTGCAGCAGCACAGAACACATAGATGCGTCGGGCACGCTGCCCAACGAGGACACGAGCAGCTCGGGACGCGGTGGCAAGGACAAGACGCCAATGTGCCTGGTCAATGAGCTGGCCAGGTACAACAAGATCACGCATCAATATCGCTTGACCGGCGAACGAGGACCTGCCCACTGTAAGACCTTCACGGTGACCCTGATGCTGGGCGATGAGGAGTACTCGGCGGATGGGTTCAAGATCAAGAAGGCGCAGCATTTGGCCGCCAGCAAGGCCATCGAGGATACTATGTACAAGCATCCGCCACCGAAGATCAGGCGCAGCGAAGAGGGCGGTCCAATGCGAACCCACATAACGCCAACCGTGGAGTTGAATGCTTTGGCCATGAAGCTGGGACAGCGCACCTTCTACCTGCTGGACCCCACTCAGATTCCTCCCTCGGATGCCATGGTGCCGCCGGAGTTTGCTGCTGCTCATTTACTGACGGCTCCCGGACCGGGAATGCCGCCGCAACCACCACCACCCGCTTATGCGCTTCGCCAGAGGCTTGGCAATGGATTCGTGCCCATTCCCACGCCGCCGATGCATCCGCATTTCTTTCATGGTCCTGGCCAGCGACCCTTTCCGCCGAAATTCCCTTCGCGCTTTGCCCTGCCCCCGCCGCTCGGACCTCATGTGCATCATGGACCGAATGGTCCGTTTCCAGCTGTGCCCACGCCGCCCAGCAAAATCACCCTGTTCGTGGGCAAGCAGAAGTTCGTGGGCATCGGTAGGACTCTGCAACAGGCCAAGCATGATGCGGCGGCCAGGGCGTTGCAAGTGCTGAAGACACAGGCCATTTCCGCATCCGAGGAGGCTCTTGAGGATTCAATGGATGAGGGCGACAAGAAGTCGCCCATTTCGCAGGTGCACGAGATCGGAATCAAGCGCAACATGACCGTGCATTTCAAGGTTTTACGCGAGGAGGGACCAGCGCACATGAAGAACTTCATTACGGCCTGCATTGTGGGCTCCATTGTGACCGAGGGCGAGGGCAATGGCAAGAAGGTCTCCAAGAAGCGAGCTGCCGAGAAGATGCTCGCCGAATTGCAGAAGCTGCCGCCCCTGACGCCCACCAAACAGACGCCCCTGAAGAGGATTAAGGTGAAGACGCCCGGTAAAAATGGAACGGCGACACGAGATGGATCTGTTGTGCCGGGCGCTGAAGGAGCCTTGCAGACGGGCAAGCCAGAGAGACGCAAGCGCCTCAATCCGCCAAAGGACAAGTTGGTCGACCTGGACGATGCGGATAACCCCATCACAAAGTTAATTCAACTGCAGCAGACGCGCAAGGAGAAGGAGCCCATCTTCGAGCTGATAGCCAAGAATGGCAATGAAACCGCCAGGCGAAGGGAGTTCGTAATGGAGGTCTCCGCCAGCGGAAGCACAGCCCGAGGAACAGGCAACAGCAAGAAGTTGGCCAAGCGAAATGCAGCGCAGGGTATGATATTTTTAATAGAGAAAAGTACCTGAAAATCCTTAATAAACTCTTATAATTTCTTTTAGCTCTCTTTGAATTGCTGGAAGCTGTTGAATTCACACCCAGCAACGATACCCAGTCTTCGGAAGAGGGCAGCACTTCGGCCACAATGTCTGTTGTCACAGCGCCCGCAGCGGAGCAAACTGCAAGTGAAGGTGATGTGCCCATGGTATCAACGCCAGCGGGTCCCATGCCAGGCATTTTAATACTCCGCCAGAACAAGAAACGTGAGCTTAAACTACTCTTGACATTATAAAATATATTTTATAACCGATTCTAACCATTACAGCAGCGAAAAAGCGGGATCCAGTGGTGGTTGTCAAGGCCAACGCGGAGTCCAAAGAGGAGGAGGCCAAAAAGGAGGTAGCTGTGGCAGCCGAGGAGAACAGCAGCAACTCTGTGGACACCAGCAACAGCAGCAGCGGCGATTCCCAAGCCACCGAGGTGGCCAGTGAGAGTGCTCTTAATACCTCTACCGGCAGCAATACGAGCGGTGTGAGCAGCAACAGCAGTAATGTGTGTCCTAACGCAGAGAACAACAACAGCAACACTGCTGACAGCGGCAGCAGCAACAGTGGAAACAGCAGCAGCAACACGGAAAGCAGCAGCAACAGTTCGAGCAACACACAAACTGCTGGAGTGCACATGAAAGAGCAGCTCCTCTATCTTAGTAAATTGTTGGACTTTGAGGTGAGCCTTAATTCAAATCTATAGATTTCCAGTATCTAAAGTTTTTAATACTACAGGTCAACTTCTCGGACTATCCCAAGGGCAATCACAACGAGTTCCTCACCATTGTGACGCTCTCCACGAATCCGCCACAGATCTGCCATGGCGTTGGCAAAAGCTCCGATGAGTCGCAGAACGATGCGGCAAGCAATGCATTGAAAATCCTCAGCAAACTGGGGCTCAACAATGCCATGAAATAAGCATGAACCGTTGAAAATTCCTCAAAAAACCCTATTAACTGCAATTTTTGTTGTTGCACATATGCAAAATGAAAGCAAAAAAGAAACAATTGAAATACCCGTCCACAAAGCCAACCTTAAACAAAATCCAAAAACCAAGCTGTGTGCAAATTCAGAAAAGAAGAAAAAAAGAGAAGAGTATGAGAAGCAATGCAAAAACAGTACTTTTTGAAATAGCAAATTATTAGTTAATACCTATTTATTTATTTATGTGCAAGTTGTGCAAACTGGTGTTATTATTTTATTTATTTGTTGAGAATTGATTAACGAATCGAACTGATTGTAACCGAAATTGAACAGAGGCGAACACTTTACACAGCCGCAACATTGTTAATCCAAATCGAGAATCGAACAATAACTAGACTTAATGAGAACCCAACATGATGAACATGAATGAACAGATGCAAGTGTTTGCAGTATCTAAACTTAAGATTAAAGCTGAAGTTGAAAGCTCAATAACCACTTGAATTGAATTGATGAACAAAAGGACTATTGATACCTCTTAGCTGCATGCGGCAATCGCTTTCAAAAATAAATACAAAATTTCTGAGCACCTCGGTGCAGGACAAAATTTGAAGGATATCCACAAACGCGGATAAACCAGGCCGTCACAGGAGAGAAGGAGAAAATTTTTGATTTATTTTTCAAAGCAAGACAACCATTAACCGCTTGTGGTCATATGCTTGATGAAACTCGTCGAATAATGAATCTATTATACGTATACTACATTTAAGTGTTAATCATAAGCATCGGCGAATGTCGAAAAGTCGTATACCCCATGAATGGTCGATTTCCCAAACTTTCAGCAAGAGAATTTCAATTTGCAAAACGATAACGAGTTTGCAAATTGAACGCAAGGTTTGCTGGATTTTGGAGATTGACAGGACATGGAACAATAGGCGATCACGTCGAAACATACAATATAAAATACAATTTACATAATCGTTATAATTATATTTATGAATGTTTAATAAGCCATTTTTGTAAATGTTCAGCTTTTGGCCCGCGTGCAAGCTAAAAGCTGAACATCCTTATGAATAATGAATCGTGTTGTTTAATCTGTCATGTTTTGTCCCCCTATTTCTTGCTTGTTTTTGAATCCGTTTTATGTTAGTTATGTTATCCTGTCGCCCTTACACACACACACCATTTGAAATTTCGAGTACAATAGTTTTAAATACTTTTGCCCGTAAACAGCACCAGTTGATTAAGCGTTAAGTTGCGTTATGTAAAATGTATTTTGTCTAAGCAATCGCGTCGGCCACAATGTGCATGATTGCTTCGCGATTCGCAAATCGAAAATCGCGATCCTAACCTAAGCTTAAGCCCCAGCGAACTGTAACCGTTGAAATTGAAGTCAAACCCAGTATTAAATGTATAGATAAGGGCAGCTATCAGCAACTCCCGTAACTACTAGACTCACAGATATCGTGCACATTGTTTGCGCCACACAAATTGTTCATTTTGTCAGAAGATTTTGCAGACCCAAATACGATGCGATTATAATCGTAATAAGCCAATAAATTGTGGGTGTGGAGCGGTGTCTGCTTTGCAAAGTCTTCACAAAATTGATTGAAATTATTAATCTTAATGTGAGATGTATTCGCAGTAACAACAAAGCGTGAAGATCTGTTCATTAACACCAAATAAAGGCATACGAGTCAAGATGAGAGAACACATTTATTAGTCTTAAGCCTACCCCCACACACTCACTAAGTTTTGTCTATCTGTAATGTGACACATAAGCATGTTATATCTAAAAACCATAAAGAACCCTCAATGAAACTATGTAAAATGTAATTATACGAATAAAAAGTGAAATAAAGTTGGAAGTGAGTGTTTCATTAGTTTGGGAAGCAACATTTTTATAGCAGATTCGAACCATTCGAACCCAAACACAAAAACTTTTTATTGACAACCCATCGCCATTAAAAACTATGATTTATTCGACCATAAATTAATTTATGGTCCCACCTTCCCTGCCCTGCCCTGCGTTGAAAATATTTGTGACAGGTGGTACAATATGTAATACCAGCAGAAAACCCCAATGGCTCCGTTACATAAAATATCATAAAAATTAGGGAAAATTATATTTTTTGAATTCACAATCAAAATGCTGGCGATAAAGGGTGAGCGGCGGCCATAAACTTATAAATACATAAACGATTGTTAATTTGGCAAAAAACAAAAAAAATACCATTTCGCAATCCCAAATCACAAACTGTAAACGGCTTAAATGCCCAAATCAGATTATGATGTGCCGACAGCTCTGGCTGACTAATCGATGACAAATGTTTATGCAAAACGTCCCAGGCTAAAACTAAAAACTGTGTCTATGCATTGTTTTTAGAAGATTTTTAGATTTTACCAGATTATAATTACCATAAAATTTTTCAAAAACTTTAAATTGTCATGGGAGTTTAAAAACTCATAAGGTTTTGAAGTTTATGGTTTATCAAATGAATCATTAAAACTTTCTATGTTATGCGGTATATAATAATTTTGATATTTAAATAAAAGTAGGTTTTAAGCTTCAAATTGTAATACTTTTCCACGCTTAAAACCTACACTCAAAAAAAAAACAGCCCGAAATCGCCATTAAATCAAGAAATTCGCCATGAATTTCAGTCGATGGCGATTTACCGTATTTTTTAGAAAGGAATTTTCTAAAATTTAGAAAAAAATTTCTGAAAAGCAGAAATACTTTTCTAAAATCAAGAAAAATTGCCATAAAATTGCGGAAAATTTCCTTAAATCCAGAAAGTACTTTTCTTGAAAATAGAATTTTTTTTCTTCAAATAAGAAAGGACTTTTTTTATTTTCAGAAAATTTTATTTATTTTAATAAGATGTATACATATTTATTTTACTATTTTATTTCCTAAACAAGAAAGAGAAAAGAAAATAAAAAGGATGAAAAGAAAATTATTAATATTTCCTAAACAAAAAAGGAAAACAAAACAAAAAAGATAAAAATAAGATAATAAATATTTCCTAAAGAAAAAAGAGAAAAGAAAACAAAAAAAGATAAAAATTACATTATAAATATTTCCTAAACAAAAAAGAAAAAAGAAAAGAAAACAAAAAAGATAAAAATTATTAATATTAATATTAAGTAGGTATTTAATATATTACCTATTATTAAAATTTACTTACTGCCAAATTATCAACAATACCTGAAATTGAAATTATTCCTGCAATCGAAAATAAAAATTAATATTAGAGAACGATAGTATTTGCGGCCTGCAATAGTATGGCCTTTGCTTACCATAAATTTTCACACACTTACCAAATTTATATTTAAATTTATTTAAATTGCTTACCTATTAATTGCCTCTTAGAGGGATCGCACTTTAACTTTCTTAAATGGGCTCAACACAAACTTATTACTTTGAATGCTCATCCAAAACTGAGCACAAGGGTTCAAAATGCAGCGCAACGCAAGCAACTCTCTCGCGAGAGACTGCATTTCCAAAACAACAACGCAATAAAAGTTACAGCTACGCACAAGAAAATTCTCGATCATACGCACAAACACACATAAACATATACATACATACGCCAAAACTGTCGTCGCAACGCGCCGCGGACTAACCCCTTGTCTTCTTCTTTTTCGTTTCGAAGAAAGAGTGAGAAGCATAAAAGAAATACAAAAAGTTTTTCTTAAATCTATGGTGATTTTCTAATTCTACTTTTTTGTTTTCAAGAAAACATTTTTTTTTAATTCAGAAAAATTTTTAAAATTTACAAAAATGTACCGTATTTTTTATGGCGACTTTCTAGATTTTAGGAAGGGCTGAAGTACATTTTTTCTTAATTTAATGGCGAAATCGCCATTAATTTAAGAAAACTTTTGGAGAGCAAACTAGGAAAAAGCACCATTGATTTAAGAAAAAAAATCATTTTTCTAAATTTTAGAAAGGTTTTTCATAAAATTCTGTTTTTATGGTCTTTTTTCCTAGATTCAAGAAAACAATTTCTAAAATTCAGAAAATTTTCTAAAATTAAGAAAAAATTTCATTTTATGGCGATTTTCTAAAATTTAGGAAAAAAAATTTTTTGAGTGTACTAAGTCGAGAAAACGACACAAACGATTTTTTTCGAAATGGTGAATTAGAATACTTTTCGTAACTCCAGTTGACCTACTTTTGGTCCTATGCAATTTGTTATGAGGCTGTCCTATAAAATATAAAAATTGTAAAATGTACCATGGGATAGGCCCGGGTGCAGCTCCTCCACTTTCTCCGCTGGCATTTGGCTAGTTTTTGTGGCAATCGTGCGATTAAAACAAAAAGAAAAATACAAAAATAAACGTGTGGCCGGCAAATGCATAATAAATACATAAAATTAAATTAATGCCTTGCTTGCACATCAGCCAAGTCCAAGTCCACCGATTCCACTGCTTTCCGGCAAAATCAAAGCGATTCCCGCCTCTCTCTCTGCCCCTCCATTTGCATATGCATTTCTCTGGGGGCTCTGGGATCTGTGGGGAATCGGAATCGGTATAGGAATTGGAATTGGGATCCATATCCCTCTCGCCTCTGATTAATTTATGGCGTTGATAATAATCCGGCAGCTCTTCGGAGTAGTAGCGTGTGATTATGAAATTTGGCTTGCCAAAAGAAATCAATAATATGAGCGGCGGAAAGAAATGGGGACGCTGAAGTAGAAACAAGATACCCGTACCCCTAGTCGAACCTCCGAGATGAGTGGAAATTAACATGTGTTTGTCAGACGCCGTTTGCCGGCATCTTCAGCTCCATCTGCATATATAGTATGTTGATGTTGATGTGATGTAATAGGCGTTTGATTATTATTTTGATTTTGGTTCGGGGTTTTTGGGGGTTCGGTTTTTGGGTCTCAAATCTTTGGAATTTTTCTGCCGGCTGCGGAAATGGATTTTCAGCCCAAGCAATTAACCAAATCAATGCAAGTAATTTGATTTAGAAATGCCTGCACTCATAGAAATTTTTACCTAAATACTAGAAAAGTCGCCCTAAAACCGAGGTCGCCCTAAAACTACGGAAAATTTTCTTATTATACGGGTGGCTAGCCCTAAATATACGAAAAATCGCCATGGAAAATATTTTTTAGGGTTAGTTTTTTCAAAAAGGCAAATTTGTCCTGTTTTTTAGGGCGAATTTTTATGAGTCGACTCCAAAAGTTATTCCTTTTTTTTAGGGCGAAATCGCCCTAAAACGTTGAACAAAATAGCAAAAAAAATGTTCTGACAATGCCCTAAAAACAAGGAATAGTCAAACGAAATTTTAAGACGCAATTAATGGATACATATGTATGTAATACATGTGTGTATGTGTGTGTGGTTGACAGGTCAAAACAAGTGAATGTGTGTGTATATTAGGGCGGACCTTTTTGTATGAATTTTGATGCTGAGCGCATTTGACTTTAGAGAAGTCCACCCTTTTTCTTCTTCTTTTCTACTTTTCGTCCGTTGCAGTGGCAAGGGTGGGAGTAGAAAGAGTTGCATTGTCTAGACTTTGTCATAATTTTTCGGGCGCTTGGCGGCGAAAGACGTGTTTGTGAAACCTTTTGTTTGTGAAGAAGTGAAAAATGTAAACGCTATTAAAGGACTTGGGAGGCGATTCTTTCTCTGTTTTCTGGTGAGTACATACATATATAATTGTGCAATTTGGATATTAATAACTAATTGAATTTACATATCTGTAACAGAGGAAAATGCAGCTGAAACTTAAAAAGATTTGACTGGAAGCAGCGGTCCAGATGTAGAGGTTTGGAAGTGTGGCAGAACAAAGTAAGAACATTAACAAGAGTATACATATATGTATGTGTATATGTAAATAATGCTTAAGGTAAAAAGATGATGCAACAGAATACACACATTTTTTACAGATGTATATATTTGCCAGAAATCTGTATTTATGCACCGGACAAACCGCATTCACAAGTGCATATGCCAAAATAACCCCCAAATTTCTATTGCGTCATTTCGTCAGTAACCGAAATTTGCTTTTGTTGCTTCTTTTTTTCCAGAAGTAGCAGAAAACGCAATCGCAGGCTAAATGAAAATTCTGACTGTTAGTAGTGCATTTTTATATTAATTTCTAACAATTTTTTTTCTTGTTTTAGATTGAGAACGCAAACCACTTTTCGCACTTTTTAAAAGCGAAAGTAAGGGAATAAAACTGCTCAAATCTTTGGAAAGCCACGCTGAAGGTATGTGCTTTTTCTCTTTTTCTTTTCTCATTCAATAAATAAACTGTTTTTATTTAATAGAGATACAATCAACTTTAATTTGGCTTGCGATCCATTCAGTGTTGGTGCGACAGCAATGACAAAAAAGGACGGCGGGAGCAAGAACGCGAAGCACACCATTGCGGACCCGCGAAGCCGTTTCTTGGTTTGGAAGGCTACTGTTGGGGAACTGCAAACACATCTAAAGGCATTGACGGAAAATTGCAAATCCGGAAAGCCGAAACTGCAACCATTCAGCTGCATCGTGGGAACAAGCCCTTTTTGACCTTGGTGAATTTCCAGTTTACCTATCAGAGGTTTTTTTATAGAATGCGAACCTTATTGAAAATTATTGATGTGTGCTTCAAAATATTTTTTGTTTTAAACCACCATTTATCCAAAAAATGTTTTATGAAATTCATTTAGAGTCTGATAAGAAAGGTAGAGCTTTATCCGAACTCTTGGAGGATTATAAAACCTTAAAACTGTAACTATTTTAAAGAAACAATCTGTTCATTCCAAAAAAAAATATTATTTCTATGCATTCAATTAGAAGTAAAATTTGATAATCAGTACTTATTGTAATAAACCTTAAAAGACCCAAAATTCCCTCCGGCGGAAGCACACAACCTAAAGACCAAAAAATACATTAAGCCAAAACATTATTTTTAAGATCGATGTAATTCTTTTAGCAATAAGAATAAGTAGAAAAGTATGTAAATGTATATAATTAGAAATTGTGTAAATAACAACAAACAAAAATATAAAAAAAAACAAAAAAAATATAATGAAATCGTATTTTTATTTATAAAAAAAACCGGGAAATTTTGGGGAGCACTTTGCTTTTTTTAGGGCAATTCGCCTATAAATCCAGAAAAACGCCCTAAATTTATGAAAATCTGCCTTTAGTTTCAGGATATTTTTTCATATTTCTAGGGCAATTTGCCCTAAAATCCAGAAAAACACCCTAGATTTATGAAAATCTGCCTTTAGTTTAAAGGTATTTTTTCCGATTTCCAGGGCTATTCGCCTATAAGTCCAGAAAAATCGCCCTGGATTTAAAGGAAACTGCCTTTAGTTTAAGGGTCTCATTTCTTATTTTTAGGGCAATTAGCTTTGAAAATAGAAAAATCGCCCTAGATCTACGAAAAATCGCCCTAAATGTGTGACAAATTCACCCGTATTTTTAGGGCAATTTGCCCTAATTTTGTTGCCTAGTCGCCATTGACCCCCGTTTTAGGGCGATTTTCCTTGTTTTTAGGGCGATTTTACCGGAAAATTTCTATGAGTGTGCCTCCAATCAGGCATTTGCTTACATCACCTTAAAGTTTAAGCCCTAAACGCATTTATATAAATTGAAAGCGATATTCGGGAATTTTTATATCGAATGAAAGTGAAACTTTAAACTTGGCTGTTCACAGCATTCGATTTTGATTAGCTCACAAGTGTGTGCGTGTGTTAATTTTGATTTATTCGAATAATTTTGAAAACATTTTGAGTAATGCGATGTTTGACATGCGTTTAGAAGCGACGCCCATCAGTCTTCGCCTCGCCTCCTCCGCTGGGAGTCTGTGGGAATTTGGCTGCTCCACTCGGCTTATTTGCATGCTAAGCCCACTGTTTAAGCGGAAAACAAATGATTGAAGCCAACTAATGATGATTACCTATCCACTGTTCCACTGCTCCCCGGTCACCAGTTACTCAGTGGTCACCGATTGCGTGCTCCCGCGATTCGAAAATTTGTGTTTGAATGTTCCCCCTCCCGGCTGGTAATCAAATTAAAGTCTCGATGAATGAATGAATGGATTTGGTTTGGGCTTGAAGCCTTCCTCCGCGGGTTTAATGCGATCGGATTTGCATTTAATTAGCGACGGATTGGAGAATAACTCCATCTGGCAAAACCAAATGGTCTGCACATATGTTGCTTTAATACACTTGATACCTACTATCTAAAATATAGAAATACAATTTGAGATAAAAATTTCTATCTGAGTTTATTGTAGAAAAAGTTATTCACCAAATTGTAGAACTCGTTTTTTTTCGTAAAATATGTTGGATTGATATGATTTTGATATGATTTCGCTCGGCAATATATCATTGACAGTATTTTGTCTCTCTGTATAAATTGGGTATTAGTATAAATATATTTTCATTGGAAGAGCCTAAGAACAAGTTATTTTTAAACCAAAGCAGAAACCAATCCATCAACTACTAAGCTTTTTTATAGAACAAATACATTAATTTGAACCTGATAGACCATAATTACAAGTCAAGCGGTTATCCCCATTTCAAATTTATAAAGATCTCCCATTCAAAAGTCGATTTATTGCGGTGTATGGCACGTGATCTAATCATTGAAAATTAAACCATTTAATACAAAGTTTCCTCTGGCATAGCGAAGTATATTGTGTTCTTGGCCAATGGGTTGGCAAATTCAGTTTTAATAATAGTTTAGCCGGCAAATTTTTTCTTGGCAGCCACGATAACCTGCAATTAAAGGCAGGCCAAAATGATGATGTGCAGACTCAATAATTTATTTGACACGTGCAGGAAGTAAAGATTTTGGCGCTTCACCGGCCGCAGGTGGAATCTAAAATTTAACAGAAATATATAACCAAATCTATATAGTGGGGTAAGATGAATGACTGGCGATCGGCAAACAATTGGATTACTTAATTTATGAAAAGAAAACACTTGCCAGCAGCACAAAGGAAACACTTGGAAGCGGGCCGCAGACAAATTGTTTGCTTCATTTATTATGCGGAATAATTGAGAGAATTTGCCAGGTGATTATTTTGATTGTACCCATTCAAATCAGCAGGCCGTTTATCATCCATCCATCGATTCAATCAATTGCTGGCACTTGAGTTCTATTAAGTTCCATTGCATAATGATCACCGTTTTTCGTAGGTGGTAGTTTGCATAAATACGGCTGGGATTTGGGATTACTGTGCGTCGTGTCGGTAGAAATAAAAATAAGTATGATTAGTCAAATTGATCGATGTCCGACAGTTGCGAATGGCAGGCAGCCCGTGTTTGCTTTTATTCGCTTTTATTTATCTATTTATTTACTTTTTGTCTTTGTTTCAGCGGATTTGTCAAAAAATAACTAATTTGCCAATGAAAGAAAACATATAAAGTGTCATGTTCAGAGATAACACGCAGTCAAAAGACTTAGAAAAGATAAAAAATTGAAGAGGTGAGAAGTGGGGATTAGACTGAAGCACCGAGTGGGGAAATACTCTAGCTGATTTGTAGAGCTTTTATTTTCATGATCCACATTTTGAGTTTTCTATCATTATAATAGAATTTTTGAGAAAAAATCCTTTTACAAATTAAATGTAGTAAATAGTAAAAATGCATATTGTCAAGGATTTTTTTATTTTATCAGGCTGTACAAATATAAAGAGTGTGAATAACCCTTTTGGCAGGGAATTAGCTTAAGCAAAAAACCGAATATCTAATAGCCAATACCAGACAGAGTGGTAATGATGGGTGATATGGTCAAAACTGAAGCGTGCATAATTAAGCTGCTAAAACCCCTTTCTTTGGCTGTCTGTCGTCTTGTTAAAATCATCATTATTGATGCATGCAAAACTTATGCAACGCATCTGTGGAAAGTGGCGAGTAGGTGGTTTGGTGGAATTTCCTAATAGCCAACACCCTGTCCTTCTCGTTTCCTGATGAACTCCTCAATAGCTCCCTCGGGAGTCCAAGTTCCGAAAAGGGCGTTTCCCATATCCAAAAAGGATCTGAACAAAGCGGCATAATCGGTGTTTGGTCTGTCCACGTAGTCCTCTTCCAGGGGTACGGATAACGCTTGAGTTGGCAGGAATAAGGCAGCGATCAGAGCTGCTAAAATAAAGACGACTGCAGTTCCCGAATGCATTTCAACTGGCGTTCAACTCGGTTGCAGTTGCATCATCAGAGCACTTTTTATAGGGATGCACATGATGCACATGTGGCACTGAAAGTTGCTGACCCACTTCACAATATTGCCACAGTTGCTTTCCTGTAAGTTAAGCCCCCGCCGAATTGGACTTGTAAACATTTTAGTACACTTAAAAAAACAATTAACTATTCTTAAATCCAAATGTATAATTAATAAAAGTGTTGATTGTAATTAGAAATTTTAGATATCTTATTATTGTATTTTATGGAAATTACTTTCTTTCATTTTTCCCTTCTGCACAACGTATAAATTAATGTTATATAATTACAAAATAAGGAATATAACCCATTTTAAAATTTGCATAGGAAATTAAAAAAACAGTTTTTTAGTTAAAAGTGTTAAAAATTATATTTTCGGAATTATACAGTGAATTTCCTAAGGAAATTACTTAAGAATGTTAAATATCCAATTCTATATTGCCATTTTTCTCGGTGCAGTCATGGCAAATATTTGGCCACTTGTTCGACACGTTTATCGGCGAAAAAAAAATAAACATGGGAAAAAAACATTTAAGCGGATCAGGGGCAGATATTGTGGCAAACAATTTTTTAGCTTGTCCGCTTGTTGGATGGCGCTCAAAATCCAATTTGTAGAACGCGCACCAAGGCGTTTGATATGCGTGGATCTTCGGATCTGTAGATCGGCGGATCCACGCTCACATGACACCGCCAACGCCACAGCCATCCATCAATCATTTGGCCAAAAGAGCCAGCGAGCCAAAAACGCGCCTCAAGTGCAGCTGTTTAGCAGCGCTTAATGTTAATTGATCGAGCTTTTGTTTAATTAAAATTTTAGATTTGGGTCACACGATACTCAAACGCGGTCTTAGGTTCGTCCAAATGCGGAAGTCAGGCCCCTCGTTCGGACTCCTCTTCCTTCTTAACGTACGGAGATTTTTTATCCATTAACCACAGACGCTATGTAAAATTATTCGATAAATTATGCGGCACTTGGGAAGGAATCTGGCTACAACCCGATTTGCCGCATTTTTCAAGTCGTGTGAAAACCGAAATCAAATGAAAACGAAAGCGTTTTGGGGGACTACAGTAAAAGCCCCGAAGAAGAACTTTTAAATAAAGATTCAATCATTTTTTAAGAGAAGTTTAACTTAAGTTACAATGTTGAGAATTAATAATATATTAAATTTCATATTTCATCACTTTTTTGTTTACTTACAATTAATTTTGATTAAAGAAGTAGGGCAACCTAAAACGAATTAGTTTTCGATTAGTATATGTTTGTATATAATTAATTAATCACGTTCCTAATAAATTTACTTTTTTTGCATTTACTTGTTAAAAATACAATTTCAAGGATACCCACTTTTTAATAAAACTGACGTTATTGACCTAGTAAACATTATTTATTTTTTCCCATAATATGGAGCTTTTACTGTTGTTTAATTTCCCATGCATACACGCCCTAAAGGAAGATAGTTGACAGCATTTTACTGGTCCCTTTCTTTTGTAACTTTTTTGTATTTTTATGGACTCCAACTGATACTGTTATGTAGGCTGGCAGCAGCAACATTTTCGGCAGCAGCAGGTTGTCACCGGTTTTCCAGCAGCAGCATCGTCATCATCACATCATCATCATCATCATACTATACGCAATCGATTGGGCTTTTGTTGCTGTTTGGGTTGCTTGGGTTTTGGTCGGACTTGTATCTTCTTCTTTGACGCACATTTCGGGGTCTGAATGTCTGGTCGTCGCTGCTGATTTTGGATGCTGCTGCTGCTGGCCGAACTCTTTTTGGCCAAAATATTTCGATTACCTTTGGATGGTCGAGTTCAGTTCAAGTTCGCGCCTCGAACGGTTCAGTTTGCATGGTTTTTTCGTTCCGCAGCCGGCATCTATAAATTGAGTGCAGGATAACCCCCATCGACTGGCAGGATAATGCCTTATCCCCGCTTCAGCTAAAGTGTTTGTGAAGTTGTTTACCTAAAAGTATTTCTGTGCTACGAAACGAAAAATTCCCAACAAAACCCGAAAACAAATTAATTTTCGGTCCAATTTAATCGTTTATTCGGAGATTTATAAGGTAAAAATGTGACTGCATGGAGAACAAATACAGCTAATCATCTGCCAAATGCGAACAATAAATATATTCTCATTAAAAAGCTGAGTATGACAAATGTCACTCGCCCACAAAGTCGAAAAAGCTTAGATGCAGTAAGCACATTTGTGAACTTAAACCTATTTAGATTTTCTGATAAATTAGAACGAAAACAAACGGTTTTTCAAGTCTTGGGAAGGAATTATGAATTCAATTCACAAGCATATTTATAAATTTATGATCTTAAGTAGTTAGTTTTATTTAATTAATTAATTAAAGGATCTACATTTTAAAGGCGTAGCAGGATAGCGTGAGTCCTTTATTTCCTAGGCAGAAAAATTAAAATATTCCACAAAATATGATAGGATAAAAACGAATTGGTTGAAATTAAGAAGACGTATTGCAGATTGTAACTTTATATTATTTACATTTTTGATTTCTACTTGCTATGAACATTCAAACAAAATAAATAAAAAACATTTTCCTTGCTGCATTTGATGCTTGTGCTTGCGATATTCTTGTAAATATCAAATTTATAATAATTTATAACTACTATAAAATGTATATTTTTAGTATCGATAATTTTTAGGATAAGTAAAATTAAATTGATATGAATGATTCAAAAATTCAAGATTTTGCTTTATTAACTTATTTTCCACTTAACAAGAAAGTTATATTTGACCCATATATCTGATGTGTTGTCTTCCGCATCTTTTTAGAATCCCATTACTCCTTAAGAAGCTTATTTTCGTTTTGATAATTGATGCAAAAATAACGATGCCTAATCCGAAAATGATATGTTTACATAGCGAACTTCTCGACCCCTTGAGTCGAAATAGCTAAACGGATATAGAAACGGCAAATCACGGAACACCCGAGATCGACGAGACAGCCAGAAGTGGCTCACTCTCCATCTCTAGTGTTACGCACCAGATTTACGTCATCTGACCATAACTGAGCAAATTCCAAAGATGCGGGCTCTTCAAATCTCTGAGGCGAGATCGTGAGAAGAAGCACAGCCAAATGGGATTGACATGGCAGGCGGAACAGAGCCGAGGATCCTTCTATAAATACCCAACCATATGAGCAACCATTCCTGGGACAGTCATCAATTCAGCTGGATGACACCCAACGCTCATGGGCTTGTCGGCGCCATGGAGTCAAAGTTAGCGATTCGCTATAATTAAATATCCGACCGGGGTAACCCGTTCTCGTGATATCTGTTGAAGATTTATGGTTCACTTCGGCCCGGCTCGAAAACGTGCTGTCAATTAATTTGCACCCAAAACCAAAAACAAAACTCAGTCAGAGATCATAAAAAGTAATGATCGAGGCATTTGAATTACAGAAACTAATATATATTTTTCGGCTAAGGCACCTCATTTGATGGGTCTATCCATTCTCTTTTATTTCGTTTTCAATGCAAAGTCTGTTATCTGAAATTTTCCTTCCCTATTCTTGGCTTCTTGTTCGGGGGGCTCTCATCTTAATCATCATTTGTCTGGCATTTCAGTGTTTTGATGGATCATTGAAAACAATGAGAAGTAAAACATTTTCTATACCGAATGCTTCCTCGTTGTCTTCGGTTGCTTTATCTTTGGATCTTGTGCGTTGCTCTTGATAATGACCCTGAATGTGTCGAATTGTAAATGGTTTCTGTAACAAAACTGGAGGCATTCCATTCCGTTTGATAAGTACACATCTCTTGAAGAAGTCATTTTCCATTTTCCCCGCAACATTTGCATATTGAATGTGTGTGAACTGAACAGCAGAAGACAATCTAGCTGAAGATGGATCATTAAAATTCAATTAGATGTCGCTTAGATAGTCATTATAGAACTGGGCAGCTTACAGTTTGTTGACTTGCGGGAAGGTTATTGACTGCCATGGGGAATGTCAGCGGGGCAATGCAATTATTATGCTTGTAATGATGGTCTCTCAATTGTTACATCATCGGGCAGTCTTATATAAACGATGGAGCTATCACTTAATTATTATTAAGAGACAATTAAATAACAATGGTCACCATCTAATTGTGCGCATATTTTTAGCAGCCACTATACGGTTTCATTTTCGCACCGCTTTGAATGCCTTCGAGCTGCACTAACCAAATCGAATTGCCACTGAATATATTTTCATTGAACAGCCCGTGGAGTGTTTTCTTTACGCTTTGCTTCCTTACACAACAATCAATGCGAACAATTAGAGGTAATCATTCAGGGTGAATAATTCAGATTCGGACAAGTGGAGATGGTCCGTGTCGAGAGTTCGTTGCCTAAGTCTTTCGTTTTAATTTGCATGAAATATGAA
Source organism: Drosophila takahashii (assembly GCF_030179915.1). Taxonomy (NCBI): domain Eukaryota; kingdom Metazoa; phylum Arthropoda; class Insecta; order Diptera; family Drosophilidae; genus Drosophila; species Drosophila takahashii. The sequence goes on from NC_091679.1 coordinate 37,973,826, forward strand.
ATTTATCTGTTTCTGTAGCTGGATCGCCGTCCGCTGTCAGCACATATCATTCGGAAAACATAATAGCCCCCAAATGACCTCAGCAGCCGATCGAAAAGCCATCGAGAATTGATTGCTCAAGTGTTTTAACTGGAAGCGCTGCGAATACTTGATTTCTGTTTGCGTTAAGTTTCGATTTGCTTTGCTTTGGCTAATTCGGAATTAGCCACATTCTAATAAGGCTCGAGTATGATTAATAATCGCTGCCCATCAATTAAACAATGCCAAGTGATTAATGGTTCGCGTACGCAGTGGTAAAGAAAGAAGTTATAAACACTTCATATTGATCCGATATCGATTTTAGATGTTCAAGAGGCTTAACATCTAGATCAAGCTTGAATTTCAGGGTCATCTGTTGCCTCCTTTTATTGTGAATGCAAAAGATAAGCCCAATCGAGTTTAATTGCCATTTGATGGACACACTTGGCCGTAAATGGCCCGATCTGTCGACTCCACCGACCCCACGCAAAAATTTCCGGACAGCGAACAGTGTTGCAAAAAAGTCACCGTCTAGCTGTAAAAGGCATTTGTTTGGGTCCCATAAATCACTTAGCATCCGCTCGATTCGGTTACGTGAGATCTGTGGACACGCCTCGCTACTACAGATATTTTATATGTTATATGCTAATCTCTAACCCCTTACGTGTTTCCGTTGTCCGCCGCATTTGTATGCAAATGGGCCAAAACGCACATTTTAATCAATGAGTTTCGGCCCGATTCATGGTTTATCAATCAGCCTAATGAATAAAGTGTCGCAAATCGCCGCTCACGAATGTCACAATTAATCCATTTTGCATGTTTTATCTTTTTTTTTTCTTCAGCATGTGGCCACCCAGCTCCTGTCTGTGGTCGGCTCTCCTCGTCGGCCTCCTCATGGTGGGCGTGGCCCAGGGGCAGAGCAACAGTCGAGAGAACTTCGAGGATGCGGACAAGTCCAGCGAGTATACGGATCAGCAGTTCGACCTGCGGCACACGATTCCCGGCGAACCCGGACTGGATTATCCCATTCTGAGCTCCCCACCAAAGACGAGCTTTGTGTGCAAAGGAAGACATGAAGGTGGGTGCTTTCTCTTATAAAGATCAATGTATTAACCCTATAATTCGTTTAAAAATTAATGTAAAAACAGTCAAGATTTTTTTCATTATAAAAAAATGTATAAAGACTTTGACTTATATTATATGTATCATTATTACCATACTATATGATTAATATATCATTATTATATCATTAAAATTTATCAGCGCTTTAAAAAGCGTGTATATCGTCTTCTAATTTATTATAAAAAATGGTTTTGATTAAAATTGTCATTGTGATAGGAGAGTCATAAAAAAAATCGGATTAATTATTTCATAATAATAATTTCATACACACATCCAATCCAGATTTCTTATCTGCATAATTTATATTCCCCTACAGGTTACTACGCAGACGTGGAGAGTCGTTGTCAGGCCTTCCGGATTTGTGCCCATACCGCGCGAACCGCTCAAGGATTCGGATTCCTCTGTCCCAACGGAACCCTCTTCAGCCAGAAGAACTTTGTGTGCGATTGGTACCGCAATGTGAACTGCGATGAGTCCGAGAGATTCTATGAAATGAACGAGGAGAAAACCGTGGGCAGCACCCACGAGATGATGGAGCGAGTGCGTCACATGATGGAGTATCCCATGAAAACGATCTCGAAGGCATTGCAACAGACCCAATCTCAGTCGCAGAAACCACACCAAAGTTTGAGCAAGGATCTGAGTGGAGCTAGTGGTGTTTTGAGTCAACCAGCGGCTATTCAGAACAAAGATGTCCAGGAAACGCAAGTGGTTGGACGTGGAGAAGCCGTGAAAAGTGAGCCACTGAATGCTGTGAAAACGGGAAGCTCTCCTCTGGAAAACGAAGACGAGGGTATCTATGTGAATAGCTTGGGAGAACTTTCCTCAGATCCTGGTATTCAGTTTGATCACACCAATGCTCATATCGTGGCGGAATATCCCAGGGAATATCACTACCAAAAGCAGAAGAACTTTGCCGAGCGTGTGAATGCTGGCTTGGACGTCCTAACCGATACGGAATCCACCTCTGGGGAGGTGATAGCTCCCGATTACATGAAGCACATTCGGAACACCAAGGACGAGGCGGTGCAACTGGATCTTGTGTCAAATATCAACAACCTGCTGGATGAGGTATCCACCGATGTGGATCCCTCCGTTTCCGGCTACCAATCCATGGCTCCGCCGAAGGTTAAGCAGCCCTTCCGATTCCTGAGTCGAGGCTTCTCGATGCAGGGCGAGAATGGAAAGGGCAGTTCATCGGCGGGCTATGGTTACATTAAACCCAAGCAGACGCCCAGCACTGTCAGATTTACGGTAAGTTTGATTACTAACCTGGGAACTATCTCTCTCTATCATAACTTCTACTTCTATCTTAACTCTTTATATCTCTATCTATCTATCTTTCTATCTATATTGCTACTCTATCAACTATCGCTTACATACGCCACTCAAAAACCACAAAACCACACATATAAACACAATAACAGCCCAATGAGATACCCACTGATGATCACAAATCCATTGAAACCAAACACAAGTTCTCGAAAAGTACCTCAAGTACCAGCAGCACCACTTCGACAACCACTGAATCTGTAGAACAACTGCTGATAGCACCCACTTTGCCACCCGCTGAGGAGGAGGAAGTGACCACAACAGCAACACCTGAGGCTACCTCCACCTCAGCAGCAGAACCACTTAGCTTCTTGGCCCCTCCTCCAGAAGTTGTGTCTACGGGGGAAGTACCGCCCATCGAGTCCCTTGGCCAGGCAGCTGCTCTTACCGCCAGTCTGCCGATTAGCGAGGATGTAGTCCCAGTGGAACTGAGTCCCGAATCCGCTGAAAAGAACGATGTGCATCAGGAGGCAGCCAAGTTGCTGCTGGCAGGTGTGCAGCTCACCTCGCACAACGAAGAGAAGGCCTTGGAGAGGAACGAAATAGAGGTCACCAGTACCACAACCAGCAGTCCCATCACCCCAGTCATGCTCACATCCACTGAAGTGGTGACCGAGATCAGTAGCACTCAGGAGCGCATTCGTGGCTACCGGAAGAATCGTCCTGGCGCCATGTTAAAGCGAGCTCACATTCGTCCCTTGCCCGTGGTGCGCACCACCACGGCAGCCACCACGCAGAGGAGCACTGCACCCACCAGGAGTTACCTGGAACGCCTGGCAGCGAGTAGGCTGCGCCTCTCCAGACTCTCCCAGGCCACCAGGAGCACATCTACGACCCAACCCAGTACAACAACACCAGCCACGACAACCACGACGGTGTCCTCCTTCCAGCAAATCCGTGGTGCTGCTGAACCGGGTCCGAATAAGAAGCTCACAGTGCGCGACATTGATCGCGAGACCAGGATTGCACCCAGCAAGGCCAGCTGGGACTCGGTGCACAGCAACCTGCAGCGTTTCCAGGTGCAACGCGGCAATCGAGTGTACACACCAGCAACGCGAGCTTCTGTTAGCAATGTGGGAGTCACCAGTAGTACAACTACCACCCAAAGGAGCTTCATCATAGCCACTTCCACCCCACGATCAACGGTTACTATAAATCGTGGAAAGAATCGCTACTCCAACTTCAAAACCCAGGCGCCCGTGCAGAGAACTCGGGGAACCACCACACCCAGGAGCACCACATTGCGACCCACTTCGTCGCTCTCCTCGCTGAACCAACACATTTCCGCTCTGGCATCGAACTATAATGCTGGCTATCAGATCAGCAAACCCATCCAACAGTCACCACTGTCACCATCACACGTTTATGCCACACACACCGCCAGCGATATCGCTGCCCACGCCTCCCAATCCCAAACCACATCCAGCCTTTCCCCCGCCTCCGCTTTCCTTTCCTTCGATAAGTTAACCCGTGCCATTGTTGACGAGTCCGTTTTGCAGAATTTCAAGAGTGCCCAGTCGCAGGGTTCCAACCAACAGCAGCAACATCAAGCGGTCAAGCAGCAACATCACTCCGTCAGCAGCAGCTACGTTAAGCCAGCAGCAGCGCCAGGTGAGGATTAGCCTTTAAAAAGATTGTTTTCCTAATCCAATAACCTCTTCCCAAATTTTTAGCTATTTCCAGTCTGACAGCACCGCCTCGTCCTCAGTTATCTGAGCTACCGCCTCCGCCCGGAATTGTGATTGCTCGCGCTGAAGGTCAACGTATTGCTCCCAACTCCGCCAGCAACATCATCTCAAACTTGGCCACCCAAGCACCACCCGCTACTAGTAACCAAGGCAACTCGTATGTTTCGCTCAACGATTTTCTGAACAACAAGTTCGGTCAGAGTCCTGCTAGCAGCAGCAATATTGCACCTACTGCATCCTTGCAACAGCAACAGCGAGTGCCGCAACAGCAGCAGCAATATTATCAGCAGCAAACCGTTCAGCAACAACGCGGGCAAAAGCAGCCTGTACAGCATCAACGTCAGTCTGTGCAGCAGCAGCAACATCAGACTGTACAACAGCAACATCAGCCTGTACAACAGCAACGTCCAGCTGTGCAGCAGCAATTGAGTTTTATATCACAGCAATACCAACAGCCTCAGCAGCAACAGACTATCTACCAGCAGTACCAACAGCCACAGCAGCAGCACTTCCAGCAACAACAGTTCCAGCAGCAGCAACAGCAACACCAACGTCCCACCATTCACACCATCCAGCAACCCTATTTGACGCCCAACATTTTCGTGCCCTACCAGCAGCAGCAACAGCAATTGCCGCAGTTCCCGCCTCTGGCTCCTCCGGTGGCCGTGGCCACGGGGAATATTGCTCAGGGACCCGTGATTGCCGGACGCCATGTGGATCACCTGAATGTGCAGCTGCCCACGCTGGGAAATGGCTTGATACCCGGACTGCAGTTGGCCCAGAAGCGCAGTGATGTGTCGGCCAGTCAGCTGCAACTCACGGATACGAATGGCAAGGGAAGCTTAAGCCTCTCCGGATCTGGAAAGAGCCGGGAACGAGCCTTCTACGCCGGACGCACATCCTATGATGTTCCCCAGAGCAGCGTGGGTCGGTTGCCCAATGATGTTACGCAGCAGCTGCGCAGGAGATTGCGTCGCTTCTAGACGAGATTTCGAGATTAACGAGCTAGGACTAGTAGAACCTTAACTTATAGCTAAATTAGTAAACTATTTATGCCTAAGCTAAGTCGACAATTGTTCAAAATCCATACTCTATTCGTATGTATGTGTGTGTATATTTTTGCATATTTATTGATAAATAAAACGAAAAATTTACAAAAACCCTCCGTTTGCTTGTGAGATTAAGTTTTTATTGTTTATACGTTTTAGAGTTTTAAAATTATCAGCAATACGTACAGACCTTACTGAATACGAATACAATACAGGGTTTCGTTTTGCTGGCTTTAACTTTTCGCTTAAATTAACATTACTAATAATTATACGCATATTATATTGTTTTACAATATTCCATTTGTAATTGGGCTTCGAATGTTCTCGCTTACTTGGTGTCAAACATTTTCTATTTATACTTAACTTTACTGCAACTTCACATCGCGAATATATCAATTGGAATCCCCCATAGCTACTTCAGTTATCTTGATTACTCGGTTGGTATTATCGGTATGGCATGGAGTATTCGTTTATACAAACAGACTGAATTCAACTAAACCGAATTATCAATTATCAATTGGCGCATGTGATGCAGTTGGGTGGGCATTGGACATGGGGGTATTTTGGAGGCTTTAAAATTAGTTAGAACTAAAAGGTACTAATGTAAATGTGCAGGACTATGCGAAAGAATAATTTAGGAATTGACTTAAACATAAACAACTAAGGATGCATCAGGCAAACTAACTAACTATAACGTGGCAAACGCTCTGATATCGTCTGTGCGGTGCGTCAAGCCTTAAAATGTACAGCGGATTTATACAAAATTACGAAATGCCCTCCTGGCGGCGACGACGGCAGTCGGAAACTTATGTACAAAGCTTAAGTAAAATGTGCAGCGTTCTGCGGATTCGGTTGGGTGTTTGGATTCGGAGTCGGGAGTCTGGGGATCGTGCCTTTAACGCTCAACGCTTGGCGACCAGGCGGCATTTCTGGACGCGCACGCGTACTCAGGGAAGCGAATGAATGTTAAACGGAGGTGGCGGAGCGGGTGCGGGAGCCGGCGCAACTGGCACCTCCACAGGCGCTAGCGGCTCTGATTTCATGGGTTCCTCAACATCCGGCTCACCGCCATGCAGCTGGCAGTATACCTTGCGATCCTGCTCGCTCAGGTTCCACTTCGCAGATCGCGCGCACGGCACATGGGCGGCCGCCTTGCAACATCGCTGGAAGCAACATATACTGGCCCCCGTCTGCTGGCAGAGCACGCAGACGTACCTCGTACTATCCCACACCGCCGCATCCAGTCCGTTGATGTGGGCCCCAATCAGTTGGATGTCGTTGCTCCAGACGGCGCAGTCCTCGTGCAGCCAAACCTCAAAGCCGTGCTCCGATGTCTTGCCCATGCCGCGGAAGGTCTCCACGAACTTGGTTTCGTGACTGCAATCCAGCGGGTCCACAGAGGAGCACTGTGAGCGCGATTCATTTGGGTCGTCGCTGTAGGATATCGAACTGTCGTGCGTCTGCTTGCGCTTGCGTTTGTGCTGGAAATGCAATAAGTTAAAATTAGTTTATAAGTTCTTATTAGAGCCCTGCGTGAATCATTCTATTTTTGTTTTATTATAGTATGCCATGAAATTTCTGATTTATTTAATTCAATTCTATGTGAAATAAATTGAATGTTTTTCTAATTCATTTCGAATTGAATGAATGAATGAATGATTTTTATGAATTTTTTGAATTTGCCAGATTTTTGTTGTGCTTTCTTTTAGGCCGAAATGAAAATCTCCATACAAAATTTTGAACACGAAATTTTCCGCCTGTCATTTTTGTATAGAAATTTTCGCTTCGTTGGCTTTTTGATTGAAGTGAGAACTAGGCCTTAAGAACAAAAAGTGGAAAATTTTTAACAAATTAATGTTAACTGCTTAGTAAATAAAATTCAGGCAGATTTAATCACAAATTTATGGCTCTTTCTTCTTCAAAAGAAATTGTCGTTTGAATTATTTCGAATTGAATTTCATGCCATTCATTCATTAAATTATATTAAAATGAAAATTCAAATTCATTCAATTCTATGAACCTCAACATTCTAATTAATTCATTCATGTAAAACAAAAAATTCAAAATAATTCATTGAATCCATTCATGCATTCATCTTATATCTTATCTCACCATGCTTATCTTGGGCGCCTGCATAATGTGGGCCAGTGTGGCGGGCACAACGGGCAAGTTTCGCTCCTGCAGCTTTACCATATCCTCTCGCCTCCGCTTATTGACAAACAGTCCATCGATGTCCTGCGCTCCGGGTGCCTGCACAGCCGCACGATATTCGTCGCAGTCGCTGGTCACCAAATACGGACCGAACAGATCACCCAGGCCTAGTTTATGAGGACCACGCTTGCAGAACACACATATCCAGGTGGAGTCGGTGGTATCCGCATCGTAGCGGTTGCTCAGCGTGGAGCTGTGCATTCCTCTCAGGTTTTTTCGCTCGTGCGGCGCCTTCTTGGCCTTCGTCTGCTTCTCGTTCACATCCTCGGCACTGTGGGTGTTCTTGATGCTCACGCATCCGTCCGGTTTGATGAGAATGAAGGGAGATTTGAACCTCAGCTCGGGCACGGCTCCTCCTCCTCCGCCATTTGTGGGCGCCGGAGTGCTATCCTCATCGGTGGTGAAGGCGGGCTTTCGGCCCGGCTTCTTCCCATTCTGCTTGGCATTCTTCGCATTTGCCTTTCCCGCCGCATGACCTTTTTTGCCCTTGGCCACGGCATTCTTCTTCTTCGCTCCGGCTGCTTTTCCCTTGGGAGCGGCAGCTGCTTCGCTTAATTGCCGAGCAGCCAAAGCAGCAGCCGCTGCCGCCGAAGTGCTGGGCTTATCATCATCTTCAAGTTCCGGCTCTGGCGCGACCTTCTTCTTGCGACCTGGCTTCTTGGCTGGCGGGTCGTCGATCATGAAACGCAGCAGTGAGGCATCCATGCCCATGGAAAGCCTACGCGGTGGCGGTCTCCTAGCTGGCATGGTTTTAGGCGGAACCGGGGTATTCGGTTTACTGTCATCACCGGCGGCCAAAGGTGTCGACGTAGATCGAGCTTGCGGGATGGGACTGTGAACGGGGCTGGGTAGCGTTGACTTCATAGCCGCCTTAGTCGCAACAGGTCGAATTTCGGGCGGTGCTGCCAGGACTTCGAGCACTGAGGTCTCAACCTTGTCCGCTGGCGCCTCGTCCGTCTTGGCGCTATCCAGAGCCAGCTGGGCGGTCAAATCGTGTGCCACCAACTCTCCCGTTCCGTCAGCTGGCTTTTCGGGGCTGCATATCCTTTCCGTCTCCTCCTCGATGCCGGCAAACATTTCCTCCAGCTTATCCTCCACTTCACCAAATGGACATGGGTCAGAATTGGCAGCCGGTGAGGATTTCTTGGGGGATTCGACCACTGGAGGGGGAGCAACAGGCTGCGCAGGTGATTCCTTCGCTGGTTCCTCCTCCTCGTCGCACTCGTGCACACTCACAGCCGGCTTGGCGTCGATGTCGCCCTGCTCCACGAGCGCCGGTGAGGCAGGCGTATCCGTGGTGGCCTTGTTGTTGATCTCAGGCTTTTGATTTCTCCGATTATCATTCGCCGCATGACTGCTGCTGTGGCTGCTGTGCGTGTTGGCGCTGGAGCTGCTCGAGCTACTGCTACTGCTGTTGCTCTGCGGACTAGGCGGCGGCATTGTGGGCGGCGTATGCTTCTTGGGCGGCTCATCCTCCTGCTGCATGCGGTGCTGCTCGGTGAGGTTCCGCTGCAGCAGGGCCTGCCGCTGCTTCTTGGTCTTGGGGTTCTCGTTGTCCTGATACAGCGTCGAACTATTGCTGTTGCTACTGTTTTCCGCCGGAGCCGGTGATCCTGCGCGACCGTTTTCCTGCGGCGTCGTCTTTTCAGTCTGGCCTTGCAAACTGAAGGGCTGAAAGTCACCGCCTCCATTCTTGGGCGACCTTTTGGGACTGCAGCTGTTATTATGTTGTGCTTGTTGCTGCTGCGGCTTGCTCGCTCCTCCCTCTGGTGCATTTTCATTCGGAGTCACTCTCATCACCATACTGGCCTTTCGTTTGCGTCGCTTTCGACTATTGCTGCTGTTGCTGTTCGACTCCAGCGACTCCTCGTTGGAGGTGGTCAGGTAGGGGGACTCTGGGGCATCTGCGGGTTTGTCTGCCTCCGAATTCCGGTAGGACAGATCGGTTATAAGGGGCTGCTCCTCCGTCTCGGGTTTGTGCTTGACCCCCAGATCGAGATTCGTCAATTGCGGGTTGCGGGAATGGTGCGTCTGATGTTGACTCGAGGAGGACGACGCCTGCTGTTGGGCTGCTGCATCCTGTGCTTGTCCATGAAACTGACCGCTGGTCAAGTGGGGCGGAAGAAGGGGCGGCGGAGCTGTTTGGCTGGCCGCATGCTGATTGTGGTAGTGCAAGTGCGCTTGTGATTGCGTTTGATCCTGCTGCATGTGCTGCTGGTAGCTGCCTCCACTAGAGCTATTTAGCTGATGGTGGAGATGCAGCTGATTGTAGTCCATGGTGGGTGATTGCATCTGATGAGGAGGCGCCGCCAGCGGAGATTGAGGCGTTGGCGGCGTCTGTGGTCCATTGTATTTGGGCGTTAAGTTGTAAGGCGGCTGCTGCTGCTGCTGTTGGTGGTAGTTCCGCAGAGGTGAAGCTAAAAAAAGGGTTTTAGATTGGTATATTAATATATTTTGAAAGACACTTCTTACGTTTCTTGTTGCCATGCTGCTGCTGCACGTTGTGCGTGGGCAGTTTGCTTGCTGATCCCGCCGACGGGTAGCCAAAGTCCTTGTCCTTCTGCTGATTCTTCCCCGAGAGCAGTTCGTGGTCAAAGCTGCGCTTCAATTGCGCCAGCTTAAAGTTCTCATCGCGAGTTTGCATGTAGTGCGGGCTGGTTATGTGATTGTTGCTCCCACTATTGCTGCTGCTGGTGTTGCTCCCCGCGTGATTGCTGTTCCCAGAGGCATTTGTAGGCGGCGGTGGCGGCAGCAGGGACTCGCAGTCGCCGCCGTTGCTCAGGTTTCCCTGATTCTGGCGGCTGGACTGCAGTAAACTAACATGGGCAGCTGCCATGGCGGCCAGATGTTCCTGTTGCTGCTGCTGTTGCAGCTGTGCGCTGGTGGGCGTGGCATTGGTCGTGAGATTTTGACTGTTTGGTAGATAGGAATTAGTTTTATGACCTGGACAAAGGACAGATACACTTACATTGAAGGATAGTTGGGCGCATGCATGAGGGATTGCTGCTGTTGCGACTGCTGTGGCTGCTGGCTCGCCGGCTGCTTGGCCAGCGGCTGGGCCGCACTGCGGGCGGACTGCAAGGACAGGTCCATGGAGTTGAATGGCAGAGTTCCTGAGTAGGGCGGTGCCAGCAATGGATTCATCTGATGGTGGTGGTCCAGCTGGGGAAATAAATATCTTAACTTAGTAATCCATTGACTAACTTATACTTAAAACATAAAGGACTCAAAAAAGCAAACTAGGATAACAACAACTCAACTAAACGAGGCTAAAGGAAGGCTTCTACGAAGGAATCGAGAGCATGCTTTGGTGGGTTCTACTAGGATGTGGATTTCTTGGCGGCTTTATCTCGGCTCTTCCCGGCTTTTGGCCTAATTACGTTTTTGTGATTGGCCGACATGAAATTGTAAATGGCATCGGGTGGCGGCGGTGGCTGGGCGGAAACGGATCCGGAAACGTGCCAGGCCAGCGGGGATCGCACCATTCCGGGCCGCTCGTTGGACATGTGAGCCAACTGCGGCTGCCGGGGGATGTACGATGGAATCTGAGGATTAGAATGGTCAGCTTTCTGATTCTGCTACACGGCATAGATCCTCTACTCACTTGCAGGGGATTCCAGGAGGCGTTCTGAGCCGCCTGACTGAGATGCCCGGCATGCGGATGATTGTTGTTGGCCATCTCGTTCGGCTAACTCATGGGTCTTCGTCGTCCAGGCGCAATCCTTCGGCACAAATGCGGAATGTCAAAGGGAAAAACCGACAGCTGGAATTGCGGGGGGCGGGGGGGTTGTTTCGGTAGTAGGAGGGAGGGAATGGGCGACCTAGTCTCGCTGGGAAGGATCCTGTGCACAGGACTTGCTAACTCCGGCCGCAAAGCCGCTGCTCTTTTTCGCCCATAAACAAGACCGCACGCACTTTTTTCACACACCACCCACACAAACCAACCCACTCGGAAAAGGCAAAAAAAAGGAAGGAAGGTTTTTCGCCGCTCTCGTGGTCCTTGCGCGATAACGCGATAACAGGGCAGCCGATAGCACAGCCTATCGGACGCTACGCCAAAAGCACGCGGTCTTTCGCACTGCCGAACGTCCTGACTTCAATGTTTTTATGCCTCTGCTCCATGACCAGTTGTTTGTGGCTTTTGATCGAAGCTATTTTTTGTTAATTAATGCAACTGCAGAGTCATTTACTCGTCACCGGGGTGGGGAAACTGTGTTGTACCTCTTGATTTTCAGCTGCAGCGCATTGCGAATTCGTTGCGACGGCGTGCGAATTTTTCTTGTTTTGGGTCGCGCAGCGCAGGCAATTCCCCAAACGGGCTCCAAAACGCGTAAACGGTCTCCGTTTTTGCGGCTAACACATCGCGGCGCACGAGGAGGGCCAAGTGAATATTATTTTTCAAATGCCGCAATGTTGTTGCAGTGTTTTTACGTGTATTTTCAATTGTTTAAAACAAAATGTAATTCATTAGAGCTGGGACAAGAGTCGATTGTTATGCGATACTATTGATGTGTTGGGAAATTCGCCAACATCGATTTTTTTCATCTACCATCGATAAATATCACTGTTTTCACTGTCGCGATTTCCAAAATTTTTAATAAAAACGGAGTAATTTTATGTAATTAAAGTTTTTTAATTTATAAATGACGCATCGTGATATTTTAAATAATTTATAGATTTTCCTAACGGTAAATCTAAAAAATACCAAAAACACCGCTAGGGGAAAATGGTATTTTTCAGCCCTGGTCAAAATGCAATAACACGCCGACAATTACGAATTGCAAGACAAAATGAGCGCGGGAAAACGAGGAGCCTTGATAATATTCGAAGGATGCGATCGCAGTGGCAAGACCACCCAAAGCCGCCTGCTGCGTAAGTGATTAAGATCCCCATGAAACCGGTCGACCCAGAAACGTAACCAACAAATCTCCTCCAGTTGAACTGCTAAAATCAAAGGACATTCCCGTTTTGCCCATGAACTTCCCGGAACGCAGCTCCAGCATTGGCCAGGTGATAAACTCCTATTTGACCAACAGCAAGGATCTGCCCGATGAGGTTATCCACCTCATGTTCTCCGCCAATCGCTGGGAGCACATGAACCAGGTGCGGCAAAGGTTGCTGGAGGGAAAAACCCTAATTGTGGATCGATATTCCTACTCCGGAGTGGCCTACAGTGCGGCCAAGGGATTGGACTTCGACTGGTGCTATGCTCCGGAAAGGGGCCTCATAAAACCAGATGCAGTTTTCTACCTAAAAGCCTCCGCCGATGACCTCACAAATCGCGAGCAATACGGTGAAGAGCGGTTGGTATAGGTGGAATTATATGATCCTACAGATTACTATATCCCCTATCCCATTTGCAGTTACGAAAAGGTGGAGTTCCAGGGACGAGTGGCCCAGGTATTCGATCGCATCTGCTCCAAGGAGGGCAGCTATTGGCACCAGTTCGATGCCAGCCAGCCAGCCAAGGATTTGCATGCCCAGATAGCGAGTATAGCGGAGGCCATCCTGGAAAAGGTAGCCAACCAGCCCCTGGACAAGTTATCATAGCCCAGGTCCGTGTATCGCCATTCATTAGAGGGGATTTACCTTGATTTATGCAATACACGAGTGTTTGTTATAAATGTTTTTAAATGGCGCTTAACTTTTAATTTACGATAAGGCCGCAGGCAATAAATCCAAGGACGTCGTTAGGTGTTGAGCGAAATGCATTTACAGCACAGAATTCCGAATTGCACATCAAGTGGATTAAGCAGCGGGATTTAATATTAAGCCCGCTGGCAGATGCAATTTAATTTCCGTAATCCCCGCCCACTCATAAAAAGGCGAGCCCAGATTTTGTTGCTCCATTGTAGTTTGTTTATTTTATACTTCATTACTGAGGGCACTCTCTCTTGACTAAATGCTAGGCTAAAGCGAAAAATAATTTATGCGGATCAAACTTAGTTGCTAAACCACGAAAAAACTAGTTGAACATAACTAGTTGAACTCGTAGCTCTCGTAGCCCAAATCCTCGCGTCGACTGCGTGGTGCTGCCTTAGGATTCCTCGTCCTCAGCGTCAGTTGGCGGTAGCCCACTCCCGGCTTGTAGTCCACATTGATGGGGGCATGGGGTCGCAGACCGGACACGCCTCCCCGTCTCTTCTGCGCCTGGTGGTAGAAGGCTATGTCGCCGTAGCTGTGCTTCGGCCACATGCACTCGCAGCCGGAGGGAACGGTCCGCGTCTCCGATTCCCAGCAGCCGGAGGCGTCGTTTAGCCGAATCAGGTGGATGGTGCGGTTGAGCTGGATGCACGAGAAGCCCGTCGCTGAGCAAATCTGCTTGGGAAAAAGCCCCTAAGTAATTTAATTGATTTTTTAAGAATTAATTTATAAGCCCACCTCCCGCTTCTCGCCGCGTTCGGAGAGCAGAGCTCGGAGCAGTTCATTGCCCCTGTAACCGTACTCGTAGTTGTGGGTCCTCGAGGGCTGCGGCGAGTAGCTGTGGGCACAGGTCACCTCCACGTAGTGGTTGGGTCGGTAGTCGCCACTCTCCAGCTTCACGGTCACGCGATTCGTGGGGCACAGCGACTGATAGGTTACTACCTGTGAATGAAAAAGATTGTGGAAAGGATTAAGATGGTTATAAGACTGGATTTAATAGTAAATGAAACCAATTATTGACTCGGTTTCAAATGTGATAAGATTAAGACTAAAACCCTGTTATTACTAGACTTCTGAATATATGCGAAGTTAGTTAGGATGAAACTATGTTAAAAAAAAATAAAAAAAATTAATCTCATTTTGAATTTTTTGTAAATTTTATCAATTTATCATATTTTTTAGGTTTTGAATAAACATTTGAACATCAATCGATTGAGAATTTTTACCAAGAGTTCAAGGAGGTATGATATTCAATTTTTGGGGCTTGGGGATTGGAATCAATATTATAGGTAGGTTATTATATTTTCAACACATGCTTCTGTTCTTTTTTTTTAATCTGAAAACTTATTTTTTAATCTTATAATATTTATTTCATTCCAATGAAAGTACTCACCCCATCTGCACTGGGATTGGGACCGAGAAACGGAACCGAAGGCATCACACTGCGAACGCGGCGCTTGCGCACATTCTGGATCCCGTAGGGCAGATTGGCACTCAGCTCGTCCGCATCCTCGACCTGACCCGCATAATCCTCCTCGCCCTCAATGTCCACGTCATCGAGAACGCCAGTTGGGAACTTATTGTCGGGGTACTCCGGCTGACCTGGTTCTCCCGCTCCTGTTTCATCCATGGCTGCCCTGAAATTGCATATGCATGGAAATTTGTTAGTTTTGGCCATGAATTAGCGCCGTTTTCATCTCGCGGCCCACTGGAGCTGCTTTGGCCTCCACGGCTGTCTGATGTCTCCGCAGGCAGGCGGAAATGACTGCAAAAGCGGTTTTACAGAGAGAAAAAAAAATGATAATATAATTTCTGAAAAAATACTGGTAGGTAAAAAAAATGTTCATATAATTTAACATAATTTATTGTGAAGAAAAACATTTTTTGATGCATTTGTGCTTGTTTAAAAATGTAATAAATGTTCTAAGCGACAGTAAAAATATTAAATGCCAAAAAATATTCAGTTTGCAATTAAAGACTGTTTTTGTAATTGTTTGATTTTCCTATAAGATTATAATTATTAAATCCGTGTAAGAACAAATTTTCAGGATTTTTTCCTATGTGGTATTTGCCTGCGGTGGCGTGGTTAAAAAAATAAATTCGTTTTTGACGTTTGTTATTTGCATGGCCGCCGCTTCTTTTCTGCAATTTTTCCAGCTGGCCAACAAAAGCGCATCATTTTGCATTCAACTGCAGCAAATGCCAATGAATTTTTTAGCTTTCGCTTTGGCGCGCGGCTTTGTTTGAGGATTGGGTACAGCTGGATTCATGTTGGGGGCCAGGAGATGGAGATGGAGATGCTCATGGTACTGGGTTGTCCTGAGCCTGTGGCGCTGCACAAAGCTCTCCGCTTCGCGAATGTCGCTGGCTGCCAGCGGATTTCCCCTTTTCGTTGTCGATGCTATAGTGCAGCTCCCTTGCCCTTATTCCTATGTGTATATATATATACCCACCCCCTCTTCCTATTCTTCCTGCCCCGAAGCTTTATCTTTTACATCCAGCGGCGTTGGCATTTTTGAAGCGCGCTTTCAGGGCAACAACGGCTTTGATAGTTTTGTCGCAAAGTTTGCGAAAATGTTTTGAAACGAATGCAGCTGGAAATAGTTGAGGTGAGCGGTTGGTTTACTGTTTACTGTTTTGTCGTCCTGTGACAGCGACAAGTGAATAATTGTGGGATTTATCAGAGTCTTTTCCAAAGGTTTAATCTGAATCGATTTGGGTTGACAGTGAGCTTGAGCTGTGCTAAAAGATTGAAGCCATTTTTTTGTATAAAAAGGTATTATTGATCTCAAGTAGAAAGTAGATTTCAAGAAAAAACTGTAACACTTAGAAACTAAGATTAATTTTTTAAATTTATTTTAGGATTATATTAATAAATTCTAAAAGTATTTTTGGTTGATGTGTATTTTTTTATTATACTAAATTGTTTATTTAGGCTAATTCCATTTTAGCAATGGGTATCCTTTTGACAACAACCACTCCTTGAAGTTTTCTCTCCGTCAATCCTCAGTAACATTTTGGGTTGAATTTATTTTGTCTGGCTTTAGCTATCGTTTGCTATTCATTTTTGGTGAATGCAAGACGCAGATTACGTAATCCCTGGCTAAGAATGCACATGATCCTTGCAGGTCCTGATCTCGTTCAGTCCGACAAAGGGGATAAAAACCCAGTCGACTGAAGGAATCAGCTTAAGTGCTTACGTTTGTGCTCATGCTTACGTCATGGGATGTCGGCATTGACATTTAGTTGATATGCAACCAGAAAACCAGAGCCAAGATTATTCCGACTGGCAGGATAGGGAATTCTGCAGAAGGAGCAGGACTAGGAGGAACTGGAATGGGAAGGGGTACGAACCGTACGGCTTCATTCTCTTTTGTTGACTCGAATCATTGGCGGTCACATTTGCCGGAATGTGAGCCCAATGAATTTGAAGCAAGTCCTACTATCCGCCACTATGGCTAATTTTCCCCATTTGGGTTTTCAGCTTTTGCCTTGATTGGTTACCTATTCAGTGGTGGCTATTACGTACGGCGATGTACCTTTAGGTACTTTTTTTAAAACCTTTCTTAAAAATTAAAATTTTTTTTTTTAATCCGTTTGGTTTGGCTATTTTATGTACTCAATGTACATTTAAAACCGTTTTTTTAAATCTTGCCTAACTAAATATTGAAATTTTTTTAAATGTAAAAAAAAGGATTTGGGACTTAATACCACATTTTAATTCAAATCAATCTATTCACGACCAATTTAGCATATTACATGCGTTAAAATATAATATTTTTTAAGTTTTGGATTAGATTTGACGGTTAACTGTCAGTTAAGGAACTTAACAATTTCATTCAATTTGATTTCTGGTTGTTAGATCTTCAAGGGAATTTTTTTTTTGATTTTGCTTAAAGGATTTTCAAAATAACTAAATGGATAAGCAATAAATTAGCTATAAATTAGTACTAATATCTTTGAGTATATTTTAATTTTATTATAAAAGAAAAAAACTGTTACCTTTCCCATCACTAATCTTACCTTTGGTTGATGTTGCTGCTGCGGCTGCGACGTGCCAGCAACAATTGCTCCTGCTCCGGTGGTTGCAGCCAGTTGATGTTGCTGTTGGTTTTGCTATTGCTATTGATGTTGCTGTTGTCCTGGTCTTGGTACTGTTCCTGGGCAACAGCAAACCTGCCCACACCTTGAACGGCCGCATTTAAGTTGGACAATTGCAGACGGAAGTCATTGCGAGCATTCTCTGGATCATCATCAAACTGTCCCTGTTGCTGTTGTTCCAATTGCTGTTGCTGTTGCTGCTCATGTTGCTGCTGCCGTTGTAGATGTTGCTGCCTGTCGTATATGCTGTGGATGGGATTTCCGTAGAGTTTTTGCTGCTGCTGCTGCTGCCATTTGGCCGGTGCTTTGTTGTAGTTATAGTTGTCATTGTTGTCGTCCTCGTTGCTATCTGCAATGCCATCAGCATCCACATTCGCATCCCCATTCCCATCCCCTAGCTCCCACTTGTAGTTGTAATCGTCGTAGTTGTTGCTGTTGTCCGCCGTGCTCCTATAGCCATATCTATTGTTTTTGAGCCCCGGCGTCGATTCCATCGCCTCGTCGCAGGCCAAAGCGAGCGTTCGTCTGGAAGAGCCACTACCAAAACAGCGAGCAGCTAGAATGGCGGCCAGGAGCAACTGCAAATGTGGCAGAAACAAAGAGATTTGGGCGATAAGAAGGGTGTGCGGCACAAACGGAAATGTTAAACAATTGTTGTGTGGCTAATAAACTGCAAAGTGTCAACAGTTGGGCGAGAGTGTACGTTGTTTGCTGACAAAAACCCCCTCTTGTCATGCAAATATAGTCATTCGAATGGCAAACAATACAGGCGGATTAATATTTATCACATGAGATTAGATATTCACTAAATGGGTTCATAAAAAGAGTGTTTGCGCATCAGAAGCTTATGGAAAACAATATCCCCACCACAAGATTGGCAAATAAATGTGAGTTTTATAATGGGATTTATCAAATGCTAATGCACTTCTTATATACTTTGGGTATAACATGTTTAAATCGCATAATAGGATATTTTGAATTAATATTTCAATTCAAGCGATATTTCATCCTGAAATAGTATTTAATTGTCAGTAAAAGTGATGATTGTTATAAACACCCTATCAATTTAATCTAACCATAAATACTTCAGCAGCAATTTTTCCAGGAAAATTTTAGAGAGCGTATGTATTTATGGTTCTTTCCCCGTTTTGTGATTTATGGCTGTTCAGGTGACGTATTTGCTTTGCTCTTATCAATTGGAAATCAATACAATCTTTTAATCAGAATTATGAAGTATCAATTGGACAAGTACTTATCAAAAAATATTACAGAATTTCTAAAATTACCGAGATGTTTGTTTGTCAATTACTTAAAATAAGCGCTTAATTAATTTCCAATTTTATCAGAACTAAGCAAAGTTTCTGCGAAACCGAAACTTTGTAGCCGAGTGCTGCAACCCGAAAATCGACCACTAATTCAACTAAGAACAAGTACTTATCAAAAAATATTACAGAATTTCTAAAATTACCGAGATGTTTGTTTGTCAATTACTTAAAATAAGCGCTTAATTAATTTCCAATTTTATCAGAACTAAGCAAAGTTTCTGCGAAACCGAAACTTTGTAGCCGAGTGCTGCAACCCGAAAATCGACCACTAATTCAACTAAGAACTCAACAAAATTCCGATTGACGAAACCGAAAACTTAAACAGCCTCCAAGTTCCCAGTGCGCCGGCTAAAGGGAAAGTTCAATTCCCTGCTGGATGTTGACAATCAATGTGCGTTAAGAATGGAATAACGTCAGGACCAAAACCGAACCCAAATAAGATGAAAAGTTTTCGGGTGGCTTTCTTCCCCCGCCCCCCTCTGACTTCCACTCTGAGGTTTCCCAATCCTCTGGAACACGAAAGTTTTGGGCAAGATTTTCAGACATGTCTGTATTTGTGTCTGGTGGGGATGTGCGATGGTTCTGATTATGTGGTCTGTCCACAAAAAAGTGCCCCAAGTGAAAATAGTTGGGGCGACCTTTAGCGATAATATGCTGCACGCGCTTCCTATCCTATATAGGCATCCAGATATAGTCATATACAGCTACATTCATTAGAGGCACACACTACGTGACCGAATAGTTGGCGCCGGAAATGCTCAAAACTAAGATATGAACACAGTGCTCCAGCAGCTCCATTTCCCGTTTCCCACTTTTCCCAGTCGCTCTACAAGTTCTTTTGTCTCAATTTTGTTTTTACATGCACTGGAATAAATTCCAGAAATCATTTTAAAGCTGAAGTGTATATTTAAAAATAATTTTTTTAAATTTCAAGATCAAGATAATTATAATTATTCTAATAATAATTTCTCTAATCTGAAATGTTATATTTTTGTTGAGGTATTACAGAAATAGCTTTTTATTTTTTACAGGTTTTACATTTAAAGCTCAATCTTTTCAAGTTTAATATTTCAAGCCTATTAAATGAAAATATTTAATCAGATGCAATCGCATTTTTTCTGTGTATTATATGTGCTTGTATATGGCTGTATGTGCAAGTATCTCGGATATATGCAAGTGTTGTTGCCGCTCTGGATTTATAAGATTTCTTTTATGCTCTTGCCGGGCCTACCACAAAACTTCTTTCATTTATCTCGGCCGCTTCTTCACTTTCGATCCCCATCCCCATCTACATCTCCCCGGCGGAGCATTTCCAAGTTTGGGGAGGGCCCAGCAAGTTTGTCAAACTATTTGTATGGAATTCACAATTTGTGTTGATGAAGTTTCGCCCCAAGTCCAAGTCGGTCCAAGTCGCCGGCTTACGAAGGCGACCGCGTGATCTGCGTGAACTGTGTGAACAAGTGTTTATGGAATTGAATTATTTTCTTTCTTCCTTTTTTATTTTCGTACTGGCTTGGATTTTCCCTAGTTTTGTTTCTGGTAAAACCAGGTGGGTAGCTGGGTGGGAAAAGCTTTGCGTGTTATCTGTTTTTGAGGCTTACAGGTGGCTTTGTCTTAGGCGTGGGCACTCTCACTCGCTTTGTGTGATTTAAAGTGGCCTCAATAAGCCGATTTCTTGGGTCAAGCTGCCTGAGAACAAAGTAAATTTTACTCTGGTGTCAGCTTAATGCTTCCAAGAAAAGGCTGTTATTTCTAACACCATTAACTATTAACTATTATAAATTATTTCAGAGGAGTTTGTTAATTATTTTACAGAGTTTCGTTCAAAAGAGCAACTTTAACTTTAAAAACGTTTTGTTAAATACATGCACTAAATAAGAAATTTACAAAATACTAAGTTGTAAATAGTTTTTATAAGCTATACAGTATTTTACCCAGGATTTTACTCATTCTTAAAGGATAATTATTATTATTGAGATTTACCTTAAATGGTTCTAATGACTGCCATTATTAAATAAATTTCCAAAACTGTTAGAATTTTTTTTAAGTTTTTAATAACCCATTTCCATATTATAAAGGTGTTAGTTCTATGATTTATGGGTAAACGGTGTCCCAAGGGTACTTTAATTAAAAATGCAATGATATAACTTTATCACTACCCTGCTGGGGAAGCCGCTTAGCCTCGATTTATTTTGATATTTTTGTGAAATACGGTTCACGTGTTTCGTGTCGTCGCATATTTTTGTTGCAAAACCGAGCGCAGCAACAAAAACAATAACAAAGGCTTGGCAATTGAAAATATAATTTCATAATTTATGGTGTTAGTTCTCGCATAGTGTTCACCCATGCTCTCTCGAGCCTTATGCAAATGATTGTTTTTTCCTATATTATTTCATATTTTCCTGGCCCTTTTTTTGGCCCCGTAGAAAACAGCTCGACTGCTGGTTGTTGCCATTCAATTACATTTTTGCAATCAAACTGCAATGTGGCCAGACAATGTTCAGCTGCTCACCTGGCCAGAACAGACAGAAAATATATATATATATATCTAGTGATACCTCTGCCATATGTGGGGGCTGATATATATTGCATAAATTTGTGACCTTTCAGTTTTCAATTGAATTTCTCTGCACGGCGGCAATTGTTCGAGGAAAACTTGGTCCTTGCATTTTCAGCAGCCGGAAAAACAACACAACTAAGCGGGGAGAGTGCCAATTTGCATGCTTGTAGTGGTCTGTGTTTTTTGGTGGGAGAGTGGGTGGTCGATTCGATATATATATATCTGCAAAAACAAGAGCCAGCAATTCTCCCCTCGATTTGTTTTAATTGTTGTTCGCTACTGTTGATGCGAACCCCTTGTTATTGTTATTTTTTCGGCTCTGTCTGGCGCTTATTGGCAATTGTCAAGTATTGGTTTTTTCCTATTATTGTTTCATCAATGGCATGAAGCGATTTTAATTAATCGCCCCCGAAAGTTGGCCAATTTCAAAGTTTTTCGGATTAATTTGTTGCCATGTTCGTCGGACAACAGTTGACGGCATTTTGGATGCTGCTGAATTTAAGTTTGGGGCCGGTCTTTCAATTAAAAGCCACCGCAAGAGCCATCCTCTAGATTTAATGTTACGCATACGCCATGTGTGCCATCTACGGTTGCCATGTTCACACACAAAAACACACACACACACTTGCGTGTAGAGAGGACTTGTACGAGTAGCAGATTGGTTGCTCTGCTGGCTGCAAATCCTGTTAATCACCTCTATCACAGGTGAGCCATCTGCACGTAGCTCACTTTTTGCCGCTTTAAGTCGCCGCAGTGTTGTAACAGCAGCATGAAAGAGAAAGAAGCGGAGGGATAGAAAGAGAGGGAGGCTAAGGTGGAAAGTAGTTACAACCACTGCTGCTATTATATCTATTTTCTAGCCAAGTTTTGGAATTATTTAAGTCAAGTAACGCTACTACTTTACCTTTTAGATATTGGTCTAAATGACTATATTTTTATCTTCCTCATTTATAGAAAATATTTCTGATACTCTTGGCTTTTTTATAACTCTTATGCCATATTTTCTTTTTTTATTTTTTATTTTTAAATGTTATATGTGAACAAGGGAAAAAGACCTTATTGCTTATCCTTAGCCACTTGACTTAGCTTCTTTTTCTATGCCAATTTTGCCAGCACTGTTTACACGTTAGCATACATATGCAAGTGGAGAAGTTAAATACACACCGGCTCTGTCAACTGAGTCTTTGATCCGGCTGATGCCTCCTCCATCGGTGTCCTGGCAGAGCCTTAATGCTGCAATTAGTGGCTCCTCCAGCACTCGGGCTTATTTGCGGTTCTGCGTTTTATGACCCTCATTTGCCGATTTCGAAGACGAGTGCATTACACCATTTCCCACTGACCTCCAAACTCTGGCCAGCTAAATCTAATCTCTCCATGGACGAACAATGAACTCAAACGAACAATCAGTGCAATCCTCTACAGCAGTTAACTTGAATTGAACGGTGAGGGCCAAAATTGGCAGAAATTCACGCATAATTTGAAATCTCCGACTTAAGGCCATTGTCTGCCTTTGTTTGGCAGTAGCACTACTTCACATGGCTTTTTGTACCGCTATGGTTATGGCAATTAATCCTCATCACAATGCCAGTTAAGTTTCCCATTCAGTCGAAATTTTTAAATTGCCGAGGTCCAAGTATAATGGCTCAACAAGAGGCGAATCTGTCTCTAAACTTTAAAAATCAATTCTTGCTGTAAATGAATTCAAATTTAAGAAAGGTCTACGGTTTTTAGAATAATCTAAGTAAAATAGGTTAAGAAAAGGTATTATAAAAAAATTATTGCTTTTTCATATTTATCCATAGTTGTGGGTTCGCAGAAGATTTCTAATTTCTATTTAGGACTTCGGGAAGTCCTTGATTTTTTCCGGCTTAATTTTTTTTTAGTATTCCGGTTTGCTAAATTTGTTCAAAGAACATTCCTTTCTTCACTTAATTTTGTTCCTGTATTTTTTTACTACCCATTTGCGTCTTCGCCTTTCACAAGTTTCGCGTGGCTGGCCGAATTCCTGTTTGTTTGTCTTGCTTTGATTTCCTTATTGATTTATATGAAGTCGGTCTGAGAGTGTGTGCGTACAAGGAATGCAACAAGTGCAACAATGCAATCCACACTCGCACACTAACTCACTCGCTTACACAACCCCATGTATTTAAATGTTGCCCCAAGCATGTGTTTGTGGCATCGTGTGGAATTCTTGCTGCCTTTATAGTATATGTGTGTTAGAGGGCGAGCTTTTGTGTGCACAGAAATAAAAGTTTGGGTTTTTATACTTTCCATAAAATAGGTCAAAATACCAAAAGGGATATTTTATTCACTAGCAATATTGTTCATGTGGCGGCAGAGAGCGGGCAGAGTAAAAAAATCTTATGCTACAGAATTTATAAGTTGCCTTTAAAAATTTCGTTTTAAGTCGTCGAAACTAAGTTTTTTTTGCCAACTGCTTTCCAATTATTATTTAATTTACTAAATCTTTTGTAATATACCTTTTATTTCCCGAGTGTATTAGTGTAGTGGGAGTGGAGCATATTGAAATTGTTGCCATAGCGAGCGTAATCCCTGCCAGCGACGGGTTTTTACCCGCTATGAAAAGGGCAGATCGGCAGCCTTTTCTCAATGCTGATGCCAACGGAAAAAATGTAATAAACGCCAAGCAAAATATTTGTCAAATCAATTTAGCTCACACCAAACGAGGGTGTGTGAGTGTCAAGGGCAGGAAGGAGAAAATATGCAGAGTTCACCCGCACATTCACACTTCACACTTGGTTACAACACTTTTTCGTGTGTGTGGTGCGGGTCGGCGAAAGTCGATGGGAAAGTTTTGGCCCAGCGAGATAAATGGCACTTGAACGTATTATTCTCTCTTCTCTTTTGGGGTAAGTAGGATATGCTGAGGTGTATTTGCAACTCCTTATCATCTGGGAAATAGGGTAAACCACACAGATATGGTTAGTTACTAAAGTCTTATTCTAGCTTTCTCTAAAAGTTTTGCGTTTTCTCCGTAGAGTTATTTATTTTACTTACGAGTAAACAAATGTATTACAGTTTCTTTTCTTATTTAAAAACGAAGAGGATTGTTAAAGGTTAAGATAATTTTATAAGATTTGTTTTAATGGGTATTTGTTGCACATAAATATTTAATTTTTTTGAAAGGATATCTCATCGCCTGCCTTCGCCTATCCTTTGAAATCATTTTTTTATTTCACGATATTTTATTTTATTCCGTTTTATTCCTTTTTTATTTGCAATTTGGCCTTTTGTGCCGGGGACCGCCTAACGGGAATATAACATGACAGCGACCCAAGTCTAGCTGTCTGTCGTGTGTGTAAAAAATTATTGAAGCCCCTGTTGAAAGGAGGCTGGGCTGCTATATCCTGTCCCCTGTTCTGTTCTATTCTATTTTATATATGTTTCTTATATATCTGTATGTATGGCACATGCTTTGATTGAGGTATGCCGCACTAACAATAACAGGCAGCCAGCAGAAATCTCCACTTATTTATTAAATTTACTGCGCTGCCTGTCGCCCGGGAGACGGCGCCGAAAAGCAGGCAACACTAAATGTGGCCGAAAAGAGGGAGACTGAAGCCCCAAAGGCCCGCAAAGGTTCTGGAAAAGGGCTGAAAATTAAAGTTGACCAACTGTCAGAGGACGGCAGGCTCAAGTGGCCGGAATTTTCCCCCCAACAGCCCCGAGGCTGTTGTAAATTCGCATTAAAATATGTCAAAATGACAAAAGTCCTTGCTGCTCTTTCATAATTTCGATGGAGTTGTTTACGTAGCAGCAGTGATGAGAAAAGTCTGGGGTACATTATGACTATATTTATAAGAAAATAATGAAGGACCTGAATTTTCTACATTAGAAATGGTGTTAAAATAATTAATGTGTAGGTAATGTAAAAGGTACAATACATTTTAAAATATCTAATCTATTCTAAGGTGAAATAATTAAAAAAAATATTTTAGCTCAGATTTTCCAATATACAAAAATATATATTTTCTTTTTCTTAGCTAGGTAGCTTTACGTTATTTGGGATATTTCTGGCTTTGGTCCTGAGATTGCTTTTACCCCCTGCCGACAATCCTTTGAGCTGTTGTCGTCGCCTGACAAATTGATGCTTTGACATCCTTCGAGCAAAAGTTTAATCTCTCTCATTGACGAAGTTAAGGCGCCCTGAGCCATTCAAGTGTGCAAATATTTGCCGGCTGTTCTTATTAAATCTTTTTGGGTTTTGCCTTGGGGTTTATGCATCAATTTATCACCCCGGCTGAGATTACGAAACGAAACAGAGATTACAGCTAAAAAGGACCAAGGAAAGAACGAGATGGGAGGGGTGATGCCCCGAGAGCATTTCAATCAGCTGAGGAAATGGACAAAAACTTCCTGCACTTTGCTGCAATATCTGAAGAAAAACGTTTTGCAATTACAGCTTAGCAGTTGTTGTCATTACTGCACTTTCTGAACACAAAATTCCTTTGAAGTTTCGGTCGCAGGCGTTGCCAGCAATAAGTGTCACATGAGACCCACTTCCGTTGACTGATTTTTCGTTTGCTCTATTTATGTGGCAGGACTTAATGACAATCATGTCCTGGTCCTGAAATTGCCTTTTCAAATTGCCATTCTTTGTTTATTTTTGCAGTTTTTGCCCAAAACTTTGGCTTGTTTGTCGATTGCATTCCCTGATGAGTTCAAGTGGGTGGCACAAGACACATGCTCAAAGTTCGGCCCCATAAATGTGACAAGCTGGGGCGTATCTATATGGCATTTGGTTTCGAGCTATGTATGCCCACGGCCTGGAATGCACTCCAAAGATATCCTTGTAGGTGCCATACATCAGCCTGTGAGCTCAAACAAATTCCGAGTTTCTCTTTGATCTGAGCTCTGTGAAATACCCTCTCAAAAGGGGTTCTTTTTATTTAAATAAAAGTTTAAATTGTATTGAAAGTATTATTCTTTAAAATGTAGTTTAAATATTAAAATACAGATTTCACGCATTTATTTCGAAAATTATTTTTCTTCACGTTGCCTTGGTGTATACACAAAAAAAAGCATGTTCCCTTAAAATAGATATGGCCATGTAAATTTCAGGTCATGCAATACATGAAATACTCTTTTCGACCAGTTCAAATGTACCTGGCTGCATCAAATTAAAATTGATCTTAAATAATGTAAAATCGATCTTCGTTTCATATCGACTTATGTGGGTGTATGATTTAGTTAGTACACCCAGACAAAAGTAAATAACCAGAAATTATAATAACCAGAAATTATATTGTTTTTTCGGTGTACTTTGTTCACTTCCTATTATTTTCAAGTTTTTTAAAGGGACACCAATTTGCGTTGAAAACTTTTGCTTGTTCTGTCGTCACAGTCACCTGCCTTATTTTGAATATATTCACATGAAATCAGGTTGGATTTCCGCCCAGTTGTGTATTTGATAACTTCAGTCGAAGGACTTTTATTGCTCCCTTCAATGACATTATCCCTGACCTGACCCTCTGCCGTATTTACATTGATTGAGGTTGAAGAGTAATTTTGCCTGCTGCAAGAGCTCAAACCTAAGCATGACTCAAGTTGTTATTTGGGGTCTTAAGTATTTGATTGTATTTACATTGTGCCCAAATCATGAAAGTTCAAACAGCCGAAGCGGATAATGCCAGTGGGTAACCCTTTTCACAATTTCGAAATTGTGTTACTCGAGATTGTCAGTTAAGTAGCTGGCAAGTAGTTGAAATCCATACGGGTTATGGAAATGTATATTCATATTGTGCTCGCTGAAATTCAGTTGCGAGCCAGCGAAGCAGAGATACTTGGTCGCCCTTGCAGTTCCAAAGATAGAGCGAAGCAGTTGCAGTTGCAGATTCAGATTCAGATACGGATACGGACATACAAGGATACAGATACTGTAGAGGTAAGCCAGCCATTCGAGTGGCAATTTGTGCGTGCAGCGAACCGGAAAAGCCACTCAAGTCTAGTCGAGCCACATGTGTAAATACACAGTAAGATAAGGTAATCAAATCAAATTGATCTAGCAAAAAAAATTGATTAGGTATTTATTGTAAAAATATAATGGTGTATGTAACAACGCCTTTTCAAGAATTCTATGAATTATATTATTTCAGATAGCTTTTAGGATAGAAATAATATTTAAAAAAAATTAAAATATATCCCCAAATTAGTATTAATTTTTCCATGTGCAGCCCCCGAAAGTATGAATACAAGTTGCTGAGATTACTGGGAATGTGAATGCAAAGAGGTTTTGTGGCGCATCTAAATCAGCTGGCGAATTGCATGTCGGGGGCAATTTCAGCGGGAAACGCTACAGAAGCCGTAGAAACGGCTCAATAAAATAATCATGAGCTTGCGTTGGCCGGAAACAAATGCGCATTTAACATTCATGTTGGCCAAAAATCAAATGCACACATGCAAGACCCACAAGGACTTAATCCTGCTGGTCCTGCTGAAAATACGCCACCCAACCACCCCCTCTGCAATAATCTTTTCGCTTTCGCTTTTCTCGCTTTTCTCCGACTGTCTGTCAGGGTTATGTAAAACCAGCCACAAAGTCATTTCACTGAGCGGATGTTTGCGGCCAAATGAAAGGACACGCAGCTCGAAGTTGGCCACGGCAAAGGCGGGAAACTGGCGAGAGGAGACTGGGGAAAATCGGAAAATGGACGAGGGAAAACCTCCTGTGTCTGAGCCACGTTTAGCACGCGCACGGTCGTAAATTTTTGGTCTGCACAGCCCCTTGGACAGTTTAATTTCGATTTCCCTTTTATCCAATGACTGCGAAAATCGCGCGTGCATTTCCCTCTTCCAAAGAGGGAAATCAAATTTAAGGAAATCGGAGAAAAATCGAGGAAAACTCCGCCCGGATGGGCAGCGGCCGTTGGCGGAAATAAAAGCGACAAATGCAAGAAAGTCGCAAGTAATTCGTAATGCATAAATAAACGCAACGAGCGACGACATTAAGGACATACGAATAATACAAGAAAAATAGGTTATTTCCCCATGGTTTTTCCAGAAATTCTCCCCTTGTCAACACTTTCGCTTCTGTCGTGACATTTAAATTAAGTTCGTGATTTGGCAAATTTATTTTGATTTATGCACATTTGCATACGAGTGTACATGCGGAATGTGCCAAATCTAGTTACACAGAATTTTGCAGAAAAACAGCGAGGACACACAATTAATTGCCTTGTCATGGCTGGAAAATTAATTTCAATTTTTGAATAAGAACCAAATTGCGCAGCCAACAAGGATTTCAATAAATTTGGGGCAATATTCATTTCTAGGCCATTGGAATGATCTAATTACGGGGATTATATCCGGCATTAGCCCAAAATCAATCAAGAGCCAGCGGAAATTAGCCTTTTATAGAGTACAGATAGGTTAGCTAAACACAAATATAATTATATGATAAAACCAATTTATGAGAGTTTAATACAGCTTTGGAAATAATTCTAGATATTTATTAAATTTATGAATTAAGTAGGTGAAAATATAATAAATCAGTGAATAGTAAAATTCCTGTTCAACTCCCAATTCCTTCTCATCCATATTTAAGCCGACTTGCGGGATATAAACCTTTTACGTTCTGTTGGCCCAAAGCCCTAACTCTTTTAACGTCCTGCTTGTTCATAAAGATACAGCCAGAAAGGACCAAAAATTGAAAAAGGTCAAGTGGCGGTAAATAAAAACTGTGTATGGCATAAAAGTTTATACTGCACATTTGCGCACATGCAGGCTACTTAGTCATAAACGTCTGGCTCCCGAGAAAATGTACATACATATTTATGCATTGTGTATAAATTTTTCAATATAATTTTATTCGCTTGCTGGCCGCTACTTCTCGAATTTGGTTATCACTGAAACGTGTGTGCGCAGCAGATTACTCCGTCTGTCTCTTTCGCCGAAATCTCTCGACGTCTCTTTCGCATACCCTTCGCCTGTCCCTTTCTCGTTGACACTGTCCGTCAAAACATTTTATTGCCTCAGCAGCGAGAGTCGCATTAAAAACAAATCAAAGATACAAAGCACATAAATACTTTTACGAGTTGAAAGCTGTCGTATTATTTGGCAGGCAAAGCTGCGGATTCCTTCAATGGCATTTCCACCAGTTTTGTCAATTTTGTTATGACTTTTCACTCAACTGAAACTCAAGTTGGGTGATTTAGCTGGAAATGCGAGGAAAGCGGAATTGATTTGATTAGGCAATCGATTTATTACAAGACCAGCGAAACGCAGCTAATGAATTGTTTTGGATTTTTGTTTATTTCCAATTTTTATTAAATTAAATAAAAATAAAGCCATTACCCGGTTTTGTAATTAGCATACAGCTAATTACATTTTGCGGCAGCTTTCAACCAAAGACCACATGTATAATAAACATATTTGTTATTTAATTTTAATATTGTTTTCATGCGTGGGCAGTGATTTAATAAGGTCGGTTGAAAACAATAAATTGCTATTTTTAAGTACCTGTGGCATTAAAGAGCAAGCTAGCCAATATCCCTAGGAGTAATTCAATCATCATAAAATGGCTGGTCTGAATATATAAATCGTATATA
Source organism: Drosophila takahashii (assembly GCF_030179915.1). Classification (NCBI taxonomy): domain Eukaryota; kingdom Metazoa; phylum Arthropoda; class Insecta; order Diptera; family Drosophilidae; genus Drosophila; species Drosophila takahashii. Next base: position 38,003,442 of record NC_091679.1, read on the forward strand.
TGCGTTCATGCTTTTTAATCAACTGTTGCCCATTAATTGGCGATTCACCAACACCTCGCTGCTCTTTTGTCTGGCCGTGAATCAATTTTTCCGAGTCAAATAAACGAAATGAAATAATCGCATGATTGATGTCCGCTAATTAACTTTGATATTATTATTATTATGATTATTGGACTTGCCGTTTGATGGTGATGAACTGACGCGTACCTGTGAACGTGAAATGGCATTTCGAATTTGCGATCTAGAAAGCTTGTTAAGTCTGTATAATCAGGATTGGCCGCCCGTAATTATGTGCATATAAATTGTGCGTTGGAGGAACATGGCTTTTATATCTCAGATCTCCACTTTGTCTGACTTTGTGTGGCTAAAGTCAAACTCAAGCTCTTTAAAAGGTCAAGCCACAGGAATTCTGGCAATTAGTCAAAAAATTCAGTCTTAAATTGAGGCCTGCGGTTAGGCCGCTATTTTCAATGGCAATTTGCCGGAATGATTTGGTAAAAGTTTTTCGATTAACCTGAACGGGGCAAGGACAACTATTATGGGGAGAAGTGGTGCCTGCTCTTGCCCTATTTTTATGAGCGAAGTTTTAATGATTTACGAGTTATATTGCAACACATTCGCCTCGCGCCAAGTTAGCCAACTTGTTTAGGGGTTTTGGCTTCAGCTGCTCCTGCAGATGCACCGAAAAATTATATTTATTACTTAAAACTGTTTTTTAAATGGTATTTTTCAAAATTTTAATTATACTTTTTTAATTATTACAAAATTAAACCGTTTTCATAGAACCTTTAACTCAAAATATGTATTTAATATTATTTAAACAAAACTAATTTTATAGTCACAGTTTATTCGTATAATTTAATAGAGTTACAACTTGTATTTTTCCGTTTTGTTCATTTAGTAACGCATTTATTAATATTTTACGACATTTTATTAAAACAAGTTGCATTTCTTATTAATTTTTTCATCAAGGTGTATAAAGTTATTAAGTTGAATCTAAATAAATAAACTATTCGTCCCAGTGTTCTGTAAATTGTGTAAGTCCTGCAATTAATACCCATCTGGCGGAGGCGAAGGGGGCGTGGCACTCGCATGTTTGTCACTTTTCGGCAAAGACTTTCGAGGGAACGAAACTTGAATCGAAATCGAGTGAGAGTCGAGTGCTCCATTGATTGAAATTTACGATCTGCGGGCCTGAGCTTGTTGTCCTCGAAACGGAAATGTTGTCATTGGCAATTCAGGGCGCCATTTCGCCTTTCGCCTTCTGGCCAAGCGGCGCGTCACTTTTATGGCAAACGGAAGTCCTCGTGTTATTTATGTCCTGTGGGTAATCCGGGAAAGGGGATAACTTGGCGCTAAAGGAGGTGTCCTCAATTATGCTCTCGGTTATCGCGGGGAAGGCAGGGGGTGAAAACTCTCGCCTGCGGCGGCCATTTAATAGCTTATTAGGAAGCCGGGGCAAAAGCAAACAAAGGCCGATGTGAAAATCCAATTAAATGTGACATCTGCCCCAGAAAATGCACGGCGTGATTTTGATATATGGGTTAAGTCGAGTGTGAGAGCCCATGGCCCAATAAACAATTGATGAAACTTTCATTCGATCAGCGGACCTAATTTATGAAGCCAACTGATTCGCCGGCGATGGTAATTGACAATGGCCAAATGAAAATGACTGACTGTGGGCCAGGCCCGCAATTAGTTCCACATAATGATGCATCATTATGGCCAGTAATTCATCAACGCTGCCTCGTTTTCCCTCCCCCCCTTCCACACTCCAATCATAAATCACACAGAAAATTTCTGGCACTTCAGGCCCACTATGCGTATGCGCAATTTGATAAATATTCAAGACAAATATGCAAAGCTCTGTATACTTTTTACCTTGCCCAAAGAGCATTATTTAATCTCGTTTGCCACACTGCCAGCGACATTTTATCAGGGGCGGGAAGTAAGCGCTAATAAGTCTGCAACGTGACATTTGCCATTTGGCGGTTTTGGTGGCAAATAAAGTTTTGGTCCTTGGACAGCCGGCGGCTGCAAATGAAGAAGATGACTTTATCGGGGCCACTAGAAGGAAAAAAATGTGGCACAAAAAAAGAAAGGAAAACAAAAATGGCTTTGCCATGTTGCCGTGGCGAATGTAAATAGCGAAACGTGATGGGCTTTCGGGTGGTTCGCTGGCTGGTTTGCCCTATGGGGTGGTGAACTCGCAGCTAAAAGTGACAATAAATGCCGGCGGTTATGTATAAATTGCTAAAGTGTGCGGAAAGATTTACGGGTCCAGCCAATGGACCAAAGTGCCGCCCAACCCGGGCTCCTCCCACTTTTCACCCATTTACCACCCACTCACCACCCACTCAGCCACTAGTTCTCAAACAAATAAGCAAAGCTTAGGGCCCCGGCCAGGTGCTTTTAGCCTGATTGCCAGCTCAGAAAGGTACGGAACAGGTGGATCTGGTGGGTGAGGTGGCTCTGGTGGCTCCGGTGGTTCAGGTGATGGGCTGGCAAAGAGGCAGCCACCCACTCACAATGACAGTTTGGCCAGCACTCAACAAGGCCGCTTGTCGCATTCAAGTGGCAGATAGAGATGGCTAGAAGGCAGGGACTACGACTACTACTCAAGGGAAGAGAAGAGAAGAGCTCAAGGAGCTGTTGTCGCACTTATAGCTGCCCCTTCTGACCTAATCATCTCAGTCAGTCAGTCAGTCGATTGGCTGGCAAATTGTTTTCAATTAGCCAGCCCCGCCTTTAAATGTAGATTTTTTTCTATGCCCCCTTCGCCAGATATATATTAAATATTTGTCGGGCAGACGGCGCACATCATTCACAAATTTGCGCATAATGCGGAAGAGGAAAAGCTGGGGCCAAACATTATTACACTCCTCGTTCCCCTCCCCCAATTTTCACTTAATGAGCCACCCATTTTCAGCCCCAAAACCCCACTTCTTATCCCCCAGCTCACACTTGAACCATTTGTCGCCATATTTATTTTAATGGTTGCTCAATTTAATCACTTCGACATCGGCGCCACACGCTGATGGACTCAAGTGGGTGGTGGTTGAAAATTCAGGGGATTGGGTGGAAATTCATTGAAGTGGGTGCCGTGGGTGGGGTGGAAAATTCGGTAAAGGAACGCTAAGAGGGAAAGTCAAGGCTCCTTTTATTTTTGTGGTTGAAAAATGTTTCAAGATTTCATTTTATGCGACATTTAATTAAGCGAGCGAACTTTTTTAAGTTTTAATGGAGGATGTCGTCGAGCACGCGAGCGATATACACGAGCACACACACAGATTCAGAAACATGTAGCCATGTAAGCGCACACATGCACAACGCTCTTCTCGAACGCATTACGTATTACTTTGGCACACTTTACCCAACCATTTCAACACCCTTGAAGCTTAAAGGGGTATGCCTTATGTAACCAAAGGTTGGGAAAGGTTTATCTTGCCTTAAAAATATAATATTATAAATGAAGATATTATTTAGTCAAGGTTTTGAGCTCACATAACAATTAGGGTACCCAACTTTTAACTATTATTTTAATCTAGTAATCTATTTAGAATAATTAAAGAGTTTCCAGCCTCATAATTTGTATTAAATTTATTTAAGTTCCTAACTTTATTATCGACTTTATTAATTTAATTTAGATAATATAGAATAACTTTTCGTACTTTGTTGTAGTTAAATATATTTTTCATTAAAAAATTATATTTTAAATAGAATATTTACTATCTCTTAAATTAAAAAAGAATTCAAAATATTTATTTAGATCTCCGTCCAAAATTTTATTATTCAAAAATCGATTTAAATGTCCTACCAATTTTATAATTTTTAGAAATTAAAAGATATATATATATAACCTATACCTTAAATCCATCAGTTTCAAAAAGTAAGTGTATGCTCTCTTTGTTAACATGGCATCTATATATTTTTCCCATTGCCTTTGCACTTTGCTTAACAGTTTATTAAATTGACTTTCAGTCGCGGGGATGCAGTAAAATATTTGCGAAAAAATATTTGAAAATTTATTAAATCAACCCGGCAATGCATCTTCATCCTGCTCGGCATCATGCTGGATGAAGGGGGATGAAATGGAATAAAAGGGATGTGGGGGCCGTTGTCAGGATGAGAGTCCTGGGCCTGCATTTTGTTGCTTGGCCAAGTGAAATGAGCTGCATCCGGTCTATAGCAGCTGCAGGCGTTGCATTCTTAACGCCCCAGCACTCTTTTGCCCACATTCACATGTCCTGCAGCTGGGAAAGGCCACGGGCTACCGCTGCATCCTGCATGGGCTGCGTGTGTGTGTGTGTGGGTTCCCCGCGTGTATGAGTTTGTGTGTGTGTCTGCGTACTTTATTCCTTTTCCTGTGCGCTAGCGCATTTCCGCTCCGCAGACACTGAAACTGATACGAAGGCAGGCAGCGAATTTTGATGCATTTCCGGGGAAGCTGCACCACGTTTAATGGTGGAGCGCGCACGCGAAGAATTTATGTTCAATCTTAGAAAAATAATGATTATCTTTTATTTTATGGTTGAGCGAACGACGACATCCTCCTCCTTCTTCTTCCTCTTCCCCTTCAATTCACATCCCGTTTCCCGTATACCGGTCATACATATTTTACTGGATTTTCTAGCAGCACCAAATGCAAGGAGTTCAGCTTACGACTGCACTTGTCCTGTTACAGGACAATTATCGGGCGACACAAATTGCAATTGCCCGAAGCTTCTTTGGTCAATTGATGGGCAACCATTCATTATGTCCCGGAAACAGACAACAACAGACAAGTGGGCCAACGCCCACAAAGCGATTTAAATTGTGATTGGGTGGGCGTGGCATCTGAAGTACTCTACATGGGTTAATATCCTTGAGGGCCTCTGGGTCTCTGATGAAGATTTGATAGTGCGGTTGACTGGCACAGCTGCCAAGTTATGCACTTTCTCGGTGCAGCCGGAGATTATAAATCTTGGTTTTAAATTGCGAAATACGAAAGCACAGATTAGAAAGTGCGGTTGAGATTTGGGAACTAATTGGTGTAGGGTCTTGAAGAGAACGCAAAAAAAATAAAGAAGTTTTAAGGCCCCATTCAAATGTTAGATAAATAGTTGCTAAGAAAAATAATCGTAATAGAATTTATTGTATTAAATCTATTATTTCGCAAAACTGAGGAGAGATATAGAAATGATTTCTTAGATCCTTGTAAATATACTTTAAGTTTTCAAGTGGGGCCCATTTATGTACAAAAGCCAAAATGCTATATGCAATACTCTCTTTCAATCCATATACTTTCTGACAAACTTTAAACCCCCCCACATACTCGCAGGAATTATTCAAGTGTTGCCCCATCATTATTTCGAAGTGTGCGAAGCAAGGTAACAGCCACATCCTTGGGTCTTTCAGACTTGCAGACTTTCAGACAGGAAACCGGATAGTACTCCCTGTCTTCATTTTGTGCGGCGCGTGTAAGAACTTTTCACGGATAACGTCACTCAAGGCGAGATGTATTCAAGCCCCGCAAATGACGTAACCTGCCCGAGTCTTCGGTCTCCTGGAGAGCTCAGAAATGTGCGGAGAAGACCCGCATAATGTCCGACCATAAATTCCAATTAAAGTGGCCGGGGTTCCACTAACACAAGTTGTCAAAAAAAAAAACTCTGGCAAATTCGCCGAGTGCGGTGGCGTATGTTTTGGCTTTGATTAAGTATACGCCCCGTGGCAAATGCAGCAGCAATATTGAGCCGCATGTGGCGCATTCGTTGGTTGCATTCAAATGGCCCCGCCATTTGGCCCAGCTGCATTCCATTTTCGATTTACCATCTCGTTTCAATTCATTTGGGGGCGGTGGTTTTTCGGGGGCATGGGGAGGCGTGGCACGTCGAGTGGAGTTAACTTTTTTGGCTCGCCATGTTGACTTTGCGTTTAATTGTTTTATTGTCCGCCAAGTGTTGGCCATCACACACACACAGATACACACAGAGACACAGTCGCAGTCACACTTGAAGTTTGCTCTCTGCCGGCCAGTTTGGCCTGTCGTTGACCTCGTTGGCGGATTCCCGCCTCGGGATTCGCCCCCCATCTTCTCCATGGATATTTCATACCCGTCGACGCTTTTCTTTTTTTTCTGCCGTTTTTCAGTTCGCTGAGTTGTCGAATTCAGAAAGAGAGAGAGACCGTCGACCGTCGCCTGCTGTCTGATATACGAGCTTCTGCCGGCTGCACAAATTATGCCAAGTGCAATACTTGAGGCACTGGCCGGGAAGTGGGCGTGGCACTGGCACTGCCATCGCCATCGCCAATGCCGCCTGCCCCAGCAGATTGGCGGCTTTAATTAACTTCGGGCACAGAGAAAAAAAGGTTGTACCCAAAATGGGCCAACGATTTGGTTTATCTTTGAATTTTTCTTTATTTTTCAAAGTTTAGTTAGGTTTTTGTATTTATCTTTTCTTATCCTACAAACTTGTTACTTGAAAAAGTTGGTAAAATTTAACAAAATAATATAATTTTGCCGAACTCTCGCTTGAAAATTTTCTGACTTCGAAAAATTTAGCTTAATATTAAGAAAAAATTGATACCACAAAATATCAATTTAATCATCGTTTCATATCAAGTTTCTTTTGGGTGTCGCGATAAAGTTTTGTTTTCTCTGTAAGTGAAAATCTTATTACTCTGCGCGTGTATTTTCTGCGAATTACCATCGCATGCACATGAATTCGTTAAGTCTCTCTTTAATTTCAATTTTTATTAACAAGCAACTTCATTATAGAGCTGAAGTTGCAACAGCAAGGAGGCTCTGCCCTTGTAAATTTGTCCTTATCCTTATCCCAGCCAGTCTAAGCTGGCTTTAACAGGACATTAAGCCGACATATACACATAATAAACGCTGCATGTGTTTGCGTTGCGGTCTCAGACGGAACCAAAATACTTGGACACCAGAAAGTGCAACAACACGAAAGTTCTTCCAGGTGGCTGAGCAGACAAAACCGAACCGAAACAAAATACACAAAATACCCGAAAACAAACAGCAGGAGAATTACTTTAATGGCCATTGGCCAACTGCCTCACTTACCCTTCCCTCACCTGCTGGCCAAAATTTCTTGGCCAAGGTAAGCAATTGCGTGCCGGCCATCCATAAGTTTTCCGCCTGTTGGCAATCCGGTCACATAGCCTTTCCATTGGACCCACGTCAGCCACTTCCGAATGCATACACAGTTGACTTGTCAGCCTGTTAATTTGCTAAATAATTTTCGAATCCGCCCGCCCCTTTTCGAAACGAAACGTAACTCAAGTTGGCACGCCCCCTTCGAGGAGCGAACGTGCCAAATATTCCAGATGTGTAACACAAATTTAGAAGTAGTACCTAAAATAATTTTAAAACTTTTTTATCTAAACAAGGTAGTAATACGTAGTAGAAATATATCGTTACGATATTCTGAAAATATTGAAATTATCGATACTGTTAAATATCGATATTGTTCTAGCTCAACAATAAATTCAAAATACTTTTTACTACTATCTGTTTAACTTCGAATACTATTGAAAATGCATTTTTAAAAAACTATTCTAAAAATTGTTGTCGATTTTTTTAAAGATATGAGTCTGTTTATATTTATGATTTATTTGCCAAAATAGTACCAAGTACCTAACCTAGGTAAACAAAAATATTGCCATCACTGTTCGCATCCGGTTTAGGCTAATTCGTAAATTCGTAGGGCAAGGATACATTTTCGGGCAGGGCAGAAACTATTTATGATTTCCCAACACGATTCGTCCTACACCTTTTGCTACTCCTTCGTTTATTTGTTTGTCGTTTGCTGAGTACGTGAGTTGGTTCGGCGCTTAAAAAAAAGCCGATGAACCATGAACCCAATGTCCTTCACACACTCTCATCAATTAGCGTTGAAGATTTAATTGTGGCACGTGTGAACTTAATTAAACGGCATTAGTTTGTGTAATTGCAGAACCGATACAAACTCATATAAATATGTATGTAGAACCCAACCAGGACATAATTATGGGGCCTTTCACACCCCAAAAAAAGGGGATAATTAAAGTGCAACTTTGGGCCGCTGCATTTGCATTTCAATTAATTTCTGAGCACGCATGCAATATGCATTTTTTCGGTTAACTTTTGTTTGCCATGGCAGCTACCACCTACGAAGGTAAAATGGGAACGTTGCAAAAAGAAGAGAGGTTCGTTATTATTTTACAGCTACTGGCATTTTAGGGGTTTCCCAACTTTAGCTGCATTTAATTAGCATTATTGTCATGGCAACGCAGAAGCACATTTGCGGCGTAAATTAACCTTCTTGATTATCCCAAAACCATCCTTAAATATAGAAACAATTTTAATTATATTAAAGACCGACGATGTTTATTATGTTTGCAAGCAAATTATGGAGCTGCAAATTGCGGTTGAGGCTTGCTTCATTTGATCAGGTCAACTCATTTGTTTGCCACATGTTTCCTCTTTCAAAGGAGGAAATATTTGTTTGCTAAGGGAAAATGTAGTGTTAATTGCAACAAGATAAATGAGATTTTAAATATCCTTGGTGGAAATTTATCTTAAAGCTATTCGGTATCTAAGAAAATTAAATTCGACATGAGCAATTAAGGGGCCTTTAAGTTTAAATGGAAATATCACAAAACTTAATTAAGCTTTTAATTAGTTACACTCAAATGCTAATCCAATCTCTAGCCATAAATGTTTTTCAAAATCAGAACATGCCGAATTACAAACAAAACAAGAGCATTCATTTTAAGGTTGGCTACTTTGCAGAGCTTATGGCTTATTGAAAATGGGAAAATGTTTTACATTCCGATGCCAAAACATGACCACTGAGAATGGATGCAATTTTCCGCAAACTTATTTATTTAACTGACGTGTTTTTCAGTTGTGGGGAGTGTCCAAAGCATGTGGCGAATGCTAATCATGCAATTTGTTCTATATCTAATGTCGGGCTGTGCTTTTGCATTTCGCTAAGCCCACCAGCTTTGATGAGGACTTTCGGGAAAGTCAGGGAAAAAGCAACGCTAACTGCAAATTATAATGGAAGGCCAGAACAAGCATGGCTAAAATAATAAACATGGAAAATGCTGCTCTAATTTTTGGGTCATAATGCTCGGAAATTACCTGAAACGACAAACAAAATTCTGCGCGCAAACTAGAGGCTTATTAATTCAGTGTGAAAGCCATATCGCTGTTGTTTTCGACCCGAATTTCCGTTGAAATTCTAGTCATTGCACTTAAATAATGTAAATATAATTTGGCTGTTTGAACACATTTTATGCGAGCTCATGTTTTGGCCTGGCCAAAATAGTAGACATGTTTTTGTTTTCATTCTGTTTGGCATTTCATTTGGCTGCATTCAGGTGACAGTGCTACTAATTATAGTCAACAATGTGGCATGCCCCCCAAAGTTGCCCCCCGTCCCCCTGGCGTCGCGTTAAATAAATCAGAAAGTAATTAAAACAACATGAAATGCGACTGTGAGTTACAGTCACAGCTTCGGCTGCCGTTTGAGTTCCAGTTTCAGTTTCCGTTTTAGTTCCAGCGGAAGCTGCACTTGCCATCCTTGTATTGCGGTGCTACCCGTTTAGCAAACAAAACAAAATAGAAGCTGAAATTAAGGAGTGAAAAAAGCTGGCAATGGAATACCCTTGTGCACTAGAGGTTTGAAAAATTTCCAAAAACCTAATTACAATTATTCGTAGAAATATTCCGAGATTTTTGAAAAATACCCTACAGGAAAGAAAAAAATTTATATGAAACGATGATTGCTTCCATGTTATGTGGTATCAATTTTGGCCTGATTTGCGGGCACTTCTATTCGATATGCTCGAAATGTAAAAAACAGGCCACGACGTAATAGAGTTTTAGCAATACTTCTCTAGCGCTCCAATGAGTGTAAGGACCTTAAGATATTTGTTCTACATTTTTTGCCATTCCATCAATAATATTGTAAATAAAGAACATTATTTACCCCACCAGCTGTGAGTACTTTTCTGTGTTCATTCATACTTACAAGCATAACTTAACTGTCTTTTTTAAGGGTATACAAAGCAAAACCAACAATGACAACCATTGGTCGCAGGAAGAGCTGCCTCAACAAAACAACAACTGGGAATAGGAAATATCTTGGGATGGGTATATTCCCAAGGATTCAAGGGAGGCGAAAGCAACCGGCGTTGGGAAAATGGAAAAAATGCAAAAGCAAAACAAACTTAATTTACGCTTATTTGCGTTGACAAATGCTTCCAAAAGGAGTGCAACTTTTAATTGCAAAATTTATTTCATTTGCTCATGCGAAGCGATTGTTATGGCAAGAACAGTTAACTGGCTAACAAAGTGAATTAGGTTTGCGTACAACCATTTAAATTGAAATAAACACTGCGATTCTTTAGTTATCTATAGCACCTCTACGCACTATATATTTAAGCCCCCGATTGTCTCACATCAGTGTCAGTTTTATGATAATTAGCGTACGCTTTTTGCTCGAGGGCGGCCATACGTCATGGCCAGCTGTCAATTGGGCCAAAGGATTTATGGCCCAGTTTAATCAGCATCCGGCTACCATAAAATTCGAAATCAATTTTGCCGCCATGGCTAGCAGAAAGTTTTTGAAACTAGAAGGCGGAGCAAGAAATGTACATTAGTTGTGGCGAAACTCACACTTTTTGCAGCCAGTGTCTTTTAGTCTTTCCTTTATTTTTTCTCGTTGTTGCCGCAGGCGGAATTTTCATTAAAGCATTTTTGATGTCTAATTTGCATATTTTTGCAGCTGGCCGAGTTGCATGCCGACACTCTGAGGCAGGCAAGTGACACGTTAAGCATTCAAAAGCGGGTGGAAAATGGGAAAATGGCGAGGGGGTGGCAAGCTGGAAAGGCCCACTGCACTCGAAAGAAAAGTGCAAGCTTTTCTCTGCTGATGGCCGGCTGTCGCTCGTAGCTCGTCACTCGCCTCATCCTCCTCTTCTTTTGGCTCAGATTTTGGCCAGGACAAAGTGTCGAGTGGCAACACTAATTCGCATGCTGCCCGAACAAGAGCAGCAACATGCAAAATGCACACACACACTAACACCCATCCTCTCGAGGGGTTTTCCTCTTTTTTTCCCTGTTCAGATTTTCAGCTAAATTTGTGCCAGCGCTTTTTCCGCTTGCTTTTTGTTAATTTCCAATTTTCAAACCATTTCTGTGTGTATGCACAGCTGCTATGTGTGTGTGTGTGTGTGTGGGGGAGCTCGGTCAACATTTCGTTTGGCTCATGGCATTAATTCAATTACTGTTTGCATATTGCCAGAGATCCAAACTCATGTAAGTTTCATCGTTCCTGCAGCTCCGCTTAAAAGGATACTGGAGTTGGATGTGCACATGCATCCTCGAAGGGAGAACTTTAAATTGCGGACCAAATTATGTTGGTTACCCGAAACGGCAAAACCAAAATTACACAAAATGCCAGAAAATAACCTAAGCTTACAGTTGCCACAAAAGTGTATGGTTTTTGAGATTAGGAAACTTACATTTTCAAAAACACATTTCTGAATTTTATAACAAAAAAATTTTAATATATAAATAAAAATGTTAATTTTTATTAATCTTTTTATTTTTTCCATTAATTTTTGTGTTTTTTCCAGTGGAGAGTATGCTAAATGCCTAAACATTCTCGAATTTTAAATGCCTATTCTTGTTTCCAATTTTTTATTCCCCGAAATTTGCACTTACCAATGCTTTGGAAGACATGGCGCAACAATGCTAAAGCCTTTTCCCAGATTTGTGGGGATTTTTAAGGGAGGTTGAGTGCGTGCACTGGAGCGTATTTCTCAAAGACAACTGGCAGATCCTTGTTTCATGTTCCGTAACAGTTGAAGTAATTTCCATGTATTTCCGAAACTGATACGAAATTCACCGACGTTTTGGAGCGATCGCGGCGCGTTTCTTTTCGGGCTTCAGTCGTTGGTGCGAATGAGCTACCAGAAGCCAGATGCTTGGCCATTTATAATCTGGCCCAGAAGTGGTAACTGGTTAAGCGCCGCGGATGCTATTGTTAGATATGCCACCTGCTGGAACTAGTACATAGAAGAGCGTTTGACATTGGTAGCGGAAAAGCCAGCGGAACGCTCAAATTAATAACTCCACTATCAACGGCTGTAAATACAGAAGGGCTCAATAAAATAGTACTGGAAATTGGATTCGTTTTTCTTTGCTTTGTAAACATTTTTTAAAAAATATTTTTAGACATTGGTGCCATAAAAATGACATCTACTTATTAAATTTTAAAACCCAACACTTAGGAACAAATTAAAATTTTGAAATTTCATTTAGAAACATTTATAAAATTGTAAAAAATCGTAAAACCTCTTTAAATGTGAGCTGGACTATTATAATTATGTTCATAAATCACTCAAAACTATTGTCAAAAGTATCACCAAAGATTTTACAATACATTGATCGATCTTGTATAATATTTTTGGAATTTATATTTAATATATTTATTTTTCTTTGACAAATGCTTTTAATAAAAAGAACAACCTAAAAAAACATAAAATAAAAGCTAAAGATAAATTTTTAAGTTATATCAAAAAAAAGTTTTTTAGTTTATAGTTCTATTTGTACTGCTATTATGGTGACCCCGACTGTGGTTCCTCAGTAAGAAGGATAAAGCTGGACGTCACCGTCGCCGTCATCATCAGCGGAATTATATAGAGTGCATACTAAGGTAAAAGCAGCAACTAACTGAGCGGTGGCAGCTTGCTTATCACCCCACACACTCACAAACACACGCCCAGAAAGAGATAGGGCTAGGGCCAAAGAGGGAGACAGCGAACAAGCGGGACAGGAAGACTCACCCACACTGCAGTGGAATATCCCGCGGCGCTGATAACATTTGAATTTTCGGCTTGATTTATGGGCATAACATGAAACTAACTCACTGACATATCAGAACAAGCTACAACAAAACAAAAATACCGAGGCACCGCCGTTAAACTACAACAACAGGCACAACCACCGAGTAGCAATTTCCACTCTGACGCAGTTGAGAACGCAAATTGAATCGAATCGGTTATTGGGCATATTCATCAGTTTGGCTTTAAGTTTCAACTAGATCGACAGCTGATGACCGAACAAAGGTGGGGTATTCACCGACAAAAAGCTTCGTTTGACTCACAGAAATATTCAACAGCTGAAATTGAAGTTCTTAATTAATTCAATCAATAAATTCCTATACCTCTTGTCAAACAAAAAACCGAGAAAAGCTAAATGAAATGACAGTTTTCCATTGTAGTTGTCCAATCTCGTCTGCATTTCTTTTCTGACTTTCAGCGTTTTCACCTTGGCTAAACTATATTTATGGTCATCTGTTCTTCTTTGTTGGAGTTTGCGATTTTTTTTGACATTTTGTGATGCTTAGGGAATTTTGGGTTCACTCCAATATTGGTATCTTAGGAAATCATAAAAAATCCTTAAAAATATTTAACTTATTTAGCTTAAATTTAGAGTGTATATAAATATTAAAACACTCTTGATAAATTCCCATAGAATACATTTTAATAATATCTTCAATTAATAAATATTTTAAAAATAAATAAAATATTTTTATAAGTTTTCTGAAGCTAAAAATTAAATAAATTTCCCCGCAAGGGTATTGCTTAAATGGAGCTGCTCTCTGTTAGCTTTTCCTCATTTTCCTTTTCCTTGGAAGCGGCGAGCATTTTTCATAGCCGCTTCACATATTTGCAAAGCGTTTGCTTTCGGGTTAAACGCTTTTATTGCATTCTGCAGATGGCGATGTGACATTATTGGCCCTCCGGTTCCCCCTGTCCTCCACTTACGATCTAATAAACTTTACATTTGTTTGGTTTTCGGTTCCTTTTTTCCTCATTGAGTCTGCTGCCTGATATTGCCCTCAGACTGGGCAGTATTTTTTCCTAGTTTCCCGAAGCTTCCATTTTTTATGCCAAGTCCTCATCTGCTGCCGGCCAACTTCCTTCCATTGTTGACTTCTCTTTAATGCCCCTGCTTTTTGTGGCTTTTCGACTCTGTCGCTCTTCACTCATTTCATTTTCGGACATTTACTTAGTCTATAAGGTTGCCAGTTGGCATTTCCCTGCCCGCTTTCCCGAGACTTTCCCCGGACTTTCCCCGGACTTTCCCCGGACTTTGACATCTTAAAGTTTATCAAATAGTGGCCACAACTTTTGCACAGCTTTTGTGTATGTATATTTTCTGCGGTCATGCTTTGTGGTCGTATCTTCTTCTCCCCGCTTCTATATTTATTTATGCAGATCTCTCTTTTTCCATAAACTTTTGTTTGCTTTTGTACACGGAATGCATAACTGGGTTAGCTTTGGGGGTGTTTTATTTTCACCAGCATTTTTGTGAAGCAATTAAAAAGTATTATTTCTGCGTATAACGGGGCGTAAGCTTAATTTCCAGCAGCTCGCGGGAGAAATTTTTTAATTAGAGTGCAAATTAATTGGGAATTCGCCTTCGGTCCACTGACCCACTGAAAATCGGTTGCATTTCCGGAATATCCCCGACCAAGGACAAGGGCAAGTTCATTAAGTTCTGGCTTTGCCGCCCAATGGGTATTCGCCTTAATTAATTTTCCGACTGCAGCCTGTCGAATTACACTGCATGTGATATGTGCTTCCTAATCAGCGTATAATCTTTATGGAGAGTGACGCACATCCATGCCTCAACCAGGGGCAATCAAACGCCCACCGGAATACCACCGATGCTCTGCATAAAGCATAAATCACACAAAACTATTCCCCATATTCCCGACACTTACATAGGCGCTTATCGTGGTTTTGGCGGCTGATTGCCACTGCCATTGCCACCGCCGACTGCCTGTCTATTTGCTGCCCTTCAATTTTATTCAATAAGTTCCGTTTATGACTCGGACACGCTCTCGCTCCTCTATCTATCTAACCACAGAGATAGATATCCCCCTGGTTATTGTAACTAATATCGAACATTCCTTTTAATTGAATTTCACGCGCTAACCATAAAGTTACAGCGTGTCCAGTTCGCAACTTTATGGCAGCTCTGGCTGGATATTTATATCCCTGTCCATAGTCTATATATATACGTCTCCTTTAATTGCTTCGCTTCTTGTTATGGCAATCGTAAAATCGGGCTCTGTTATTGCAGTGTTCCTAGTTTATAATAATAATAATAATAATAACTGTAATAATGGACAGTGACATCAGTGCGTATACGTTATGAGGGAGGGAGGCGGGAGAGCTTGTAAAATTAATCGAATATCGTATTAAACGGAATTGTTCATTAGCCTTCCATGTTCGCTGTTCGGTGCAAATATTAAAGGGCAAACCTATATATTCGCTTTTTAATTACCACCTGATTATTGCCATCCGAAAATCGTTATCAGCTATTATTATTGTTGGCCAAAGGAGAAGTTTCCTATCGTCAGTTGATGACGTATAAATGCGGTTTTGATAAGAAAGGCGTGGAGTCGCTGTCGTCAGTTTGCCTTACCGACATTTTTTGAAATATATATATCTTGCGGTGGTTAGGGAAAATCTGGCGTTTGCCTTGGCCAATTTAAATGGCTATCTTGTATGACAACCGATATAAAATGATATGGGATATGCTTAATATATTTTAATCGCTTTTAAATTGATTAATGGTATTTGTATTAAATAAAATATTTAATAAGCTTAGTAAATATACCCAAAGTGAAAGAATTCAATGATAACACTATGCAGCATCAAAAATTAACCTCGATGAATGCTATATGTTCGGATTCGTTACGAATTCCCAAGTTAAACTGCGTTTTCCAAAGAGTTCCCCGACGCAAGGATTCTTAGCAAAAGGACCTCAAAGTTCGAAAAATGCTGAAATTGACCAACTTTGCGGAGCTCTCAGAGGCAAATGGATGCATGGCTTGGTTCGAAGTTAAAGTTTTTTAAAAGATACACCCTTTATCTTTCAAACCCCATACATAAAATAATTTTAGGATTTTTTTTAAGGCAGAAATAAATTTCAAAAAACATAGTCAAAAAACTGAAAAACATACATCTGCGGTCTAAATAGTAGCAGTGTCGCCGCCTTGTGTTTTTAAAAGTTTGATGTTGTAATTTTTTCTTATCCAATTAGTCTAATAGTAAAATTATAATCAATACAATATTACCAGGAAAATATCAATTACAACAACAAACTTTTAAATACACAGGGCGGCAACACTACTACCATTTTGACCGCAGCTGTATACTTTTATGTTTTTTGACTATGTTTTCTAGAATTTGTTTCTGCCTTAAAAAAAATCTTAAAAATTTTTAAGTATGGGGTTTAAAAGATAAAGGGTGTATCTTTTAAAAAACTTTAACATCGAATCAAACCATGCATCCATTTGCCTCTGAGAGCTCCGCAAAGTTGGCCAATTTCAGCATTTTTCGAACTTTGAGGTCCTTTTGCTAAGAATCCTTGCGTCGGGGAACTTTTTGGAAAACGCAGTTTAACTTGGGAATTCGTAACGAATCCAAAAATATAGCATCCATTGAGGTAAATTTAAAAAGCACTAAAAATGCTGCACAGTGTAATTGATAATCATTTATAAATAGTTTAAATATTCATCACACTTCCGCTTCCTTTTCCTAGCCTAATCTTAACTCTTCAAGTCTGCGCAATTGCGTCTTTTATAAGCCTTTCATTAAGAAACCCCCTGTGATTTGGAAACCACTCCATTTGCCTTTGATTAGATGCGGCTTCGATAATCATGTTATCAATTTTCCTGGCCATTTTATTTGTTTATGGTGGCCAATAGTTAATTAGTCACTTAGGCCATGCGTTCTTTGGATTCGTATCGCTGCTAAAATTCCTCCGGTTGACAGTGCCAAAGAAGTGGGTATTGTAAATTAAATTATACCCACTACAGCCAGGTGATTTTTCTTCGGCGCTGACTCAAGTGCAGGGCGACGAGTGAGTTGCCAACCAGCTGGCTGACAGAAAACGGACGCGGAGTGGCATTGGAAATTGTTTTACTACGGGGCCATTTACAAAACAATTACACTTATTTGTGCCCCATTTAACAGCGCGTCCCTGTCCCTCGACTGACAATCCATCAGCGGCTGCTTCTCCTCATTCAGCGCAGCTCAACGGAACTCAACTCAACGGAACCGAAAGCCGGCAGACGCTACTCGACTTCATTTCGTCCTGACAGCTCTGAGTGGAAATGAACCCCGAGGCAAGGCTCTTCACTATGAAAAATAAGTTATGATTATGATTTGTCATTAAATATCTAATTTAATATTTTGGATAATTCCTGATTTTTAATAAACCTAACTTAAGAAATAATAAATATTTTTATTGTATTAACTTCCTTTTAAACCTTCCTAAAATATATATTTTTAAGTGTACCTATTTCCGTTGCAGAACAGTGGCATCAAAATGACTGCTTAGTATGCAGCTCAGTCAGCCAGCGACAGCTGAGGAACTGCATACCTGCAATGGCAGGTAAATAAAATTAATCATACGCCCCGTTGCACGTTAGCGTTTCTAAAGTATTTGGGATAATTAAATTATTAGCTCCTCTGTTTTTTGTGAAAATTAAGCAAGCGAACATTTGCATTTTCACATTTAGTCAACACCGCTAACATTTTCTTGATTTACTGAAAACATTTAAATATATAAATCATAAACATAAAATCAAGCATTTTTATTACGTGTTGTTGTGCATTAATTTTACTCAACAAGAAATTGTAAAATTAATCAAATTATTGCATGAAAACAGACATAAAGTTTTAATTACTACGATAATTTAAATACCAATCTTTTATCAGCCCAATTTGCAGTGGTTACGACCATTTTTTGGGTGGCTCCCAATGCTTATAAACTTTTACATTTGATGACGTATACGGGCTGTGCCGATAAGTAGAATCTTTATCTAATCGCGTGTATTATATAAAAAATCTTAACCTATTTTTTCTGTAATTTGGATGGTAAACCTTTGTACGTATAAAACTTATACGTTGACTTTTAAAAAATGCTTTATTGGGTCTTCTTAGAAACTTTTCAGTGAACCTTTAAGTTAGTAAAAGTAAGGGTACATTATGTACCATTAAGAAGGACTGTGAAAAAGGGTCATTCTTTGTTTAGCAATTAACTCAATTTAAGACGAAAAACTTTATAAACTGAGTTCTTGGAAACGACGTACTCCGCTTTGTTAAAAATATCAAAAATTTCTGCAATTTCCGTTGGCTTCTTTATTTACCTTTTGCAAAGAAGATTTTTTTTTGCCCAAAACCGTGTTATGCTAACTTGAAAGCGAGGGTGGTGATAACAATTACCTCTAAAGATGGAGCTAATAAAATGCAAGCTAAATTGGCTGGTAAAACAAATTTATTTATCCCATTGCGATTCGTCAGTACGTGGACTACTGTCTATAGAGTCTAATTATTCCTTCTTTTAAAATTTGTGATAATTAAATGATTATCACAATTTTTACTGCAGCTCAAAAACCGAAGAAGACAGCGCCGCCATTGCGAGGCAATTAATTAAATTAACTAGAAGAAAGGTAGTTTCGACAAGTTGAAGTTTGGATACCTTTTCAGAAAAACATTTTATTATTTTCAGTATAGTTTTGAATATTTCAGATATATGTATCTAATAGATACTATCTATATGTTACAGCTGTGCAGCTCAATGATATGGAATGGAAACAAAAAAAATTCGAATACCCTTCGTAAGAGGATAACAATACCAAATTAAAAGTCCCCCTTTCCACTTCAAAGCCCAATTTGCCGAAACTGAATTGATTGAAAATTTGAAAATTAATTGCCAATATCTGGGATATGCAAATAGTCTTATCTGTTGAAGATAGAAAAAGTTTTCTCGGTGCCATAAAAGCATTGGCCAGCCGTCAGTTGTGACCACGTTACAAACGAACCGTTGGGCGCGCAATATGGACTTCCATCTAAACGCCATCCTGCTGGCCACAGTGGCCATCGGTTCCTGCATTGCGAATCCCAGTATCATTACTGGTCCCTTCAGAATGCTGGAGATAATGAGTGCCACCAGCGAAATGCAGCAGAACAACCCACAAAGGAGCGCCGCTTGTTTCAACTACTACGACGGCGTTTTCAAATCCGACTGGGCTGCCTACGAGAATGGATACAATCAGTGCGTGAATAACTACGAGGACAGCCATAAAAGGGTTCTGGAGCGGTACGATCCTATTGTCTGGGATCTCGGCAATACTGTGAAGAGCTCCTGCGGTCATCTGCTCGAATGTCATAACAAGGGCGATAGCCAGAAGTCTCTGTCTTGCTACGCGACTGAGGTAAAGTATCCTTAATAAGAACAAGTCCCTTTTATTTAATATTTGTACTAAAAACTAATTAATTATTATTATTTATTATTTTCAGGCACCAAAACATTCCAAGAACGTAACAGCTGTTGGCTCAAATGCTTCTATTTTCCACGGATCCCTGGGTCAGGAGATTGACCAACTCGTTTATACCCGTGAACTCTGCAGCAATACCTCGGCTCGTGAATACGAGATCCGCTCCGGCGAATCCTACGAGGCGTTCCAGAGCTGCATGGCGGGACTATCTCCAGTGCCTGAAGACCACCCCACCACAACCTACATACCAAACTAAACAGACCAATCCCCTATTTACCAAAATTGGATGACCAACATATGAATTAAAATGAAAAGACTCGAATAAGTGGTGGTTTGTGAACTTATTCACATTTTTTCCAGTGTAAAGGAACTTATTCCTTAAGGTTTTTTGTCAGCAAAAAAACCTTTTTTTCTACTATATTAAATTTCTAAATTTTTTACTAGCGCATCTTATCGACAAGATAAGCAAAAACTTTATCAAGCCTAAGTCTTTAGTTCCGCCAAATTAAACAAATTTTTATTACCAGAATCGTGTTAGGCAAACTTGACATGATAACAATAAAATCTAAAATCTTTGTTTGGCAATAAATTATATTTAACCCATTTCTTAGAACCTGGGAGAGTCTTGAGTTGAAAACACCCGAAAATTCTTTAATTTCCGTTTGCTTGTCTACTTTGGAATCCCCTGTTCTCTCTTTTCACAGCCCAAATTGCTGCAATTTCGACTTAGTCACACCCAGTCAAGGTGTTTTTTTGATGGCCAGTATCTGGGTTATGCAAGCCAGACAAAGGGGAAGTGTCGAGATAAGAACGATATCGACGGATTATTCGCATTAAAAATTCGTATATAATTAGATTTCCAATTATTCGGTTGGGACAACAATTGAATGACCTCTAATCGATGGCAGATAAGGACTGAAAATATATCTAGAATTCCAGGTTGTTTACAGACTGTTAAAGGAAGTACAAGTAGCCCAAGTCCGGTGCGTAGTGTGATACGTCTTATCTGCGAGATAGGAGAAAAGCCCCTGTGATCGCTTAGTTAATGGCAGCTCCTGAGTCTTTTGACTGGCATAAAAGCGATGGCCAGTCGCCAGTTAGGACCAAGTTACGAACGAACCGTCGAACGAGCAACATGCACTCCCATATCATCGCCATCCTGCTGGCCACCGTGGCCATCGGCTCCTGCATGGCCAATCCCAGTCTCATTTCTGGGCCATCGAGAATGATGCAGATTATGAGTGCCACTAGCGAAGTGCAGCGGGCTAACCCACAGCAGACCAACAGCTGTTTCAACTACTATAATGCCATTTTGGAAGCCGACTGGGCTGCTTACGAGGATGAGTACGCACAGTGCGGGGATGAGTTCAATGGCGGCAAACAGGAGGTCCTGGAGTGGTACGATTCTATTGTCTGGAAAGTGAGCAATTCCACCTTCGAAACCTGTGCGAGGTTGCTTGACTGCGATTTCAAGAACAACAGTCAGGATGCTTTGCAGTGTTATTCCGCTGAGGTAAAGTAATTTTAATAAAAATAAGATATCCACAACACACTTTGTTACTATTATTTTCATACTAAATATTAATAAATAATTTTATAATAACTTTCAGGGTCCGGAATCTTCCAAGAACCTGACTGCTATCTCTTCAGATGCTTCTCTTTCCTACGGATCCCTGGGGCAGGAGATACAGAAACTCGATTACACTCGTGAGCTCTGCTGCAACACCTCGGCCCGCAACTACGAGATCCGCTCCGGCAACACCTATACGGAGTTCCAGGGCTGCCTCTTGGGAGTGCATCCCGTGCCAGAAGTTACCACCACCACAACCACAACCAGCAGGCCTACTACCACCACAACTCCCCAGCCAAGCTCATCAACCCAATCAAGCACTGCAGCAGCACCCGCCTCAACTGCCCAACCTACCAAAATATCTCAAATCGATTCCGATGAACACATCAGTGGCAACAGCAAGCACAGACTGGCCCACAAACTGGACAGCATTTACAAACATGTTGTTTAAAAAACGAACATTAATAAAATAAAATTTGAATATTGTAAATATGTCTATACCATTCGCGAATCCATGGGGACTTGTGGGATAAATGTAATGAATATATAAATGAAGAAAAGTAACAGGAAGTGTGGTATAAAAAAATATAATCCAAAATATTGGTTTTGAAATGGCCTTTCACGACGAAATCCTGGATATTATTTCCAAGTCTGCTTATTAAATTGTGGAAACTCGAAAGGTGAAATAAAAATTGTTTTCTTGCGGATTGTTATCTGAGACAGTTTAATATGACGATTATGTTTGATGCGGAATTTAACTTTATTTAATTATTTATTAATTTACTCCATTTAAATTTTAAAACAAGAGTAAACGCTTTCAGCTAAACGGAGTACGAGGGATATGATGATATTCAGTCTTCAAAGATACTGGCGCCAGCTAGCGGCTGTTTAAAATTTTGTTTAAAATTTCTCAATCTTTTCAATAGTATTAGCAAAAGCTTTTCGGATGGTTTTAGCAGGCAAACATTGAAAAACATTACTGTTTCTTCATTAATAATTATTTATTTATTTTTGTGATTATAGTGATATTTGAATAACTAAGAACTAACAACGGGTCTTATGGTACAAGATGCAATATCAGAAAGCTTAAATAGAACGGAAGCTAAATTTGGCAAGCAGACGGTCATTAGCCATGACGACTCGATTAGTGATGCTAATCAATAATATATATAATCGCATACCTTGAATGTTCCGACTTTGTTAGGCAATAAGTTATATTTAGAGCAAATAGCATTATTAACTCAATTCTTGGAACCAGTGAGTTTTTAATTTCCGTTCGTCTGTTTATTTTGGAATCCCCCTTTTTCCTTCACAGTCTAAATTGCCGCAATTTCAAGTAAGTCAGGGTGTTTTTTGATGGCCAATCTCTGGGTGAGCAAAACAGACAGCGGGGGAGTGCCTTGATAATAATGATATCGGGTCATTTTTCGCATTAAAAACTCGTATATAATTAGATTCCCAATCATTCGGCTGGAACAAAAACTGAATAACCTCTAATCGATGGAATTCTAGGCTGTTTACAGATTGTTGAAGGAAGTACAAGTAGCCCAAGTCCGGTGCGTAGTGTGATTGCCAACTGATACGCCTTATCTGCAGCAAGATACGGGAAAAGCCACCGCGATCGCTTAGTTTATGGCATCTCAAGAGCTCGTATAAAAGCAGTGGCTAGTCGCCAGTTAGGACCAAGTAACGAACGAACCGTCGAGCGAGCAACATGCACTCCCACCTCATCGCCATCCTGCTGGCCACCGTGGCCATCGGCTCCTGTATCGCCAATCCCAGCCTCATTTCTGGGCCATCGAGGATGATGCAGATTATGAGCGCCACCAGCGAAATGCAGAGGGCTAACCCACAGCAGACCAGCGGATGTTTCAACTACTATAATGCCATTTTGGAATCGGACTGGGCTGCCTACCAGGAGGAGTACAAGCAGTGTGATGTTAAGTACGATGATAGCTATGGAGCGACCCTGAAGCAATACGATTCGATCGTCTCGGAACTGGACAATTCTACCCAAGCAAGCTGCAACGATCTTATTAAGTGCAACTGGGGGGGCAACAGTCTGCATTCTTTGGCCTGCTATAGCACAAAGGTAAGCAATGCAATATATTTTGCTACAGAGCTGGGCAGTTAATGAAAATTTGATAACAATTTTCAGGGCTCCCGAACGACGAAGAACTTGACCGAAGTTACTTCCAGTGCGGTTGATTTCTACGCATCCCTGAGTCAGGAGATTAAGCAACTCGATTACACCTGTGAGCTGTGCTACAACGCATCGGCTCGCAACTACGAGATCCGCTCCGGCAACACCTATACGGAATTCCAGGCCTGCCTCTTGGGACTGTCTCCTGTGCCAGAGATCACCACAACCACCACCACCACCGGCAGTCCTATTACCAGCACACCTCAACCGGAGTCAAGCTCAACCGAATCAAGTACTTCAGCGGCACCCATATCTAGCTCTTCGGCCGCACCAGCCACAACATCTAAGCCAAAAGAAGCTTCCCATAACGAATCCGATGAAAACAGCAGTGCCATCAGCAGGCAAAGATTGGCCAGCAGGCTGGAAAGTATTTTCAAACGTTATGTTTAGGAAAATAACAGTATTTAAATAAAGTGTACATATTGCAACAAATGTATTAAAAAAGAGCATTCTAAGTCTGCTTGTTTAAGTGTGGAAATTTAAAATTTAAATCATTAAAAAGTTAAAAGCAAATAATGAAAATGAATCTAAATGGCGCTGCCGCTTTCCTGCTTGCATATCTCCATCTCTCTCGCACTGCCTTTAACTGAGTAATGGGTATCTGATAGTAGTTCATTCTTGCCACTCTTTAACTGTTAGGCTGAACACTTCAGGTAATTGAAGGACACGCTGCAGGCGATTGAGAGTTGCTAATGAAAAATGGACTGGGCTCATCTTAAAAGCAAACAGATGGCATCAAGTGATGAAGTCAATCTGGAAACTCAAACGAGAAACTAAAACCCATTGCAACTTACTTAATTAACGGTCCGATCTAGGTGGAAAACCGAGCAGGAAACCAACCTGATGCGATGCAAATAAAACTTTTTGCATTTGCCATCAGTCCAAGTTTATCAAAGATCCGCAGGACAGGAGAGGTGAGGAATGGGCAAGGGAAAAGGTGGGCAAACATGTAAATCAGCCTGGGAAAACTTTACCTTGGGCAGGGCAAACAAAGGGGGTGGTGGCGTTGCACTTTAAGGTAGCGGTAACAGTTAAATAAACAGTAGAGCCATTTTCCTAGCGGTGCTTTTTATTCAAATTTAATTGCATGTGTTGTTATTGTTTGTGCAGCTGCCGGCGGCCTTGTTGTCACTGCAATTAAAACAAATTAGAAGCGCTGTGCAAAGGGGAGATTTCACTTTGCCAAAATAAAGCCAATAACTTGGCAAGTTGCAAGAGTATTTTGTATCCTGCATCCCAGCATTTTGCCTATTGGCGGGGGGAAGGGGGAGGAATCTTGCACACACTCAAAGAACACGCAATTAAGATATGCAAATTAGAAGTTGTCCTTGCCTCGGCAGCTCCCGTATTCCTGATGAAATCTCCACTCCACTGAGCTCTGATAATTATGCAGGGGCATGCGATGAGGATAGCTTTAAGCATGCCCAACTATCTGAACGATTGCTTTTTTTTCGAGGCCATAATAATATCTGAAGTGAGTCATTAAATTTTTACATGTAGGTAATAATTACAATCGAATCTGATAAGGTTGAAGTGCATATTGTTCGGTCATTAGTCATAAAAATTATACAAAAATCAGTAATCAATCTGTGCCCAAATATTGACTGGTATTAATTGATAAGCCTTGGGAAATCCTAAGGCCCATGGCCTACAGTTATTTGTACCCTTTACGAGACACTCAACCTTAGCATGCCTACTTGTCTTTTTTTTTTGCCAAGTCGAAGGTCTTATCGAAATCCATTTCTCACCAATAACAAGCGACAATGACGATAGAATCGAAGTACTCATACGCAGATATTTTATTTTTTAATAGGCTTTGTGATTTTTCTAGGAATCGAGCTTCAATACAGACATACAGACAGCACGTGTGTCTTCTAGAAGAAAAGCACTCCAACTATATTAGATTAGATAATTTCCGAACCACACTAGTTAAAGTCCTAGCCATTTGCGTTCTTTTACTTTCAACTCTTCTCAAAAGAACGTTTTTTTTCAAATTCGGGGAATCCGTATAATTCCGGGAAGTGTTGACTTCGATCGGGTGCTGATCTAACTGAATAAAAATTTTGGGATCGGGGTGGAGGACACCCTTGGGCTGGATTTAACGGGTGGGTCCCGTTGAGTGGCGGTTATAAAACCGATAAGACTGATAACTACGCCCCGGTTTTCGAGATAGCTCGAGTGATTGGCTAAAACCGAGGCAATAACACGGCAATAACATGGTATTTTTTAATGGAAACTATAGTAAGGCAGGAATATTTTTTTATGGACCACTCAACCGCACCGCCTATAAATACTGCAGCTGCCAGGTGCCAATCAATAAGTGTTAATCGATCGCTGAATCAGTGAGGACGTGAAAGTCTAGAAAAATTAATAAAAAAAGTGTTTAGCCGTATACTCAAAATGATAGCCAAGTTGTGCATTGTCCTTTTGGCCGCCGGTCTTAGCCAGATTTTGGCATTGCCATCGCCTGCTCAGCAATTTGACAGGCCGAACACCGACTTGATGCAGTTCCTCCTGCAATCCCGGGACTTTAGTGCCGATGGCGACCACTCCATCAAGTGCATGAACTACTATCTCCCCCTGCTAAACGAAGCCTCGGAGAAATACCAAGCCGAAACAGAGGTGTGCATTGAGGAGTCTGCTCTGAAGATCTCACAGATTAACGACACCACCAAGGCCAATCGAGAAGCTATCGACGCCTCCGCCACGAGCTCCTGCGCAGCCCTCACGCAATGCAGTAAATTGGAAAAGGCCGAGAAGTACTTCGAATGCTACAGTGAAGCCGTAAGTTAGACCCTAAAAAATTCACAATAACTATGCGATTTCCATTCCTATTGCCAACGTAAAATACTCAACTTATTTCACCATTGCAAAAACAGGCAAAATAAGTACTTGCGTTTTTAAAATTTATAATCGCTTTGATTTTCTACACTATCATGATGATTTCTCTTAGATAAACTACGTTTAATGATAATCATGCTGATATCTCATATAAAAACAACCTTTAATCATAACTTTGTACTGATTCTCTTGAAAAAAAGTTGTACTATAGAACTATTATGTTTATCTGTTACTAATTACAAGAGTTATTTTTCCTAGAAATCAGTAAAATTTTATTTTAAAATTTTTAGTTAGTTCTCTATCTATTATGTAGTTTACTAATTCATTTTGTTCTTTTTTCAAAGGGTTCCAACAACACCAAGTCCATGTTTACCATCTCCGCTAATGCCTCCGAACTGCTGGCTTTTGTAAGAGAAGAAATACGTCTCATCGAGGTTGATCAATACGTATGCAGCAACAAGACCTATAGGGCCTATGCAGAGGTTTCTGGTAAGCACTACGAAGATCTGAAACTCTGCATGAGTGGCGCTGAAATTCCATCGTCAACCACGAGCACTCAAGCCCCTTCCACCCAATCCTCAACTGACTCATCGACTGATTCCTCTACTGATTCCTCGACTGCTGCATCCTCAACTGATTCGTCCACGGAATCCTCAACTGAATCGTCAACGGAATCCTCCACTGAATCCTCGACTGATTCGTCAACGGAATCCTCCACTGAATCCTCGACTGAGTCGTCCACGGAATCTTCCACTGAATCCTCAACTGAGTCCTCCACGGAATCCTCAACTGAATCATCGACTGAGTCGTCCACGGAATCCTCAACTGAATCCTCCACGGAATCCTCAACTGAATCATCGACTGAATCGTCGACTGAATCCTCCACTGATTCGTCCTCGACCACGGAAAATTCTGGAGACAACAAGGAATCAGCTCCCGAGGAGGACTTGAAATCGGTGTCCAGTCAGAACAACAGCGACATGCAGCGGATTCTGAAGAGCCTGCAACAATGGCTGAAAACTCAGTAAGCCCTCGCGCCAATTTTTTCTAAATATACATATAAACAAAGCAAACAAAATAAATATAAATTTATAATTTATTTAATCGAAAACTAGAAAATTTCAATGTTTTTTAATTGGGTAATACCCAAAATCTTTGGATGACTCGATAATCGAAATGGGGCTTTGCTAAATTTTTTATAGCTTTAGTTTGAGGGGGAACAACAAATAATAAACTTGAAGCAAAGGGTCGTGTGATTCATTGTATAACCCACTAAAGATACCCCCTGTTATCAATCACTAGTCCTCATTGAAACGGCTAAGTACAGTGTTAACCAGTGCTTGACTGACCGCACACCAGCAAATCAATCTAACCGTTTGGTTGATAAGGAGCCAACTATATTAGCCATTACCAATGCCAGATAAGTGGGCTATTTATGGAGGGTTGGGTCAGAGAAAAACTTATTAAAACTCAAATCGGAAGGAATCTCGACGCCGATTTCGAGAAGACGATAACAACTTAATTAGCTTTTAATCAACGTGAATTAATGATTCCTCAATGACAATTTCAATTGCCGAAATTTTCAATGGATCGGGGCTATAAAAATATGAGCCAAAGACAGTAGCTTTCAGTACGAATTCGAGATCCGTTAAGTCGGTTAGTCAAGTAATATATATAAAATGAAGTGCGCTATTGCAGTGTGCCTGCTTTTGGCCACCAGTGGCTTTGCCCTGGTTCCCCATCATCCCGTCGACGTGGCCTCCATGTTGCTCCGCCAACAGTTCGCCGTCCGCTCGATGATGGCCATTCCCGAGGCCCGGGATGAGTCGACGCTGATCAACGACTGTTTCAACCACTACATGGAGGACCAGACCAACGTGATCATGGGCTACAACCAGCAGTACATGGGTTGCCAGAGGACCGCCCAAACCGATCGGGAGGAGCTCACCAATGAAAGTGCCTCGGAGCGATCGTCTCTTTTGGATCGCACCAGCAATATGTGCAGCAACCTGGCCAGTTGCGATGAAATCGTTGATGGACTGGAGTTCTTCGACTGCTACCGCAGTGCCGTAAGTATTATAATAACTAATTAATTAATTAATTAATTATATATAATAATATTAGTCAGTAGCAAAACTTTTAAATACTACTAATGGCTTGTGAACGGGAAAACACAATGAACTATCTTTATTCCTTTTGGTTTCGGCTGACTCAGAATGTTCCCATTCTTAACTTTTATAAAAACTCAACATTTATAGCTTGATTAGGTTGCAATCAGTAAGCGTGCCATTAATGTCTTAGCTCCGATCCCTTAGTCTATGTAGAGCAATACTAAACCAGTAAAAAAATGAAGTGGCTATTAATAAGAGTCTTTCGAAAATAGAAATGTAATTATTTTGAACTACTTAGTAACAACCTTATCTCCTTTAGTCCTCCGACAGCTACAAGGTGATGTTTACACTGAACAGTGACTCCAGCCTGGACTTCAACCGCATCAGTGCCAAGTATGCAGTGATCGATAGCGATCTTACTGACTGTATGGATACGGCTCGCGCGACTTACGCTCACGACATGGACACCTGTGACTCAGATTTGACCATCTGCCTAAATGGAGGTGTCCCTCCCACCGAACCTTCTCTTCCCACTGAACCCGCCACAACTCCTGCTGCTCCCTCGACACCAACTGAGCCCACCACAACTCCTACTGTTCCCACCACTACTCCTGCTGCTCCCACTGAGCCCACCACAACGCCTGCTGCTCCCAGTACACCAACTGAGCCCACCACAACTCCTACTGTTCCCACTGAGCCCACCACAACTACTGCTGCTCCCTCGACGCCAACTGAGCCCACCACAACTCCTACTGTTCCCACCACTACTCCTGCTGCTCCCACTGAGCCCACTACAACGCCTGCGGCTCCCAGTACACCAACTGAGCCCACCACAACTCCTACTGTTCCCACCACCACTCCTGTTGTTCCCACTGAGCCCACCACAACTCCTGCTGCTCCCTCGACACCAACTGAGCCCACCACAACTCCTACTGTTCCCACCACCACTCCTGCTGTTCCTACTGAGCCCACCACAACTCCTGCTGCTCCCAGTACACCAACTGAGCCTACCACTACTCCTACTGTTTCACCCACTGAGGCCACCACCACTTCAGCTACTCCCACCACTACTCCCGCTGTTCCCACCACTACTCCCGTTGAGGCCACCACCACTACGGCTGTTCCCTCCACTCTTGCTGCCGAAACCACTCCTGCTGCCGTCACCACTGAGCGTCCACCTGAGGAGGACCTTTTCAGATCCGCTCCCTTGTCTCAGAAGAGAGCTTGGAACCTGATCAAGCGTTTCTTTTAAGAGTATAAAATTATAAAGTATTTATTGCATTCATTGGAAAATTTTAGTTACCGTAAAAGCCCCAATAAAAGCGGTTGCTTATAAAGCGTAGAATACTTTCGGGTTCGATTGCAAATTGATTGCTTAGAAAGGTGAAAGCAGTGACACACAAATGATTTGTACGAAGGGGGTCAATATTTAAAGTTTTGTGCAAAGTGGTTATTAAACTTATAGAAACTCCACCAAAATATTTCGTTTTTGGGATTCGTAGGCATACAAATAGTGGGTTAACCCTCCTAAAAGGCTTCCCAATACGTCACTGGGATTACTTATCGCTGATAACTGTACAGACTAATGAATATTATCTGCCTTGTTCTAGCGAGACAAGCGCCACACCATGGGCTACTGGTATTCTTTCGGACTGTTCGATTGGCAGATCGAATCAGAGGGCTTCGAACTAGCGGACGACAGTTGCAATCATTGTACGCGACGGTAGATAAGTAGAGCACCTGAACTTGTCGTAAATAGCTGGCCTTCGGGTTGGTCAATAAAAACCGAATGGGTTTAGAATCGAGTTATTAGGAAATGATCAATTAGCACGGCTCGGCACTCGAACGGCGACGCTGGTTCTTCGACGGCATTCGAGATCGGCGGCCAAATGGAAGCGCTACAGAAATTCGCGAGAACGGAGACCAGCTGTCGCCTCTGCTGGGTACTAACCATACTTTTGTTGTCTCTTTATTTGGGTTCTTCGGAGGGCGAAGAGGGCCTCGTCGATTTGCCCACCCCCGAACCAGATCTTACCATCGACGAGTGCCACGACGAGTTCACCATTGCCTGTGCCAACGCCTCACAGATATTCTCCGATTCCTACGATCTGTGCGAACTGAACGCCAATGAGACCATCGTAAACCTGGATGTCGATGTGGAACTGGAGCGACTGCAAATCGAATTGGGTTCCAGTGCAGTGTGCGGTAATATGCAAATCTGTGACACCTTGGATGACGATCTGGAGTACTTCAAGTGCATCAATGAGAACGTGAGTTGTCTATAACATATCTTTCGAGATTATCACTAGTTTTATCTGGCTCAAAGTCTATAAGAAGTCTATAAAACTAAACGAAACCTGTGCCAGTGGTAAATCAATAAATGTAGTACTTATGGCCAATTTAAGCGAAGCTATCTTCTAAGTGGACTATCATTTATGTTGCACGTTGATAAGGAAGAATAAGTTTATTAAACCTTATTTACGATATATCAAAATGAAAATATTAATATTAATTATTTTGATGTATCAAGAACGTAGGTGCTCTAGCACTCTGAGGGTATTACGTAATTTATTTAATTTACTATACTTTACCTTAAGGGAACTCGAAACCTGGATATCCTGACCGAGATAAATTACAATGCAACGCATGCTCATACACGTCTGCGTGAGGATTATGATGCAGTGCACCGGACTTTCTTGCTTTGCAGCCTGGATGCCCAGAAAAACTACATGGACAATTTGAGGAAGGCCCACAAGGAACTTACAAAATGTCGATCGGAAATCGATGAGCTTAGCGAGTAATTATCGCTTATCTGTTACTATATAAACCAATTGATTAAGGGTGAATAAACACCACTACATAAAGGCAAATTACTCACTGTAATTTACTATGAATTGATATTACCTTTTTATAAGTTTACTATTTTAAGTTTAAACATGAAACAATTAACTTTCATTTTCCTAAAAGGAAATGTGTTTTATAATTTCGTTTTCGAAATTTAAATTTTCAAAAAGTTGGCTATCCTATTACATACATAAATAAAAATAAAATTAAATATAAATATGGTCAAATATTATTTTATACGTATGAACCATATCAATAAAATATATAAAGTTAAAAATTTTGGTGCAAACTAATTTGTATGGTTAGTGCTAACAAATTGTATAAGCATCATCTTTTGATTTATTACAGTAACTATCAAAATGTTTTATTGCAGTTATAAAGAATTTCAAATCGAATGTCACCTTCTACATTCTTGCTCTGTCGCAATTATGTCTCATTCTGCTGTAGACACTTATCCAACGATCGAAAGATGTTATCGGTTCCTTTGACATAATTATGTTCGGTTTGATTTGTGCATCGGTAGTGCTCCATTTCGATGCTACCCAATTTCTTATTTAGGATCAACGCTTGCTCGGCGGCATTAAATGATATATTATAGACATTGGCTAACTGGAGCTTGGTCTGTAGGGAAAATTCGGTTATAAAGAGTTGTAATGGGGGTTGTAAGGAGGCACCCACTTACCATTTTGGCAAAGCAGTTAAAAAAGTCCAGAGACTCCGTCAGTGCCAAACACTGGTCAATAAAGGAACTCATTCTTAAGGCAGCTTCTCTAATATTTTCCTGAGCCTCAGAGGCATCTGTTAGCAGGGACTGTCGCTCATTGGTAGCACTCTTTTGACAGACACTGTATCCCTGTGACCAGGTTGCTCCTTGACTTTCTAGTTCCGGTAAATAGCGAGCAAAACATGTCTTGGTGTTGCCGAGATTGGAAGCCATGTCCTTTCCTTCATCCAAATAAGAGCACAAACTGCTCATGGTTCGCGGGGGCTCAGCTGAGACCTAGAAAAGTCTCTCAAGAATTAATACGAATTTTTAAATATTCTATATTTTACCCCTAGGGCGAAAAGTAGCGTGAGAATAACAGTTTTCATGACACTTGTGGTCACAAACGACTGACCAAAATCGAAGCAAAATTTCCGCCTAAAGTAACCAAAAGTTGGTAATGTAATCTGACAGTGATATATGGTTTGTTTATAGGTTTGCTTATCTGGCGGTACGTCTGCAAATAACGATCCAGTGCCTTCCAAACTTTGATTATAATCGAAAAGTGTTGCATACTTTTGGCTAAGAGAAAAACCTTTCTTATGAAAGTTTGCAGCAGCAATTAATTACGTCAGACTATAAGAAGTTATGGGGAATTTTCCCATAGATATAGGGTTTCATTAACCAATCGTTACAGCAATCGATTCCAGGCAGATCGTAAGCCCTTAAGCTGCTGAACTCGATTCACCAAGTTCAAAGAACCGCGAACAAGGCCTTCCGGTGGTTCCTTCCCTGCCATCTTATCTTGCTATCAGCTTTTGACCCTGAATACACGTGTTTGGCATCAAATGGGAATGCACATGCAAAGCAATTTGTGGGTCTGGGCATTACGCATACGCATTAATACCCACCTAATTGATCGACGCTCGGTAGCAGGAAAATATTCACAAAAAAATATCATTCCGCCCGAACGGATCAATCATTCGCCCCGTCGCCCCGTATATAAAGCATTTGTGCCTGTTCCTTGGCAGCGACAGTCAAGATCGAACCGCCAACGAAACGACCGCAATTATGAAGCTTCTGTGCAGTGTGCTAATCCTCGCCAGCGTTCTGGCCGCCAACGTAAATTTATAAATTGATATCCGTTCCGTTTCCGGTGGTAACCAGTTCGGCTTTCCCATTCGCTTTCCAGGCCAAGCCCAATGTCCAGACGCAGCTGCAGAGTGCCTTGAGCCAGTACTTGGTGCATGCCCGCGACCTGGATGTCTCTGTTTCCGCGGATGTGACCACCCAGTGCTTCAACCTCTACCTGCCCATGCTAAACGAGGTGGCTGCCACCTTCTCCACCTCCTACCAGGCCTGCATCAACACCGCCAACGCCGAGACCGCCAATCTGACCGCCGAGGCCGATAAGCAGCAGACCATCTACAAGGCGGAGGTCACCAGCCTCTGCAGCGCCTTCACCGCCTGCAACAGCGACAACGACACCACCACCTTCTTCAACTGCTACGCCAGTGCGGTGAGTTAGGATTCTTCACTAGGAATATTACATAATCAGTACATTGGATTACCTTATGCATGACCTGTATGGTCAAAAAATACTTTTAACAATGAAGCAATATTCGATGTAGGAATTTTTAAGAAAATCTCTTTTCTATATTACATCTATCGTTTAGTTAGGAACATATTTAAAGTATAGATGGTTGTAATAGTTAATCTCAAACAATTTTCTCACATTTAAAAAAACATAATAAACCTCTAAAACTATTAGAAAAGTAGGTACTCATAAAAGATTAGAGGAAATTCATACAAAATTTCCAAAAGTATATCACAAAACTTTTAGAGGACTACTAATAATGAGTCTATGTAAACTTAAACTTTTTTTTTTTAAGATAGTATTTGTTTCCTAATATAAATTATACTCTTTTCTTTACCCCAGGCCGAAAGTGATGTGTCGGTGATCTACGACATTGCCACCAATGCCGCCAGCTCGGCCAGTACCTTGAGCATGGGCATCAAGGCCATCCAGGACACAGAGTACCAGTGCACCAACACCACGGAGAGCAACTACGTCCGGGATACCGCTGCCACATACGATCTGCTCGACAGCTGTCTGAAGTACGGAGTGCCCACCACATCCACCACCTCCACCGCTGCCCCCTCCTCCTCTAGCCCCGTTGCTAGCTCGAGCGGGGCTCCTGTCACTGATGGCACAACTGTTGTTGCATCCTCCGCTGTGACCACCGCTGCCCCCGGATCCACTGCTCCGGTGACCACCGCTGCTCCTGGAACCGCTGCTCCGGTGACCACAGCCGCTCCTGGCACTCCGGCTTCCTCTTAAGCCACTAATTAGAGTAATTGCAAGCAATAAATGAGCATTTGAAAAACATTAATTGGGTGTTCTTTAAACATTACTCAGAAATTGGGGAAGTTAACTTTTGTGATGAGATGAGATTTAGCAGATAGTTAGAATGGAAATATGTTATAATATCTACAATCACAAAAAAAAAGACAAAACAAACGGACATATGTTAGTTTAAATACGAATAGGGATTTTTTATTTTAAATTTTTGTAAATTTATAAATATTTTAGGGGCTTAGCATTCAGTCCTAACATAATTTGGCTTCATATATAGTCCAGCTATGCAATGCAAATATGGGTTGACATGTGTTTCTTTATAAGCTTATGATACAAAAATAAATTAAATTAAATTTTAAATAATACAAATATTTAATGATTGAATAAAATAATCCAACCAAGGCGAATTGGAAGAGTTGTCAGTGACGCCCTCGTACATGAGTGTTAAAAAATTTACGCATAAACGCAATAACATGTACTTTCCTTGTAGATTCAAAGTATTGCATACTTTTAGCCAAAGAGAAAAATTCCAAGCGAAAGATTACCTGTGCAAATAATATTTCAATGTGATACTATGATAACTAGGATTTTTCAAAGATATTGGGCCATGTTACCCAATGCTTACAACAATCGATTTAATGGATCGTAAACTTTTAGGCCATTGAAATACCTTTGATAACTTTAAAGAACCGCTTACTTGGCCCACCGTAGGTTGTTGGCTATCTTGTATTGTTATCCGCATTGACTCACCGAATTGGAATTGTCTGGACATACGCCTTAATTCTACCTAATTGATCGCCATTCAACAGCAGGAAAAAATCACACAAATTTCAAGTTGGCCAAACGGATCAATCATTTGCCCTGCCAGCGACGTATATAAAACATTTAGACCTGTTCTTTGGTAGCGACAGTAAAGATCCAACCGCCGACATGAAGCTTCTGTGCAGTGTACTAATCCTGGCCAGCGTTTTGGCAGTTCAAGTAACCCTACCGCGATATCCGCCTAAATTTTTGGAGTTAATCATTAATATTCGGCATTTACTCTTCAGGCCGCACCCAATACGCAGATCCAGAACGCCTTGAATCAGTATCTGGTGCATGCCCGCAATCTGGATACCATCGTTTCTGAGGATGTAACCACCCAGTGCTTCAACCTCTACATGCCCATGCTAAACGAGGTGGCTGCCACCTTCTCCAGTTCTTACCAAGGTTGCATCAGCACCGCCAATGCCCAGACTGCCAACTTGACTGGCCAGGCAGATCAGCAGCAGAAGACCTACCAATCGGAGGTCTCCAGCCTTTGCAGCGCCTTCACCTCCTGCGATAGCAACAATGATACCACAAACTTCTTCAACTGCTATGCCAACACGGTGAGCTAAATAGGAAAAAATATTTATATTGAAGAAAATTAAATAATTTAATTTACCACAGGCTCAGAATGATATCACCGTAATCTACGACCTCGCCAGCCAAGCTGCCAGTTCGGCAAACTCCTTGACATCGGGCATCCAGGCCATCCAAAACACAGAGTACCTGTGCACCAATGCAACGCAGAACGCCTATGTCCGGGATACGGCTGCCACCTACGATCTGCTGGACAGCTGCCTAAAGTACGGAGTACCGGCTAGTACTGCCACATCCACCACGCCAGCCCCCACCACTTCCACCACGGACGGTTCCTTCTTCTTCGATCTTTGATTGTTCCAATGAAATAAATCGAAAAACACACACGTTATTCCATTTGTAAAGAACGTGGGTACTTAGGAATTAAATATAATAACAATGTGCACTTAAGAAAAATATACTAAATATTACAAATTCCGGTTTTATTCTTGTTGTTCATAAATCAATAATAAATTTATTAAATTAAAATGGCTAGTATGTTTATATTTGACATGATCATCAAAAAAATATATTTTTTTGCATTACAATTGTTAAAGAAAGTTTGGTGCCCTTTTTACAGTGTACAAATGTTCTCACAGATTTAATCTCGAATTGCCTAATTCTGTGTAATATTCGGTTATTTCTAGCGCCATCAGGTCGTTTGGCTAGACACTTGGAGGCGTGGCAGACAGATGGGCGTGTGGGCACCCATAAGCTTCGGCGGAAAGTTTCCAACCTCTCTCAGAGAAGAAAGACAATCGGCCGAACTTACACCTTTCGAGCGAGCAGCGAGCTGGCACATATAAATATTCAATCGGAGGTGGCCTTATCGGCGATACATTCAATTATCTCTCCGGTTTGCGGCTGCTGACGCTTTAAAGGTTGCCACCACACACTGGGTTGTGCTCAGTCGAATTTTGTTCTCGGACCATTAAACATTCAACATGGCAGGCCAGCGCATTGTAGTCGTCGCATTTGCTGTTTTTCTCGCCGGATTGTGCGTGCTGTCCGGTCTGAATGTAATGAAAATGAAAATGAGACGTGGGTGGTGACAACCGAGTAACCGTAACCCCATCCCCTCTTCGTTTTCCCCCTTTAGGCGGCGCCCGTGGAATGCAATAACGGCGATGGAACCCAGATCTCCGAAAATGGCTATCAGAGTCAGACGCAAACCGGTCCCGGCTGCCAGTCGCAGACCTCCGAGGACGGATCCCAATCCCAGAGCCAGAGTCAATCTGGCGGTGGCTACCAGTCGCAGACGCAGTGCAGCGGATCCTCCTGCGGTCAGTTCAGCCCCTTGCCGCCCCTGTTCACCCTGAAGCCATTCGAGCCATTCGAGCCCATGCAACCCCTTACTTTTCAGCCTTTTGGCCCCGTGAGGAGCAGCCAGGTGCAGCAGCGGACAAACTACGATTAAGGTTCTTAAAGGGCTAAACTCAATAAAGATTGCTTTTATTTAATATAACACTTAAATGAGGTTTATTTATTTCACAAGTTTATTATAAATTGTTTCAGATTGTAGAGAGTTTTTATTAACTTATTAAAGTTATTTAAGAAGCATTGAATAAAAAATAGTATAAACATTATTGTTTAAGTAATATTGAATAATAAAAACATTCATTTGAAATTTAAGACTTGATTTAAGCTGTTAAATTTAAAAGTAGCCAAGTATTGTTAAAAAATATCCATGACACACTTTCTAAATTTAAATGTTCATAATTAGAAGAACAGTGTTAATTCGTAATTTTTAAATATTTTGGGAATCTATTTTTGTGGCTTAGCTTAATTGTTGAACGAAAAACCTATTGAAACCGCAACCTTAACGCAAAGTTAAAAATAACAAAACTAATAAAAACAAAATTTCTCTTTTCACGTGTCTTAAAAATTTATATTTTATGCAAAGCTTGACTTCTCTAAGCCTACAAATTCGCATTTTAAGAATGCTTAGCATTCATATATGTATTGATAACAATAGAAAAAATTCCAAATTTGTTTGGTGTAAACAAAAAAGCAAAACGATCTTGAATCAAGATGCTTAGTCTGGCGGTTGTCTAGCTTGACTTGATCTCGCAATTCCATATGACTCATTCATCTTGTTTTGGCACAGTCAGATTTATTTACATTTTTAGTCATTTGGGGTAGATTAGCAGCGTTTCGCTTAACTATTGTGTGTGATTAGTACACTGATCGGGCATAAATAATCTAGCAATGAGCTTTTGTGATCCGAGCAGTCCAAAGATAATCGCTTTGATTTGTGAAAATAATTTATTTTACACTTCAGAACAATAAATTGTTTTGCAAAATTTAACAAAGTATTAAAGAAAATTATTTTTAATACATATTGATTTATACATTTTTTTAGTTACCGATACGGTTATTTATTTTATAAATTCTTTTATTACTGATATTTCTGATTTCTATTTGAGAAAAGTTGTTTAAGTTTTTAAAGCTCCCAAGTTTATTTATCCAAAAATGTTAACCATGATTTTTGACAGCCCCCCACGCCAACTTTTGCTTATCACTTAAATCCCTTGGATTGCAACGCCAGAAAAGCAAAAATAATGATGAATGTTCGCCAAAGTCTCGTCTGTGGTTAATGCAATTTTTTGTTTTCCTGTCACTTTTGCCGCTGTCGCTGCTGCAGATAAAACTTTTATAATGCGCCCCGAACTTTCGCGCGATGTGCGTCGCACGATGCGCGGTGTGCCATCAGTTTTGGCAGGCACTGTGGCACCTTCTTCGGCCTTCGGCGACGTGTGTAAGTAATTGTGGCTAAAAGCAAAAAGCACCACAATAATCAGCGGCAGGAGGATATCGTCAAGCGCTGACGTTGCCGCCAGCTGGCTTTTAACTCATTTTCTGATTAAAATCTGGGCCATTAAGCGTGCCAGCTCGAATCGGACTAAACTTTTTTAATGGCCCTGACAATAGTTGCCTTTCCGTTCCCGTTCTCGTTCTGATCCTGATCCTGCAGTGCGGCCGCAAAAGGACGCGCGAAAATTGGCGCCTGCAACGAACGATGTTGGTCACGACAGGGTGCAGAATTCGGTGTAAAATTAAATTAAAACTGCCAAGGGAGAACGAGTTGTGGAAATCGTTGTGCAGGCAGAGAAATTACGACCCCTTTTTTATTTATTTTTTTAGTTACCATATCAGTGGCATTTTAAAGCATCAGATTACGATTTTAACATATCTACCATTATGACTGGGGGGTAGTAACATACCTCGATAAGGCTATAAATATAAATAAGCTGTCTGCTATCAGTGGCATGTCATTTTTGGCTTAAATATATTAAAATTTAAAGCATAGAAATGATATTTAATTTACTATCTACTATAAGGTGACTGTAAGCTTGACCTGGGTTAAGTTAAAATATTTACCTTTAAAATTCTCCTCTTATGTGTTACTTATAATGATAATTCTTATCATTAACTTAATTTATTCCTTAATACCCAGTAACAAGACCGAAAACTTCGAGATATGCTAATTGATTTCTGTTTTTTTCTCTGTGTGGCTAAAAAGCGAGTCGAAAGCTGTGAAAATATTTGCGAGCCCTCAAGGAGAAGCTTGGCCAGATGGGCGATAGTGGTGAAAGCCAGCAGGATGAGGAGCAGAATCCGAAGGAGAACTCTCAGCGCCAGCTGTCAGCGGCTGCCAGAGCAACGATGTCAATTAGTTTTTGAAGCGATGCTGACCTCCTTGGACCTGGACCTCCTTCCCCATCTCCATCTCCTTTTCAGCCTCCTCCGCCTCCAAGTTGGCCGTCCTTGCCCTTTGGCCAAGTCAAGTTGGCTTTAAGTTAATTGCACAAGATTTCACTTTGCACTCGCAACACTGCTGCCTGGTGCTACTTCCGTTTCCTTCCGCTTCTCGCCATTTTTTAATCAAGTTAAAAGTTATTTTTAAATGGAGTGCGAGCGAGAAATATGCAAGCGCAATGCAAATATCAGCAAGAGCCTCGAACTGTGGTCGCATCAATGGCAAGGCTGCAGAAAGAAATATTTATCTACTGATTATTTCATGTGGCATCCGAGGCCAAATTGGTTTTGCCACTCGAATACCCCCCACCT
The DNA here is from genome assembly GCF_030179915.1 of Drosophila takahashii. Taxonomy (NCBI): domain Eukaryota; kingdom Metazoa; phylum Arthropoda; class Insecta; order Diptera; family Drosophilidae; genus Drosophila; species Drosophila takahashii. The sequence continues at coordinate 38,042,885 of NC_091679.1, forward strand.
CGTTAATAAATGCATGTTTTTAACTGTTTTCGTCACATTTAATTTGTGAGAAATTCATATGCCAAGCTGCGCATTTTTTGCAATCAAGTAAATTAAATACCCACGAAATTTTGTGGACAGACGAATTTATCAATCAATTGTATTTACGATATGCAAAATGTGATAGTGCAGTGATGTCCATTTATTGGAAATTGATATTTACATTTTTAAATATCGAAATAATTGAGCTAGTAATTTAATTCCTAATTTATTTTACTTTTTGGTAATTTTTGGCAAAACATTTTATTTTCTAACCTTTTTATAAAAATGCTAGAATTCAATTTTCCAAAAAGTGAGTGTAAGTTAGCTGTCGACTTTGTTACTTGTTTTCAGTATTTATTGTCTTCTTGTTTTCGGTTAAATAATATTTATGTGCGGCCTATCTTTTTCACCTGCCTACTGTTTTTCATTTGTCATTCGGTTTGCCTCTTTTTTATTTTTTATAAATTATCTTTGGCAGCCACACAAAGACACACATACCATTCCCCTCGAAAGCCTCGCAAAGCTGTAGCTATTTTCGGGTGCTTTACACCTGCAAAGAGCCTTTGATTGATGATACAGGTAATTGATAAGGCGCCTTTAAATACCTCAGCTCGCTTTTTCACCTACCCCCCGGCTAATTGGCTGCTAAGTAGGTGATGTTTAAAAATATTTTAGCGAAGCATTCTCGTACACCTTTCTCATTTCGGAGCGGGTCTTTGGCTAATTATGCACTCAAAGCTTAGTCAACGAGCTCGTTCCGGGATGGTTTGAGCTAATTAGAGCGTCCAACGTTAATTGCAATTTGCACTGGCTGGTGAGGAGGGTGGAGGCGGGGGAAGGGAAAAAGGGAATTTTCCAAAAGGGGAGGAAGGAGCGGGAAAACCCAGTTTGCCGGTTACGAGATGTCGCTCAAGTTCTTCAGCTGTTGCTGTCGTTTTGGCGGCGTTGTCACGTTTTCGGTGGCTGCGATTCTGGATGACTTCATTTCTGGATGCCACAGATGTTGCACTCGGCATGCGATTTGCACTTACGTGTGAATGAGAGGGAAAGAGCGGACAGAAAGGGATTGAGGATGTACACTGAGATTAACAATTTGTGATTTAGTGATGATTAAACTGGCAAGGTAAGTCGTAGACAACTTCCTTTAAATTTTACTTTAATTTCAGGATAGTTTTTCTCTTAATAATATTTAATTATCATTTTACTGAAGTAGGTAACAGAATTATTCCTAAATTAACAATATATTTTTCCAAGTGCAGAACTAAAAAGATATAGCTCCCGTTGTAACCGAATCTTGTCTGCCTCTTCTGTCTGAGCCAGAGCCGAAAATTTTCTAATTTTCTACTGCAGTGATTTCGCATGCACAGAGAGTTGCATGTCCCTCCTCCTGATTTTCCCACTTTCCCCGCTTTCCCACTATATTTCCTGCCGATCCCTAGGGCAAGTTCCACTGATTTATGCGCATCAATAAGTTCTCTGAGTGCGATACTTATGCGAAATGTGCCGCAATGAGACGTGGACTTGCCCATGGCACGTTCGCCTGCAGTTGCTGTCCACCATCCCTTCCCCCGATTTTCCCCACTTTCCACCTCCTGCTGTTTCAGTTCCAGCTGCTAAAATAATGATTTGCATTTCGATTTGGGGCTCGATTTCGATTCGGATTTGGCCGAGATATATGGGTGGGGAAAACGAGAAGAATGGCTCAGCTTGTTGGCTGGCTCTAATGAGAGTACCCTGCACAGGGAGAAAATTGTGACTCAAATCGGTTATAAATTGGAAAAATAATTACGATAATATCTTGTGAATTAACTAATTAACATACAATAATTATCATTAAAATGTCTTATAATAATTCTTATTATCTAAAAACAAAATAATGAGTTGTTTTGTTCCCTCTAACCTTTTACATGGTAACATGTCAGATTGTTTCCTCAAGATTTCTGAATATATTGAATAAAATTTGGTATTAAAATAAGAAATCAGAAGCAGCCTTTTTTTGGGGTGTAAGACCTCCTCCTAAACGGCTTATCGCTTTCTGGGGGGCGAAAGCCAACTGGCCAGCCAAATAATTCATTTTCGCCTCTTTGTTTGTTGGCCACGTTTACGGTCGTCGCTTATCTTAATGGGTCAAAGGTTATGACCAGCCTTGAGATGAGACAGTCCCAGCTTCCGCCGACTGGAATGGCTGACCATCAGCAGACATCCTTTGCATTCAAAACGGCGCACCACAGTGGGTCCACCACAGAGAACTTCGGGGTCCAGAGATTAGGCGTGCTTATAAGCAGATTTATGGATCGTCAGCGGGAAAACCTTTTAGGCCCCGTCCACTCGATTTGGCAATAAACACACGATACAACGCGGCGACTGCAGAGCCAGCAATTTGGAGTTCCATAAGCGGCCCTTAATTAATTCGAAAATTACGTTATTTTCGACTACGGCTCTACTCTCGAGGAGTCTCAAGTCTGGAGTCTCAAGTCCGGACACACAAAAGCAAAGAGGCTGGCACACTGGCTGGCTCATTTGCTAAATCAAGCATGCGCCACTTAAATTTTCATTAGACTTTCCTTTCCCCGCTCTTTTCCACCTCAGACTTTCAACCAGGAAAAAGAACCGCAGCAATGTGCGCACTTTGTCTTAATGATGTTAAAGTGAATTTAAACTTACGTGATTTTTACGTGAGCTGCAGTAATTGCCGATGCAGTTGCAGTTGCAGCTGCACTTGCACATGCTCCCGGCACTCGCATGACTTTCAGAAAAGGTGAATGAGCTTCTGCGAGTTTTCCCCTGGCGAAGGGGGGAGAACTTCTCTAAGTCATATTTCTGATATGGTCTCATCATTCAGCCAGTTCCAGAGATTTGGCACATGTGCTCACGTCTGGGCCATAAATATTGGGGTTAACTGGCAGCTTGGCGATGGCATATTGGCAATGCCGGAGCGCCAGATCAAACCATAAATTTAACACGTTTCAACATGTGCAGGCAAGCAGACAGACGGACAAACGGTAGTGCAATTGCCCACGGGCACTCACATAGCATCACATATAGCGCATATCGCACATTGAACATCGCGTATACGCAACGTTGCCTTCCGTCTGCACCCGTCTGACCTTTGAATCTTGTGCGTTGTCATATGCAAAGCCACGCTTCCCAGCTGATGTTCCTGGTGAGGCATTTAATTTGCCGAAACATCCAGCCACCCACTTTTCACCTGCTGCCACGCTATTTAGCCAGTTAAACGCTGCCAGTTGGCCAAATCGAAGAGCCATTTCGGCCTGTGTTCGTGCGGTCTCGACCGCACACCCAGAACCAAGACCATTTCATCGAGCACCCTCGGCGGTCTGTCAGCAGTCCGCTGTTTCGACTGCCAAGGAAATAAGACCAGCTCTACTATTGCACTGAAATTACCAAGTAGTTTGAGTACATTTTGGTATTTAAAGACACGTTCATGTCATTTTGATATGTATAAAAAATATGTTTAATCATATCATGACAAATTTCTGATTTAAACATATCAATTTGATACCAAATTTATTTATTTTTCAAATCGATATATTTAAATAATGCAAAATAAGATACATTATTTGTTCATAAAATACTACATTTGATATGTTTAAATCATAAACTTGACATTAACAAATCGTCTTTTAATGATATGAAATAAGGTAAAAATTTTCATATTTCATATCGATTTTTTTTCTGTGTAGGGTATTTTTGGTAACTAAAAACATTAAAAAAGGATTATACATTTATTATAATAAAATTAATATAGTCAACTGTATTACATTAAATCAATGCATTTGAAAGTTGTGCATATATATTTTTTTTTTCTCTGTATAGTTGCGTTTCCTGTTGCTTCGGGCCTTTGGATGGGAGGTTAAGGGCTGCTGTGGCTGTGGGTGGCTACCAATGTGCTTAGTTCAGTGCCATGCAAGTGGGTGTGCTTAATTCCGTTACACTCGGGTTAAATACACACATTGAGAGCGACCGCGGGAATGGAAGCCGGGGAGTGGGTTTAATCATGGCATCGCACTTGGGAAAGGGATTCCCGGCTTAAAATCGGATTTGCCACGCCCAAGCGACGCCCAACCAAGCTTATCGAATTGTTCGCATTATCGTTTAGATTTTAGTGGGCCAAGGAAATTAATTTCGAGAGTGGGCTTGGGTATGGATTTTGGGTTTGGGCTGGCAGGCACCTGACATGTAATTACTAAGCTTGCCAGCCAGCCGCCCGCGGCATGCGGCATCCATAATCATCGACGAGTATGCTTGGCAGCTGCTCCTCCATCGTCTTGACTCGAAAATTTTGCAGCAATCTCGTTAATTCGGGCCCAACAAAAGCATTTCACTTAGGCGCACACAATTCCGCAAATCCCCCGGCGAACTCGCAAATATATATGTACTTAAATGCGATATACACCCGAGCGCCATACATTATGATTGTTTCATTACGGCTGTCGATAAAACGGCAAATGGTATGACAACAAGCGGATTTTGCGGCTAAGTCGAGGGAACACACATGCTTACAGCCGGCAAAGGTCCTTTGTTAGTTACTTTAACCAAATATTGCCATTATTATAACGAGTATTTGCGGGACATTGGCAGTTCGATTATGTGAAACTTTCGCTCTCGCCGAGGAATCAAAACAAATTACCGCGATCAACAACAATTGTCATTTGTTATCCTATTAACGCTGCCATATCCTGTTGGCCAGCATCCGAAAAATATGGCCAAAGCCAGTGACAACATGGCCATAGATTAGTGGGGCACCGAGTTTCCAAGTGATAAAGCAATAAATGTCAAGGGACAAAACTTTCCACCAACTCGACCACGAAATGTACTCCTAAATAAGGCTATTTCTTCGTCGATAATTTCCTCTTTGTGTGCGATAAATAAAGGATCATAAATAGCTGACAAATTTATACGAGAAGGAATTATATACGAGTTGTCGAATTTAATAAAATATTGAACTAAATTCAGTATATAATTTTATTCATGTGCGGAGCAGCTTTTATCTCCAAAATAAAGCAAAGGCAATGCATGCTGATGTGTTAATAATAATATTCAATTTGGAAATATATTCTGCTATGATATAGGTTTTCATATTTATATAGGAATTAAAGCTGCTTTAAGAGCAAATTAAATAAATGGATTTCCACAGGAATCCTTTGCTCCACCTTAATTCTCTCTATTATTCCAGATGCACCATTTACCTTGGCTTAAAAGCAATACACAGCAGGTGCTGGCTATTGGTCATCGTTTGCGATTTTAATGGACTCCATAATGCCACAGATAAGTTGTGCAAAGAGCAAACAATGGGGTGGTGGCAAAGGCGACCTAAGCAAATGCGAATGCACATCGTATCGTGAGCATAAAAGCAAACAAGCTGATTAACAAATAATGCAAGCTACACCCGCACCACGGATGTGCAAATACATCGAGCGGAAGCATTATCCTTGCAGCTGGCAACCGCAACGGCAGGACATGCATAAACGGATTGGAAACGAGGACCCACATCGATTCACATCGAGTGAGAAGCCATCAAAATTGCACGCTACATGGGGCCACTGTAATGCAACTGTGAATCAGGATATTACGTATATGCACATTGGAGTGGACCCATAATTGCGACTCAATGGCACTTGAATGCCAATCGCTTGACTCACAGCTGATTAGGGATCTAAAGGGGGATGTTTGGGGGTGGGATTTATGAAAGAACCAGTCGATGAGATATAAAGTCGATGAGGCATGAGTATTTGAACAACCCAACCAAAGTGTATGTGAGTGTTTGATTGATTGTGCGTAAATCCTTCTCAGTGTCCCCTAATGTATTCATTTCTGGCTGTCCCTCTGGGGCATCTAGCATCTTGATTTATTCGGTCTAGACTGGATTTGCAGCCAAAAATGTGTTTATAATTCGTTTGGACTTTCTTTGTTTGCCTGCCACGACGACACTTAATGAATAAATGCATGGTGGCTGCTGTCGAGAAATGCAGATTACATGGGAATTTGTCATTGACCCACAGTCGACATGGACTTAACCCACTGAAGCCCAAATGCCCAGTTAACTTTTGGGGTAAAGTATTTTAATTGGACTGGCAGAACTTTCTCTCAACTTTGGGGAAAGGGTCAAGCGCTTCATAATAAACTAGCTGCTAATTTACTTGGGGCCCGGCATCAACTGGAAAAGGCAAACAGACACACACATAACCACCTGAAGTTATTTACCGACTGGCGCCCAACGGGCAGCCACTTCCAGTTGAATCGAGAGAAGGGCTAGTGGCTCTCGGCGAGGTGCTAACCTTTGGCAATTTATGTGTTTCATTATTAAACTTTGCCACCTGCCGCATATTTAGCAACAATAACAAAAGCCAAAAGGCGGCGCGCACACACTCGGCGCAATTTATTGGCCAAACACCTCGGCCAGAGGCACTCTACAAATGACTGCCGCTGGCCCAGAGTATATGGCTAAGAGCCACTGAAAGAGAAACTGGAAATCAATTGAATTGTAGATGCGGGTTAAACATGAAAGCAAACATGGCCCAAACGACGCTGGCCGGCCCAAGTAAATAAAAACATCGTAAAGCCAAAGACCCCCTTAGTCTTGGCATTTTTACACACACGATTGAATGCGCAATTTATGCGGTGTAATTTATGAAAACAAAAACCGGAAACAATATTTCTGCTGCTACTCTGTGCTAGCAACTTGACCATTATCTGCTGTCTACACACGCCCAGGCTCAAGTCGCAGTTATTTATGTGGATGCAACACGGCCAGCGGAAGGAACAATGGGTGCCCCCACCTCAGGGCAAAAACTTGCTACTTCAGCCAGGCGTCGGCCCACGGGGCGTATGAGCATTTATTAGCTTTCACACTAGCTCAGCTCGTTGGGCTGCGTTGGGCGCCACTTTAATTGCGGCATCTATGGCAAGGCGGCGCATTTGCATTGCTGATTGCCATGGTTGAAAATTCTTAGGCCAGGGATTGGGACACTAAAAAGGGGAAAGATTTTAAAAGCAGAGAGAAAAATTGGAGAAGATTTACTCAATACCTAGGTGATTCCTGGAAATTAAACTGAGAAACTGATCAATCGTAATAGTCGCTAGGCTTAAATAATTAGGTACTGCAAAATGGCATTTACACTTTTACGAAACCTGTAAAGATCTGGGAGCTACTTATTAAAAAAATCTTAAGCAACTTGTGCAGTTAATTAATTTAATTTACATTTATTTTTCCCGATTACTGTTAGCTTGTTTAAATTTGTTTACAATTCCAAGTTTATTTCTAGTTTTATTGCCTACAAAAAAGTTTTCTTTTGGTGTACTTTAGTTTGTTAGGAACTGGGAATTTTTGCTCATTGGGCGCCAGGAGCAGTAGAGCAGCAGCAGCGGCAGAACTACTCGCATAAACAATTTCCACAAATGGCGGCTAACAAAGTGATGCTTTAGGCCATGGCTATTGTGTGCCCGTCTTGGCCCCCTAGACAGCAAACCACCGCATTTTGCTAAGTCGCTTTCCGCTTTCCGTTCGTGCCTTGGCCGTTTTCTTTTATTATTTTGCAGCCCTTTTAGCCAACGGGGCCCAGAGCTCTGAGCCCTGAGTCCTGAGCCCTGTTTGCCCTGGCCAGAGAAGCATAAAAATCACGCACTCACAAACAAATAAAATGCTGACAGCATATATTTCCGTTTCCGTTCCGGCTACAGTTTTCAGTTAAACAAATGCCCCGCATATGGGGCTCACTTTTCCTTTTTACCCTTTTTCCCATTGAGTGTGTGCCAGCGGATGTATTACAATTTGGAAATGTCTGCGAAACGCACATTTATGACAAAAGGGATAACTTATCCTTAGACGGATCCTTTGGGGCTATTTGTTTAACAGAGTTCGCATTTTTATTTTAATGCTAATTCGGCCGAGAGACCCAACTGCACTAAATTAGCAGCTGGAGATCGTAAACAAATGGTGAGAGAACTAAATCGCACTTCCGCCGGAAGTGGTTGGAGACTTTTTCGCCTTCCAGCACACAATGGTAGAGATTTCGTCTTCGTTCTATTTTTACGATGGCTTCGATTTGATTGACGCAAAGTTGTAGGATAAACACACTTTACACTCCAAGGGAATCATCTCCCCCTCCTGTAATTTAATAGCTCGGCCTGCCGCAGCCGGGCTTTGGTAAATAAAGTTAATTAAATTTAAATATTTGTGTTGTGCAGCCCTGGCTGGATTTCTTTTCTCTTTTGCGTACGAGCAAAACCGCAGCAATGCCACCCAAATATCCGCCCACCTCAAAAACTTTCAACAGACTCAATGCGGCGTTAAATTTTGTTATTGTGTGCGTGCCGTGTGTGTGTGTGTGTGTGTGACACCCCCTGCTGCATAAACGAAAAAACAGTTTTCGAAAATTTATTACGAAATAATTCATAAAAACGCAGGCAGACGCGACGGAGCATTGTCAACCGCCATCCACCGCCCGCCGCTAAAGAGGCGTCCAGGTGAGCGCTGGGCTCCTGACCTCAGACACCAAACACCGTCCCGCCCACATAACACACACAGCCGAAAAATTAAAAAAAAAGAAGAGAAAATTGTCCCTGCTGTGGACAGTTAGCTAGTGTCATGGGCTGCACTGAAAAAATATGGTTTAAATTTAATTTATTCTTACTGAAGTACTTTAATATTAGCTCATGACAACAATACGAAATTCTTTTATTATTTTGTTTTTACTCATAGTTCACATTAGTCTAGATTAACCTGGAAGGTGTCTTATTAAGGTGTCTAAAAGTATGCCACAATAAATTTGCAATCCGTGAACTCATTTTGAAAACGATGTTCTTTTTTATACCCTTGCAGAGGGTATTATGATTTCAGTCAGAAGTTTGCAACGCAGTGAAGGAGACGTTTCCGACCCCATAAAGTATATATATTCTTGATCAGCATCACAAGACGAGTCGATCTAGCCATGTCCGTCTGTCCGTCTGTACCTCCGTCTGTCCGTCTGTCTGTTTCTACGCAAACTAGTCTCTCAGTTTTTGAGCTATCGGGACAAAACTTTCGCAAAAGTCTTCTTTCTATTGCAGGTAGTATATATGTCGGAGCCGACCGGATCGGACAACTATATCTTATAGCTCCCATAGGAACAATCGGAAAAAAAATACTTTAAAAAATTCTAGCTTCGGTGTTTTTTGAAATATTACCTTCTACTTTTGGGGATGTTATTTTTTAAATATTTCAGAATTTCGAATTAATTATTTAAAAAATCTGACTACTATATCATATAGCTGCCATAGGAATGATCGGAAAATTAATGGAAAACTAATTGGAAATAAATTCTAGCTTCTTTGGTTTTTATTGTATTATCTTCTACTCTAGTATATGACTCTTTTTAAATATTTCCGAATTTCAATTTTAATTTGATCAAAATCGGACGACTATATCATATAGCTGCCATAGGAACGATCGGAAAATTAATGAAAAATATTAGAAAATTGAACATTTTTGCGATTTGTTAATTAATAAGAATTATCTGCAAGGGTATATAAGCTTCGGCTGGCCGAAGCTAGCTTCCTTTCTTGTTTAATTCATACTTTTAGTCAGCTTGTAAATTAATTCAATAGTTTTACTAATTTCTTTAAAGAATTAATAAATTGGTAAAGCTGATACATTGCCTAATATAAATATTTTTTTTATCTTTTCAGTTGCCTCCTTCGATACGGGTAATTTTTTGCAGTATAGGATGTTTTGCCAACGAACGGACAAACATAAATGGTTGAAAACAAAAAGAAAATGGTTAAATTTATATTTATTTTTATGGCTTGGCTTTGTTTCAGACACAGGCGCAGACTGCCACGCCCTTGTGCGTGCGTGACGCCCTATTTTTCATTTTTTACTTCCATCATTCAGCATTTTTAGTGAGTTGGCAGCATTTCAGTTTCGCCGGCTTTCAGTTTTTCCGTGCGTTTAAATGTTTGCACTTTTTGTTTGCCATTTTAAAAATATTTTGTGCCCTTTGTTTGGCCTCCTTTTTGGTTGTTTTTCCCTCTGCATTCCACGCCATACATTTATATGCAAATGCATGTGTGTATTGGCACAGTTTAACTGTAGCGGGTTCTCTTTATGCGATGTATGTGTTACTTTCGGCCCCCCTTATGAGCACTTTTTTTTTTGTTTTATTGGTCCGACCGTTTTTCACATTGGCACGAATTTTCCTTTTGCACTTTTTCTCCGTTTTGCGGGTCAGCAAATGTTTGCGGTTTTACTTGTCAATTTGAAGTGCATTAAATGGGCCACCACCCATCGGAAAAGGTGTCGGGTGGCAGTTTTTCACAGCAGGCTTCGCAGCGTTTTTCGCAGCGTTTTTTATCGGCTACAGGACACCCAAAATGTTGAGCTGTGCGAATTTCGCTGGCTCAATATTTCAAACATTTTTCGCTGAGTTCTTCAGTTCTTTTTTTTTATTATTTTATAGCAATTAAAGTTTAATTAAGAAAAAGGTAACAGATCCTTTGAAAAAAATAATGATAAAACAATGAAAAAGATTAAAAGCTTTCATTATAAAAATGCTTTTAGTTTTTTTTAAATAAATTTATAAAGAGTAATTATTTTTCAAATTTAAATTTCATTGAATTTAAAAAATTCTTACTCAAAAAATGTGTGACTCTGAAAATTGTTGCACTTTAACACAATCACCCAACACGTGAAAACACAACCCATTCGATTAAAATTTAACCAAAGCAATCCCATACGTCATCCACAATCCGCTGGCTGTAAAAAGAATTGTTTTCCAAATTGTTTGACGGTTGCCAGATCAATGCGAACTTGGGGGAAAAATACTTACAGGACGCACTGTTTGAGCGGAGTTTCAGCTCCACCCAGAGCACTCAAACATGATTGAAAAATTATACTGTTGCCAGGGGTATATGTACATGCGTTGCCGAGTACATTTTCCGTGGGTGGTGGCTTCTTGGTGGTTGGGTTTATTTAACACTTCCAAACAATTCACGCGGAACTGGCAGGGTAAAAAATAATGCCAAGCAAAACAAGAACGTAGCAAAAACGTGCCAAGATCCCCCAGCTCACTTCACTTTTTCATGTTTCGTTTTCGCCAACGAGCTTGCAGTAAGCAGCAAAAATTCAACACTTTGTTAAAATGTCAAATGAAACATGTCATTTATCATGGCCTCTCTCCCACTTTGGGTTCTGGGCTCTGAGTTCTGAGTTCTGGTTCTGGTCCTGTTTCCCGTATCCTGGGTAGTCGCTCCTCCTCCAGTCCGCGTCCTGTGTGGCCGCCTCGAGTGGATATATCCTGTGCGCTCTTATCTGTCCTAACAAGCGTTACGTTTTCAGCAAATACGCTTATGCCGGGCGACAACGAATCGTCTCAGCGCGACGGCAGCTTCTGCTCCAGCTATTTCTTGCTTCCTTCCGCTGGCAGGCAGCCAGGCAGCTGGGGGAACGGCGAGGATACACTGAGGAAAACACCAACTATTTATATTTAACAAGAATTTAAATCAATCAGTATATAAGCAACTACCGAAAATAATTTCAATCACAGGATAATTTGTCATTCTTTGTTTTATAATTGCAATTTTTTAGTAAAATAGGTCTTCTTAAAGATACTATACATATAAAAAAAGGCGAATTTTAATCTCAAAAAAAAAGTTAAAGGACTTTTTTCGTTAGCTTGCAAACTTATCAAAGATGAGAAAAGTATAGAAACTGTTTTTTGGATATAAAGCAAGCACCTATTAATATTTTTAAGCATAGTCAAGAGTCTTTCCTTCAAAACTCAAAAATTCTCTATACTTCTTGGCCTTGATTTTAGTAAAATATCCCAATTATTTTTTTTCAGTGATGCTTTTGCTGCCGTTGACATTGCTTAAGTGCGGGGCCAACCTTTTCGCACTCGACAGCGGCGCTGAAACATTCTCTGTGATAATTTTTGAGAGCGCGCTCAAACTGAAACTCAAACTGAAACTGAAATGCGCAACCAGCCAAGGGCACCCACACAGTGCCCGCTAAAACTACACGTACGCTGGCTGGCCACCGGCCCCGCCCATTTCTGTGGGCGTGCGGGGGGGCTGAAAGGGTGGGGCCCACGACGAGGCATTTAAAATTGAAACAAATTGTGAATGATGCAGCAGGGGAAGGTGGGTGGTTGGGTGGGTGGTTGTAGGGTGCTGAGTGTAGGGTGCCGTGTTTGTTAGGAGATGTGTGTTTGCTGACTGCTACTCAAGCTGCGTTGGCTCCCATGTTTGCTCGCCCAACTCCATGGACTTTCATTCGAGAGGAGTGCCTGTTTGCCCAGGCCCCTCTGCTGTTTGCTCTCGGCGAGTCCTGCGGAGTTGCGGCTCCTTCGAGCAGGGAGGACAATAAACCATAACTAAGTGTGCACGGCAGTTCCTGGCCAGGACCAAACTATATCCTCCTGACCAAGCCAAACACATTGAGACTCTATTAGAGGGAGATGAATGAGTTGCCAAAGTGGCCAGGTCCGGCGTTCTAACTGCCTGATACCCAACATTTATTTAACTCAAAAACTGCTGATTCAGTTGAGTTGGGCGGTGGGAGGAATATATATTTTCTTTGAGGAGTAAATAATTTGTAAAAAATATTAAGGAAACTACAAAATATTTATTAAGCTTAAAGAAATTATTATATCTTCGATTTGTATTATTCTTTTAAGAGATTACGTTATATTTTAGACTTATCATTAAATTAGAATTCATATGATAGACGCAATTCATTTGTCATAGAATTTTAGTTCAGAGAAGAACAAATTAAATGCACAACTTGTCCCTCTTCTCAAAAAGCCCCAAGCGATTCACTTGATTTAATCTCTAAGCGTTTCAGATGCCATTTTGGATTAGCAGTCGCATTTTCGTCCAGGACCGCCGACAGCTGATTAAACTCTTTGGTTAAGCGAGCCGGTTGGGAAGCGTGTCGGAAATAAATCGAAAAACTTTATTAATCATAAGATGCTTGTGCGCCAGTGGCAGTAGCAGCAGCAAAAGAAGGAGCAGCAGCAGCAGCCGCAAGTTACTCATACGCCGTGTTGAGCATTTAAAATGCTGTTCGCTGCAAGTGTGTGTCTGCGCGTGTGTGTGTGTGACTGAGTGCGTGCAACGTAAAATTATGGCACACATTTATCAACGTTTTAAACGCGCCGATGACAATCTGCTTGGCTGCAATTTAAATATGCAAATGACAGACACCGCGGGGCGAACACGAGGGGTGGCGGAGCCGGAGGGGGCGGGGCAGATCAGGAAGCGGACTTCGCATTGTTGGGTGCGTTATGGCCCAGACTCCTGTGCACTCCTTTTATCCTCGCTTCACGCAGATGCTCCTTCAGCTGCGTCTGAAGTATGCACGTCAACGCATTTTCCACGTCACTAAAGAAAAAAGTTTTAAGCAAAATAAGTATCTTAATTAATTAAATATTATAATAATTAATTTATTATTATAGGTTTCTGTATAAACTCCGCTTGCATGATAAATTTTAATATTTATTTTATTATATAATGCCTAAATTAACTTTTGATTAACAATATTTTAAATTATATGCTGATGGATTTTAGTTGGAAAAAAATTGAAAACAACAAAATTGTATGTTAATATTCCGATTTCTATTAGGAACCGTCGAATACGTATGTTTATTTATTTTTATACCCGTTACTCGTAGAGTAAAAGGGTATATTAGATTCGTGCAAAAGTATGTAACAGGTAGAAGGAAGCGTTTCCGACCCTATAAACTATATATATTCTTGATCAGGATCACTAGCCGAGTCGATCTAGCCATGTCCGTCTGTCCGTCTGTCCGTCTGTCCGTCTGTCTGTCCGTCTGTCTGTCTGTATGAACGCTGAGATCTCGGAAACTATAAAAGCTAGAGGATTGACATTTTGCATGCAGATTCTAGGAGTTCCTACGCAGCGCAAGTTTGTTTCAAGTTTGTTTCAATCGCTTAAATACGATTTTAAAAATTTCAATATTTTGGAAAAGTAAAAATGCAGTTTTATTGTGTTTATCAACACCTATCGAAATGTAGAAGAAATTTTTTAAATCGGACCATTCGTTAAAAAGTTACGGCGGATCAAAGTTTTTATCTTCATATTCTTCGCTCTCCCTTTAGCTGAGTAACGGGTATCTGATAGTCGGGGCACCCGACTATAGCGTTCTCTCTTGTTGATAAATACTACATAGCATATTGGCTTTATTAATTGATTTTTCAACTTGATATGAGCCACATTTTCTCCAAGTGCCGGCACATATTTTAGAGCGCACTTAACTCGTTTGCTGTTGGGGTCCTTCGGCTGGCATCGGCATCCTTCCCATCCTGCCCGCTCCTTGGCGCGCCTGGGTGTATGCAATAAAAATGGCTAGCGAGCAACAATGCGACTTGGAGGCAGCAGCCGTAGCCGTCGCTCCCATCGAATGTAGATGCTGAATGCCATGTTGACCTCGTGAACTTTAATTACAAAATGTGCTCTGTCTGAGCCCCGGGATCTCCAACTGTTTGAGCCGCACAACTGGGCAGAACTGGGCAAACTTTGGGGCGCTCGGGAAGTTGGGAAGTCGGGAAGCCGCATAGAAAATATGTAAATCATAATAAGCGGCGTGCTCGACTGACATCCGCAGAGCCATAGAGCTATAGCTACAGCTATATAGCTCCGCTTTAGTTTCAGCTTCGGATTCAGCTTGGCAAACCGCAAATTAAAAATTTCTGCACGTCTCCACATAAAAAACTTTTTTGCTCTTCATATTTTTCTTCCTTTAGCTTTCCTTCTTTTTATATTTTCCTTCTCGTTCTCCACTCATTTTTTCCATTTTTATACCCGTTACTCGTAGAGTAAAAGGGTATATTAGATTCGTGCAAAAGTATGTAACAGCTAGAAGGAAGCGTTTCCGACCCTATAAACTATATATATTCTTGATCAGGATCACTAGCCGAGTCGATCTAGCCATGTCCGTCTGTCCGTCTGTCTGTCCGTCTGTCCGTCTGTCCGTCTGTCTGTCTGTATGAACGCTGAGATCTCGGAAACAATAAAAGCTAGAAGATTGACATTTTGCATGCAGATTCTAGGAGTTCCTACGCAGCGCAAGTTTGTTTCAAAAGGGTGCCACGCCCCCTCTAACGCGCACAATCGCCTATATACGATTTTAAAAATTTCAATATTTCGAAAAAGTAAAAATGCAGTTTTATTGTGTCTATGAATACCTATCGAAATGTAGAAGAAATTTTTTAAATCGGACCATTCGTTAAAAAGTTACGGCGGAGTTTTTATCTCCATCTTCTTCGCACTCCCTTTAGCTGAGTAACGGGTATCTGATAGTCGGGGCACCCGACTATAGCGTTCTCTCTTGTTTTTTCGTTTAGTTTGTGGAGCTGGCAGTGCTGTCGCCGGTTTATTTCCTTTTATATTGCTTTGCTTTATGCACACACACACAGGCAGCTACACACGCACACTCAAACTCAAACTATTACATATGCAATATGTGCCTGCCTGGCACTTCAAAGTTTAGCTTACATTTATTTGCGTATGTGTGCTTCACTTGAATTGTTATGTGAATGCGTGTGGGTGTGTTGAAGGGTGGGTGGGTAAGAGATCCTTTCATTGCTACCCCTTTTCCCCCCAACCCCCACCCCCCTGCGTGCAACTGTCCTGACGCGTTGATTGTGTTTGCATATTATACACGCCCTTTTATGTCCTATGGCAATATGAAATTTATTGTCTCCTCCTCAGTGTTGCAGCCTCGGAGCAGCCTCAACCTCAGCCCTCGGCCTTCAGTCCTTCAGCCTTGACAGATCGTGAGTGGGTCGAGGGGCGGAGGTGGGTGGGCGGGAGTCAGAGAGCGACAGAGAACAGGACATTGATTTTAATCCCAGTCGGAAGTCGCCTGCCATTCGCTTTACGAGCACAGAGCACCGAACACAAAAGCACAAGCAGGCGAGCACATTTTTAATTAAAACAAGAAAAACAAAAGGAGAACGTGGCAGGCAATGCGCTTTTCCAGCTGCCACAAAAAGGACCACAAATTGTTGAGCAGCCTGGGAAACTGGGAAATACTACAAGTAATGCTAGATTAAGATGAAAGCCAAATGAAGAATGGGAATAGATAAATGTTTATCCTTTCACACATTTAATAGCAGAAGAAAGTAGTTTTGAGATGCTCAAATTAAAAGGGGATATAATATTTTACAGACAAAGATAATTTTATATTGGGCTCAAAAGAATATTTTGTAATATATTTAAAAACCAAATTATGTTTATACCCGTTACTCGTAGAGTAAAAGGGTACATTAGATTCGTGCAAAAGTATGTAACAGCTAGAAGGAAGCGTTTCCGACCCCATAAAGTATATATATTCTTGATCAGGGTCACTAGCCGAGTCAATCTAGCCATGTCCGTCTGTCCGTCTGTCCGTATGTCTGTCTGTCCGTCTGTCCGTCTGTATGAACGCTGAGATCTCAGAAACTACAAAAGCTAGAAGGTTGAGATTTCCCACACATATTCTTTGGCTTCCTACGCAGCGCAAGTTTATTTTAGCCACAATCCCCACAATCGCCCACTAACGATTTTAAAATGGGTCCTGCGCCCACATCTTTAAAGATATTCGAGAAGTATAAATGCAATTTTGTTGTGTATATTTATACCTATCGAAATGTAGAAGACATTTTTCAAATCGGACCATTCATTAAAAAGTTATACGCAATCAAAATTTATATATCTATCTCCCTCGCACTCCCTTTAGCTGCGTTACGATTATTAGTCGGGACACCAACCCGACGCAGCGTTCGCACTCCCTTTAGCTGAGTGACGGGTATTAGATAGTCGGGACACCAACCCGACTATAGCGTTCTCTCTTGTTGTTATCTCGGTTCAATAACCTTTTAATTCCGAAAACTCCTTAGTTTAATTTAGATAATATTTATCGCTGGGAATGCCTGCACTTAATTTTGGAAATGGTCACAAAAGCCCCCCGTTTATTTGCGAATTCACGATTATTGGCCCACAGCAATGTGACATAATTCACTCGTGCCTCGCATAATGAGCTCGTGTATGGCATTTGTTTCATTATGTGACTATTATGGCATCCGCTGAGCCAGCCCGAAAAATAACCGGAAGGGCTTTCGGATGGGAACAGCTCCGTTTCCCCTATTTTCCCGGGAAATGCATTCAGCTGCATGCACATGGCAGCTCTCAACTCGCCAGTCTCGTGTGGCATGCGAATAAAATGGGGAAATGGGAAAAACAAAGCTTGGCCGAAAAGCGATTACCCCGAAAAACTAACATAACACGCCAATTTATGTGCACAATTGTTTACATGAAGTTCTATGGCATTCAATGGCTCCGCCGCTCAATTGTTCAGTTTTTCGATTGTTTAGGTGTGCAGTTTTCCAACTGATTGAATGTGGAGCCGTTGGCCGCTGGCTATATCCATGTAATTATGGCCCAGGAATACTGGTTTATGATAAATGCGGCTTCTGGCTGCTGCCCGCGTACACACCGCGTATACGTAATTCAATCAAGGGGCCATTAAATCGAGAAAACTTTTTTCAATATTCGCGGGCATTAAGCTTCAATTTATTTCAATCAGCGAGCGCACAATTTGCGTCCAACGGAGCCCATAAAATTGCAGTAAATTCAACAATTGTAGAGTTCAATTACGAAGCATCCCGATATGTATATATCCTCACTATAAAGATATATATATTTTTTTTCGTTTCAATTTCATTTCACGGCTGCTCTTTTACAATTGACAATTTAATGGAGTCTTCCGCAGTTGCGGCTGAGACCGAGAAAAGCCATTGTCTGCTGGATTTTCTCCAGGAATTTCGCCTCGTTCCGCAAGTGTTAACCGCTTACTTAGGCCATTATGCTCGCTGGCCGAGGCGACATTGTATTAGGCAGGCAAATTTATGGACGCGGCTTTTATGCTTTAAGGACTTTGGCCAGACTCGAGCGTTAATGGGCGCACTTGTGAATTTATGGGCATGGCCTGCGGTAAAAGATAAGGATATAAACTTGACTATGGGACTATTTCATAGTTAGCAGTCTCTGAGCCTCTGCTAAGTGAGTATGTAGCTCGCTGTATTTCCCCACTTCAGTCACCTGCGTTTGCACGTGGCAGCCCTGCATCCCTGATTTTATGGCTTTCACACCGCGCTTACATATTTACTATACAAATTACACTTTTTATTGCATGTGATTTCGGCTCTTTCTGTCTTTTTTTGCCCGGCACGTGGCAAAGGGTTTCCCTTTTCATCGGGAATTAATGGTTTATTTATATGATGTGTTGAAGTCGATATAGTGGCATGGCACGTTCAATCCTTGGGGCCCGGCAATTGTTTTTGCCTTGCGTGTGCCACAAATTGAGACTCCAATTATGTGCGACTTTTTTCCTTCGACTGCTCATGTTTGCGGTTAATCGTACATTTCCATAAGTATGCGCAAATTGCAACGGAACACGAAGGGTAATTCTTTGATTAGAGCCCGCTTTTTGTTGCAAGTTGCGTGTGCGTGGAAATTATGCTAATTTCCACTGCTGTTGCACTCGGTTATGCCGAGTGTTTTTCTTTTTGTTAAATATGTATGACATGCAAATGTGCAAAAGCGGCCAACTGACTTCAATTAACTTTGATCGATTTAACAAAATGGTTAGCATTTTCAGCTCAATTAATTTGTTTTGTTTTTTTGGCTTCCGATTTGTCGTAATTGCATGCGTTTTCATTCTGTTGTCAAATTTATATAATTAGATCAAGCGACTCGGCATTATCATAATGAGTAATTAAATTGGAGAACATTATGGCATTTCTTTTCGTAATTATTCAGGCTTACTGGTGCATTTCCACAGGAAAAAATAAAGCGAATATTTCAATGCTTTAAGCTTTTGTATGTAGAGTGTATCATTTTATTATTAAGAATTTGTATTCGTTTTGTTAACATACTAGCGATTATTAATGTTGCTCTTGAATTCGAATGGATACATAAAAAAATACAAATATTATTTTAAAAGTGCAATATATTTTTGAAAGTATATTTATTTTTGGGGATGCTAAAATATACGGCTTTGGCTTAGCTTTGCCAGAAGTTTTGCATAATTTCGCATACATATATGCCAAAGTTTCGTTTGCTAGTTTATCTGCTGATGGCGTTAGTTAGAGAAATTGTTATATCCGCTTGCCTCCATTTTGAGCTCTTCCTCTGCCTCCACTTCCCGGAAAAACCACAGAACACAGCGACATGCATATGCAGATTCTAAAAACAAAATTAAAATAAATGACAAACGAAAGCGGCAAGAGAGAAGAAAAAAGTATTTATTTATTTGCGTTTGTGGAAAATGTGGCACGCTGCTTTATGTGTTGTCATTAGGCAAATAGTTTGCGGGCTGGCTGTGAAATACGAGAGTGGCGCAGCATGTGTGCTGCGAAACGAAGTACAAACAATTATGGCCCAAAATCAGGGAATGTGATGCCAGCGATTTATCTGCATGGATGTATTTCAGTAAAAGAGATACAGAGACATCAATGTTGGCGGTTGTGGTGATGGCGATGTGGTGTGCTGTGGTTCCAAAAATGGAAGCATAATTTTATTGGGCTGGTAAATTTAATGGGTTCATTAGAGGAGTGTTGCCTACTTTCCGGCGACACTTTTCTGAAAATTAATGCAAAACGTGAGTTTGTTTTCAGCTTCTCAGTCTGGCCGTGTTTTTCTCCAGCCTTTTCCCTGCTGCTCATTATTCTTGTTGCCTGGAAAATTGTGCTACTGCTGCTGCTACTGCTACTGTTATTATAATACTTTTATGCCATCGTTTACCCTCGCTGATGCTGCTGCTCCTGTTGGTGTTGACTTAGTCAAGAGCAATTAACATGCAAATAAGGCCTATTAGTTACCCAAACGTCAGCCTGTCAGCTGCTCTGTCTCCCACAACGGCCACGCCCCGTCGCACCTTTTCCCGCCCCCAAACACCACCCGCTCTTTAAGGATGCTCCCTGCTTTCTGCCCTTTAATGACTTACTAATTTCAAGTTGGCCATCTTCTCGGTCCTTTCAGTTTTCACGGACAGTATCGTTGGAAATCTTAATTGGCAATTTAGCCGGGAACATCGTAACGCTCATCGTTGGCTTTAGTGTTATATGTTGGGGCTGCTGGCCGTCGGTGGAAACTTTTGATTTCCAAAGGGTCAATCCTTTGTCTTTAATCTAATCACCTAGGGCCGACATTTTTATGAAGTTTCGCCCTGCATTCGGCAATTAATGTTAATTGATCACTTAATTTCAAGCATTTCCATTAAAACTTTTCACGGTCCGGGTGGCAAAAGTTAAAGCGGAATGGAGAGCACGAGTTTCCAGTTTCGAGTTTCGAGACTCGGATTTGCAATCGGAATGAAGGGCCCGCCTTGATTTACATTCCAGGAGCCCGGTAATCGCCTCATCACCATCACACATTCGCCCCGTGTGCCGCAACCATGCAAGTTGAATTAACATGAAAAAATATTGACCCACACAGAGGCAAACACTCGCACGCACACACACAGTCAAACGCGGTGAGTAAAGGTCCTGCTGCAATTTATAGCTATAGCTACATATATAGTAGAGCTGCAGTGGGAAAATGTTTGAGCTCACACACTCCCAGCGGCGTAAATGTTACTGGCAGCTCCTCCTGCAAAGCAATGCAACTGTGAGTGGGTGCACTGAGAAGAAATCGAGGGGACTAAGTGTTAATACTAAATCGCAAATAAAGTGGGAGGGAAAAACTTGAGTGTTAAATAAATCTCCGGTGTTTTTTTTTAGGGAAGTTTCGTTTGAAAACCAATAAAGAAACCCGTCAGTATAAAGAACTTTTTCTAATCGCTTTTCTATAATTTACTTTTAATTTTAAAATTTTTAACATAACCAATAAAAATGTAAGACATTTTTCAAAAACTGATTGTTATGATAAAAATATGTTCATATATATTACTTCATTTCTCGAAAGAAATTATAATTTCCTTGCAACTTCTGAAATAAAGATAACAGTCTTATAAATATAAGCCTACTATATCTGCGAATTGTCTATAGGTTTTTATATTATTATAATATATTTATTTCCGTTTGAGCCTTCTTTGCGCCCAGTGCAGTTGTGTCTGGCGGGGATTTACCCTTCGCAGGACACACAATGAAGGTGTGTGCTGACAACGAATGCTGTGGGTGATGATCCAGGTTGATTTATCTACTGGCGCTGAGGTTAAAAGTTTTGCGCATACTCCCATTGTTTAGGTCAGCTTCCCTTTGTGTGCGGCAGGACCACAGAACCGGAGCCACCGGTCGCCACAGTAGGACCTCTCTGGCACCACCACCACCATTACCACCGCAGCCGTTGGACAGTTCGACTGGCAGACAGGAGGTTATGCAAATGTCAGCCCCCCTGCAATTATTCAACCTTTGGCCGGCGGCTCGAGTCCTTTGCCGGAGTGCCTCTGTGATTTCTGCCTCACCAATAACGTTTACTTAATCCATGATTATTTTATTGGTTTAGCTGGAAGCACAACAGAGCGGCAAAGGCAGACAGCTCATTACCGAAGCCCCCTTTTTGCTAGATCCAAACTAATTATGGAGCTTCGGAGCTCGTTATGTATGCGGGTATTTTGCTTTTGTCAGAGCCTAAACCAACTACGTACGTCGAAACGGGAAAGTGGGTGTAAGCCACCCACTCCACGGCTCAAGGGCACGTCCGGAGTATCGGCAATATTTTGCTGACGTCTCACTGAAATCCATCATTTTCCCCGGCCGTCTGCGACACGTGGTCTCCGCAGCTGGCTAATAAATCTTAATCAGTCCGGACCCGGGACTCCTAGCCCCAGTGGGTGGCTGCGGTCTCCGTCTAATTTGCGGTGCTCCTGCCTCCCGATTTCCCAACTTCCCAACTTCCCATTGGATCCGATGGCTTATCAACTTATCAACCCACCCGCATTGATTGGCCCGCCAATCGAGCATAATCGCAAAAGCTTTTCAATGCTGATAAGTTTATTTATTTGCTGGCCTAAAGCTTAGACTACTAAACACATTTGGGATGTGCTTCTCTTGGCTTTTTAGGGGTCTAGAAGAGGTTTCCAAGCTCGTTCATCAGGCGATCGAACCAGTTTCCGCTGGTGGTGTTCCTGTCGTCGACGGTGGTGCTGTTCCAGCCCTGGGTGGTGCTGTTCCACCAACCTTCGGTTGTGTTCCAGGGTCCCTGGGTTGAGTTTCCCTGCCAGGGATTCGGAGTGGTGCTGTTCCACCAGTTGGGTCCTTCGGTGGTGCTGTTAACGATAGGTCCCCAGGAAGTGGTGTTGTTCCAATTTGGTGGAGAGAGGGTGGTGCTGTTCCAGTTAGGTCCCGCAGTGGAGTTGCCCCAGGCAGTGGTGTTCCAGTTACCTTGGGTAGAGTTATTTCCCCACCATGGAGGTAGATCGGTAGTGTTTCCCGAGGGACCCTGGGTAGAGTTGTTTCCCCATGGACCGGAAGTGGTGTTGTTTCCCCACCATGGAGGCAGATCGGTGGAGTTTCCGGAGGGACTCTGAGTAGAGTTGTTTCCCCAAGGGCCGTTAGTGGTGTTGTTTCCCCACCATGGAGGCAGATCGGTGGTGTTTCCTGAGGGACCCTGGGTAGAGTTATTTCCCCACGGACCGGAAGTAGTGTTGTTTCCCCACCAGGGAGGTAGATCGGTGGTGTTTCCGGAGGGACCTTGAGTGGAGTTGTTTCCCCACCATGGAGGTAGATCCGTGTTGTTACCCCACCATGGAGGTAAATCAGTATTGTTTCCTGAGGGACCCTGAGTGGAGTCGTTTCCCCAAGGGCCGTTAGTAGTGTTGTTTCCCGACCATGGAGGCAGGGTCGGGCCTTCCCAAGATGGTCCCTGGGTGGTATTTCCCCAGGACGAGCTCAGCCATGGACCTGCAGTGGTGGTGAAGTTGGGAGTGGTGGGCCACTGGGTAGTGGAAGTGTTGCAAGGGATCTCTGTGGTAGAGGTAGTTGTGGTGAAGTTGGGAGTGGTACGAGTCCAGTTGGGATCCACAGTGGTGGTAAAGTTGGGAGTAGTATCAGTCCAGTTCGGGGTAACAGTGGTGGTATAGTTGGGCGTGGTCCAGTTCCAGTTGGGGTCCACAGTGGTGGTAAAGTTGGGAGTGGTGCGGGTCCAGCTCGGATCCACAGTGGTGGTGAAATTGGGAGTGGTATAGGTACTGGGCCACTGAGTGGTGTTCTGGGGCGGCGGAGGAGCCACAGTGCTGTTCTGGGGCGGCTGTGGCTGGGGCTGCGACTGGGCAATGCAAATGGCCAGATCCAGGGAAGCATTGTCCAGCTTAACGAAAGCCTTCTGCAGTTCACGCCAAACGCAGGCCTTGCGGCGACGCTGATCGTAGCGGCTGGGACGCACCGAGCTGAACAGATTCAAAACCTGTTCGGTAGAGAAACCCCAGCTATAGTTCTATAGAAAGTAAGTCGAAGAAAATATCTTACGGTATCCACGTAGCAATCGGTCTGCGAATTGCTAAGTGCGCAGTCAATCAGTTCCCTTTCGAAGTTTTGCTTCCTGTAGATGGCATTCTCTCGCTGCAAATATCTTTCGATATCGCGGGAATCAATTTTGAGGCAACGATGAATCTTGTAGCCAGCCGTCAACAGAATCTCAATGTTATCCACGGTGTAGAGGGCAGTGCACTCATCCATGTCAATGAGCTCATCAGCCGGAGGCTCCTGCAGGTTTCCAGTCACAGCATCGAAGAAGAGGGACTGCCAGCCGAGGTCCTTGGAGCTCTTGGCTGGCTGAACTGCCTCGAACGCCTGGGGGATTCGTTTGTCGCGGTTATATAAGTTGTTTCTCTTCACCTCTCAAGGGGCTTGGGGTTCGCCATTCTCACCTGAGCGCCGACGAGCAGCAAGCACACCGCTAATATTTTGCACGGAACCTCCATCTTGGCGGTTCAAGTCGCTTCTGAGTTTACTTTGCTGGCAGGTGACCATTTTAAGGCGGCGGGCATTTGATTTTTAATATGTTATTTTTATTCCGCCTTCATTAATTGCATTTATCTATAATTGTTCGGGGGCCCAACACAATCAGCAAATGGACGGGGCAGGTGATAAGTCTTAAGCATTCTAATTGATGATAACAATGAGTGGTCCGAGTGCCGTCACCATGATAAAGATAAAGCCCTGCGAATACGGAACTGGGCGTGAAGTGCGGCAGGAAGTCTGTCGACTGACGACGGTGAGTAACCGCTTTTGGGGTTTGGGGAACTCCAGCGATTTATGTTCTCAGAGGGCTCGATGGCCCGATGGCACCGATAGGCCATTAAAAACAAGGGAAAATTTTCGGTGACAGTTCTAAGGAAAAAACCGAGCAAAATTTGATCAAAAAATTGATAATGTAAGGCAATACAAATAATACCTGGGCCTTATGTGTCTTAAGTGATAGGGAAAGGGTATACAATGTAGCATGTTATCTGATTTTCAAAGGGGAAAAAGTTATTTTTGGTAAACAAATCCACCAACCTTCGGTTGATTCTGTTGAAAATTTAGCTTAGGGCCCAGTAGCTATGGCTAAATTTAAGTTCGCCTGTAAATTTTACCTTATAGTCAAACATCTAAAATTAATAATAATAAATTTTCCTCTTGAAAACGAAAAGACTAGATATGTCTGATGTTAAACAGTTTTTTTTATTGATTAATACTCTCTGCTCTTAGTTGGTCAAAGGCAGCTCCTCGAAGTGCTGGGGAACCTGCTCCTTGGGCACCTGGACGGGCCTCACCTGCTGCTGCTGCTGCTGCTCCTTCTGCGGCTGAGGAATCTCCCGCTGGGTGGCGATCTTCTCCATGCAGGTGCTGTACTCGTTGGCCGCCTGGATGGAGGCAACCTTGGTCTCGCTAATGGCGGCGCTGACACAGTTGGTCTTCTGGGCCTCCATCTGAGTGGCATTGGTGGTGAACTGGGACTGAGTTTGGTAGGCCTGAGAGTTGGAGGTGTCCAGCAGCTGCAGGTTCTTGTCGAACTGGGGGAGAATGGGGATGTGTCAGCACTTTAATATGAAATCAGTATGACGAGGTTATCCTTACAGTGGACACAGTGCAGTTCAGGAAGAGGGCAGAGTCGGTCTCATTGCGGCACAGCTCGAGGTTCTTCTCCAGGTTCAACAACTGGAGGCGGATCTGGCTAACGGTGGTGTTGCTGCTCTGGACGTAAGACACCTTGGTGCGATTGGCTGCCTCCTCGCAGGCATTGGTGGCATTGGCCAACTTGTCGCCGATCTTCTGGGTGGTGTTCAGGTAGTTGGTGGCACAAGTCTGGGCAGCAGGAGTCAGGGCACGTCCCTCAGCCTCACCCACGACCATGCGGAAAAGGACCTCCTCCAGACCGAAGTCATCGCCCAAACGCGGCACGGCACTGACCTGAGATTGAAGAAATAGTGTCTTTAAATTTAATGTTTCTAAGTAAAATATTAATTTTTTTTGGGTTTCTATTTTAAATGAATTTTGCAAGCCAAGTAAACTTGTTTATGTCTATTTGAAAATAATTTTTTTTATCTATTTTTGTAAGTTTATTATTAACCACCAAAGTAAAGTACAATTCGATAATGGCTGACACACGCTAAATAAATTGATTTGATAAAAAGCATTTGTCACTTTTTTGTTTTTATAAAAGAAGCGAGCAGATATAATATTACTAGGAAAAATGATCCCCTAGTAAATCAGGTAAGTTTACTTGATCTAAAACTTTATTATTTTTCTTAGCGATTTTACTCACGCTGAAGAGGGTCACGGCCAACAGGATAACTCGTGTGAATAACTGCATCTTGGATACTTTGAAACTTGAAATACTTTCAATCTAGTGATACTGGCAGCTTGCAGAGTCTTTTATAGTTCAGCTTCCCGGTGAAAAGATCCATTGGGGCCCAAAATTAGACACTAATTGGCAATGCACTGTGATTAGATAGCAGGCAACAAGAAGACATGGCAAATGTTCATCTAATTGGCTTTCTGCAGGGCTAAGACTCATCTCCAAAGATAGGATAGCTAAGATAGCTGGGTTGCCAGGCTAAATGGCACTCCAATCAGTGGGTTCCATGTCGCAGTACTGATAAGCCAGCACACCCCCTTTGGGGTCTGAAAGTCTGTCTGCCGTTCGTCTTATCTGAACCCGTTTTTGTGTGATATAACACCTTATTTCGGCCCTGCTGAATCATGGCGCTCGACAATCTGGCAGCTCTTTTAGAGAGCCAGTGATTTACGCGATCACTTTTAAGAGCCACTTCAGCTGGGATTTTAATCTACCGATTACATGTCCATAAATCAGCCAAATCTCGTTTGCGTATTCTAAGAACTGAAAGGCGGTTCCCAGAATTGATAGAACTGAAGGCTGATAACTCAATTTGTTGTGCCTAAGGTCATTGAAAGTAAAAACCCAATTTCCATGAATTCGCTTATCAACTGTTATCAAAACCGCATTTGTGTATCTATCTAACACCGCTTGCGACAATTGAAAAGAATAATAACAAACATTCGTTTGGCTGCAAAAAATTACTATCATCTAATTAGCTGCGGCACGCACTCGAGTCGTGCTTCATTTTTCATGCCAGGAATTGTTTTGAGAAAAATATTTTGTGTAAGGGGTTTGCCGTGGACCTGCTGCCAAAAGAGTGAGACGAGTATTTATCAAAAACACACACCGCACCACCCGGGGCGAGAAAATGGAAAGTCCTGGCTCCACGTGTGCGGCACTTCACATACATCTTGCGATAGACCAAACAAGATTTATAAGCTGAGACATTGTTCCAAGCACCTTGGTGGAAAAGTCGTCGCAACTCGAACGATTTATCAAAAGCATAAAGTGGCCTGAGCCAACTTTCGGTGGTACTGCACTGGAAACATTTATTAAATATTTTTCTACGTTTTAAAACACGTGAAATAATTTTTACCATAATAATAAAACAATCATTGACTGAGAATTTCCTTTTCAATGAAAGTATTTTGCCCGGAAAAAGCAATCAATCTTGAAATAAGCTTGGGAACTTAATAAAATCTAAAAATATCTAGGGAAAAGATATCATTTAATGGATCCATTTTACTTACTTAACATACAGAATGCAGTTTAATTTAAGTTAACTCAAATTTTTGCAAGTGGAGTGCCTGCCAGGCGCAGCTGCTCCACTGGAACTTCCCAAGAGAAAGATTTAACGGGCGACAAGTGCTAATTTGAATGTGGGCAGCCGTTTTATTTGCCCTGACAGTCACCAAGGTAAGCCACAAGTCATGGTTGCTTCTCTGATTCTGATTCAGATTCAGATTGGGTTGTCGCTGCTGGTGTCATATCATTTCGGTTTGATGGAACTGGAACTGGAACTGGAGACCCCACTCCCACTCCTTTTGTGACTCTTGTTCCTGGGGATCTCTGGAGTGGTAAGTCATGTAATGCGCTTGAAGTGGCTTTACACAGCGGCTTCTGTTTCTGCTTCTGTTTCTGTTTCTGGCTCTGTTCAGATCTCGAGTAGCTGTTAAGCACTTTCATTACACAGGCCCGAAAAGAGCAATGATTTATGCGAGTTATGAGGGGAAACAGCTCGAGTGTCGCTTTAAATACGAGTGAAAGGCCCATCCTCCGCCAGCTGATGACTGGCGTCATTAAAAATGGAATGCCGTATGTACAGTGCACGACAGGCTGGTAAGGATGGATATTGTGGCGCATTGTTTGCGGCCGTTGTTGTTAATGCTTCAGCCTTTGCCGCTCGCTGTCATCTCCTTTGTTTACTGCAGCTCGACTGGCAAATAAATGCGGGGTCTAGACAGTCACGCACAATGGCAGTTTTAATTTTAAGAGTGCACCCGGAAAAAGAGCATAGGACTGGATACCAGCCGTCCAGATATTTATTTTAAATAAATGCGACAGATATTAAAGCAGTAAAAATGAATTTATGCTTTTTAAGTTCTTCACGAGAACAGAGAATGTTTATTTAAAAATATATTAATGCATATTTGATTAGATTAAGTATTGCTAAAAAAAGATAACCAAATAAATGTATCTTTTGTTGAATTTCTACAGGGAGATAAACTAAATAAAGGTGAATAAGTAGCATGGAAACACAATTCACATGTCAACAATTAATCAAGTTAATCAATTGGGGTGCAACTATGTTAATATAAGCAGTATTTATTAGTTTTTAATACCAAGATTAAAGGCCAACCATTTTGAGAGCGGAAGATGAGTATTTAAGTTGCGGTAGAGCTATAAACATTGACCTATTAAAACTTTATTTATACGAAATATATTAAGTGCATGCCATATAAGTGATTGTATGAAATTTAAATTATCTGTTTAATAAGCGCAAAGAAATAATAATGCTGGTGATACATCATGTCAAGTAGAGTACTTACCCGGCTTTATCTCTTCGAGCTTAACAAAATAGTCTCCATAACTTAGTGAGATATCAGCAAATAAATAATGAAATTATAAAAATATTTATACCATTTAATTCACACATCACTTAATAAGTTTTAAAGCACACTCTTGATGTGCTGAGATCAATTGAGCATGCACTTTATTTAAATATGTTTTTTTTTCCCCGCCCTTGAGTTCCCTTCAGGTTTAAAGAGCCCTTTGCACCGATAGCTGGCTGCTACTCCCGCAAAAGGTAAATGCGTAATAAGTTTTTATGCAAATTTCCCAGGGAAAACTTTCCCCTGTCAACACTTTATTCCATTGTAAATTATTTGCATTCATTTATTTTTTTTTAGTTTGCATTTTTTGCGCGCATTATTATTATTTTTTTTCCCCCGTTTTTAAGCGCCATCCAGAGAACATTAAAAATGTGTAACATGTAGCTCGGTTCTTGTTGTTTGCCGAACACGGCATTTTTTTTGTGTTCTCTAAATGTTAATTCAATGCAACATTTTCGTGTTGCTCCGCATTTGCTGCCATGTTTTTAAATAAATACCAACAAAAAAGAGGAAAGGCGAGCAGGAGGAAACTCGCCTGCTGCGCCATATGTGTGGAAAAGTCGGAGGAAAATTGTGAGAGGGGCCAGCGCTGCGGGTAACTTTTGTCGGGGGCCTTGATTTTCTGTGACAATATTTGTGCGGTCTAATGGCAAAATGGCATTTGAATTTTAGTCCAATGCTTATTGAGATTTAATCTGATTGTGAATGTGATTTACATTTTCCGACAGACGGGGGTGCAGCAAAGGATCCGAAATTTGCATTTCAAAGCGAGAAAAGCGGAAAAGCGGGTCGTCGAGGAGTAGGTGGGCGGAAGTTTTTATGCGAGGACTCATGAAATTTATTAACGCTTTCATTGCACGCCGGGGAATTGTCGGAAGAGCGAGGGAGCGAGACGGCACTCGGCGTGCGAGCGGGAGAGGCTGAGCCGTAACATTTCCTTTGTGTGTCGTAGATTTACTGGCTGGCCTGGGTTTTCCAGTTGATTTTACTGGTGGATATTACGTTTTAGTGCTGCGCTCCGCTTTTGTTACAGCTTAGAAGTGCCTCCAAGTTATCCAAATGCGAACTTTAATCAAGTTAAATGGTGCGCACGGGGCAGGTGGGTGGTGTAGGTGATGCAGGCACTGTATATTCACCACTGCCAACGGTCTGGTTTGGGATGGCCAGCGGCAATTAAAGTGCATTAACCACATGATGCGTTTTGCACTTAAAACCACTCCCATCCACTCCGGTATAGCCACATACCCTGCATAGGTCACTGCATCTGTTGCGACTGCAGGTGCATTTTCACCTGCAACAGTTGCATTTGCTCCGCTGGACCCCAGCGCACACGCATCCACATCCGTTTCCGGTTCCGGCAGCAGCCCAGCCACGAATCGGAAGCGACTGTTGCCGCTTTTGTTGCCTGGACACTGCGAGAAAGTGTCGTTTTTACAAGTTACAATTTCTAATTATATTAAAATTTAACTTATTTAAATTCCAAGCTTGATAAGTCCCACACGAGTGAATAGTAAAAGGAAATGTGGTATTCAAAAAGTGTGCAACAAACATTGTTGTCTGTAAAACCCCTCCATCACTATCAAAACCACTGCATCTAAATGGAAATCGAAATCTAAAATTAATTATAAAATGTTTACCAAAATAAGAAACTTTGTTTTTTTTCTTGTTTCATATTTTTTTCCCAGTGTGTAGTTGAAAAACGGAAAAGTGGGAAGCATCTGACCAGCGAACAGCAGCAACATGTGCATCCTAATAAAAACTAATTAGGACCTTCCACCTGCCCCCGAACCCCTGGCCCTCCTGGTAGTATTATCATCCCGGGGCCGCCACCCTCGGTGGTCAGCTAACTGTTGCTGATGTCGCCTGACATCAAAGTTCTATTTTAGTTTATGTTACGAGCGGTACGCACATATCGTTGCTGGTTGTTTCCCACAAGTTGGATCCCACATTCCGGACCTGGGGCCCTAGTTTCTGATTGTGACAGGGCAAGGACTCTTTTGCCACAACCCCAGCGCTTTTCACCCGTACCCGTCACCGGGGCCTAAATGTTCCCTCGACTGACACGAGGAATTTAATTTCATTTCGCCAAAGACAAATACAAAGGCAGACGTCAAGTTATTAGCAATATAAACACACATGTGCCAACAGTTTGCTTTTCGTTTCCCCAGACCCCGGAACACAGAGCCCAGAACCCAGAGCCCAGAGATATGTGGGCGTGTGTACCTCATTTAAAAGTCCCGAAAAGAGCAAACGAAATCAAACAGCGAAAAAGTGTTTATTAAAAGTAAAGAAATTCGCAAGAAATTCTCTTGACGTCACTTGAAATTCCGGCGAAATTTGCGTTTCGAACGAGGGGGTGGGGTATAAATGAGTGATTAGATTTTCATTATCATGCGGCTGATAATCGCTGAACAATAGCCAATGCCAGCTGCCATTGGTCAACAGCCGAATGCATTGTTTCGACCTGGCATTTGGTATTTTCCGCCTCCGTTTAATCCATTCCAGCCATCCCATCTATTTTATACTGTCCGTATGGTTTCCTTCGGCTTAAGCGGCTATAAACTGTTCCATAAGCTGGCGTTGGACTTTTAATTTAAAACTTTTGCTCTACATACACGACGAGAGGGAGAGGTATGTATATTCCAGCAGATCTACCAAAAGCCCCGAGGACGTAATGCAATCAGCAAACAAAAGACAAAGAGCGGCAGCGCTTTCGATTCTTGCTGCAGCTTCGACTGCGGCTTCTGCCGGGATCTGGACGGGATTTCAACTGGTCTGCGGCAGAGGACTTTTGGAAAAGGGAAAGCGGGAGAAAGCAGAAAGGGAGGCTACTTAAGCAGGGATTAAGTGGTAAGTTGCTGCATTTTGCACCTTCGAGAGGGGCCACAGTGGATGATGTAACGGAGCTGAGAGTTGGGATAAAGTTTCATCATTTATAATGTTATATAGTCGATTGAAATACAGGCAAACTTGAAAACACATATTACATATATTTAAAATTAGTTAAAATTTCGTATTTATTGTCAAAAAATATGAATTTATATTTGTATGAATTTTTAGCAATTAAATAATAGTTTGTAAAGTCGTTTAGTTTGTGTAAATTTTGCATAATGATTGGAATTGGTGGATACTATCAATTTCACAGTGTTCGGTTCACTAGAATATCATTTATCCAAAATTGAAGTTTCACATTATGCCAATCAAGCCGAACGCCGAGCAATTATTAATTGTGAAATATCAATCAGGCGAATGATAAATGAGCCTTAACTTCTCCTCTTAGCCAAGGAACGAGCCCTTTCCTCGGCCATATTTTTCCCAGGATCCGGCTGCCATTTTGCGGGCATTATTGTGGCAAGATGGTGAGGTAATGGAGCAGATGCCAGGAAAATTGTGGTGGCCACAATGGAACGAACGCCCACTTTGCAGATGGATTGGTTGAAGTCTCCATTCCTTAAACGAATCTATTTCATAAGCACTGGAGGCAAAGGGAAAATTAACTCACATATTTCAATGAATTTGCATTCGAAGACAGGAGAATTAGCAAAGTCTACCTTTTGTTTTCCCATTTTAAGCTGTGAGGTAATACAAACTTAATTGGATGAAGTTTATTGGCATGTGTCGAAGCCGTTTAGCCATAACATTGTTTTTCTATGCTGCTGGGTTGGCCGGCTAACTAAGCTTTTGTCCGGCTGCCCGTAATGAAATGGTTCAAGCGCATATAAACTGCCCAGTAAGCTGGCTTTGGACTTTCTGTTCATTTGAAAGTGCCAAAAGGCAGCGAACAAGGGACAAAGGATGCTCCTAGCCCGATTAAGCGCAGATTAAGTCGTAAATTGCTGTGCTTCGGACAGGCAAAAGGTGTCATTGTCGTCATATATTCATATTCCAGCGCTACCCACAGCCTTGGGCATAATTAACAAGATATGGCCGAAACAAAGCCGTCTTTCGCGCTTCTTTGTCAGGCGGAAAAACTGCCGACTGACACATGCCTTTTCTCTCGACAGGTTTTTAAATTAAATCACCGCATTATGGCGGATAATTGGCCGCTTGGCAGCTCGTTTCGGCCTTGTTCGTCAGTGAAAAAATAATTAAGGACTCCTGCTCGCAGTGGAAGTGGAAGCCATCACTATCTGAATTTCTGTGGAAACAATCAGTGGCGGACGAGCATTGTTGCAGCCTCTGAAGGTGACTGGGGGAAGCACTTCGGGGGACTTTAATTTGCGGCTCAAAGGGCTCAAAAGTCCATTACTATCTGGGCGGGCAAAGTTTCACCAGTAATTTCCAATGAAATCCCAATTTCTGCCAGTGGTTTTCGCCGCTTTGAAAAGAGTTTTTCCACGCTGCACTATGGGAAAAAAGTCGATTTTTTTGGCATAAAATCAACTTATTTTACAAATTATTTTTAAAAATAAAATATATTTTTTGAATTTACATACCCTAATTAGCCAAGAACCGTTATCTAAGATTTTTTACTAACAACACTATAGTGTTGATAAACGAACAAAGTCAGCTGTTCGATTGACTTTGTTGTGCGCGTAAGTGAGAGATAAATCTTTGCAAACTTTGATTATTTATTTTGTGGAGCAACAAATTGGATTATTATTTCTGATCATGGCAAATCGGAGCAAAGGTATTTAGAAATGTATCTTAGATTACATGTTTTGATTATTATGTCTTGTTGTCCAACTGTGAACTGTTTTAAATGTGTATCTTTTTAGCTTAAAACTAACAAGTTTGTTTGTGTTCCGTGGTGTACAACTTATAAATGGCACAAAGTTGCAAAAAGGTAAAAACGCAAAGTTATTACCAAATGTATCCTTAATATCGCAAAACTAATCATTTTTGCAACTTTTTGCACGTTTCTTAAAAAAAATGACTTAAATCCAGCAACTTATAAACATAAAAAAAATATTTTTTTAAATAAAAAAACAATCTAAGTGGCTTTCATTAATCTTAAAAATTGAATTCATGGAAAGGGACAAGTCAAAGTCAAGTCAAGTAAAGAAGCTGGACCCCCGTTAAAGCTAAAATTGGCATCTGCTCTAAGATAATATTTCACTTTTCTTGTACATGACACCAATTTTTTTTTTTTGACAAATTTTAAAAATTAACGTAAACCGAAATTATTTTACCGTCTTACCAATACAAATACACATTTTTTAAAATCCCTGCCAATTAATTTGAATATGCGGCGTGGGCGGTGGATGAAAACAATGGTCCGATTCAAAAAGCAACAAAAACCGAAATTACAGCTTTATCTTAATAGTATATATACAAAATTTCTAAATTGTATCTCTAAAACTAGATTTTATGCCAAAAAAATAGACTTTTTTCCCATAGTGCGCTGGTATGCGAATATCTGGTCTCCTCTCTCTAGTTTATTGGACTTTAATCTTTTGCGTACTGATTCGGCAACTTATTACTTAAGTTCCCGCTAAATATTTCAATAAACTTTGGCCAAAGTTCGCCGGCGAAAATTCCTGGGGAAATCGATGATGCCAACTGGTGGATAATCTAATCTGGCCAACGGCCGGGCGAATCGACAAAAATTACAATAAAAATCAATTTCCATATTCAATTTGGTTAAGTGGCGCTGGACCTCGGGAATCGGGAGAACGGAAAACGGGATACCCCGGAAAATGTTTGAAAAATGAAAATGAGAGGCTGTAAAACTATTGCCAGCAAAATATCTGCGTCAGCAGTTTTGCTCCCATCTAGTCCTTGGTCCTGCAATTCTTTTGATTCCGATTTTGTGGCTCATTTATGCGCTCAACACGCTTCCAGGGAAACTGGGGGCCCAGAAAGGAGAAGTCCAAACGACATTGTGTGACACATTTCCATTTTGGGGAATTTCTTCATTTCTGCTTTGTTGCGTCGCCTTTTATTTACTGCGAACAACGGACAGGGAACAATGCACCCTGTTGGTTGGAAAATGGCCGTGGAAACGATGAAAATTGTGAGCTATGTTTGCCGGAATAATGCCCAACGAGGTCGGGGTAAAAGGTGGGTGAGAAAAATACCAGCACGTTAAATTGAATTTAACGTGAAATGCAGTGAAACGAAATGAAATTTTCGCTGTCGCAGTGTCTAACAAGTGGGAAAGCAAAACAAAGCGGCAAGAAAATTGAAAATAAAGGCGAGCGGAATTGCAGGAAAATAGCCGATAAGAAAGGGAGCTTCAGAAGCGGGATTATCAAACATAATACGAAACTATAGAGGGCGGTGAGTGTATCCAGCCAAAAGCAAAAAGCAAATACTTCAAACGAAATGAATCGAATCGAAACGAAACGGAACGGAGGCAAACGAAAGCGAATCGAATATTTATTGCCTTTATTAGCGAGTCGATTGAAAAATTTACTGCGCTCAAATTCTATCTGGAACGCTTCGCTTCATTCACTGCGAAGCCAGCTGCTGGCTTTTCCTGGGGTTTTCCTGGGTTTTCCTTGCGATTTCCTAGGGGTGCAGGGCTCTGGCTCTTCCTGGGCATTGTGCGCCGGCACAGCCAGCAATTCATCTCCGCGCCGCGCTCCAAAACTTTTCCATTTTCAGCTACCTGACGCTGATGCTTCATCCGAAGGTGGCAGCATTTTTGAAATTTCACTGGCTGCTGCAGCTTGTTTTTCACTTCCATTGCCGTTTGGTTTGAGAGATTTCCCTTGTTAAGTCCCCAGTCCACCCACCGAAAAGTCTATCTTCTGGCCCTGCCCATTTGTTTTCAATTTGCCAGCATCGCAGCATCGAAGATGTTGTTTTCCATCATCGCTCAGTTCACCCACTATCCCCTGGCAATTTGCCCTCCACGCAATACGCAAATAATTGCGTGTTTATATTTGGGAATATATTGTGCGAGTGCTTCAACTGCGACGGACGAGGTCAAGTCTACACTGAAAGGATGTTTTTGTACCGGCAAACCAGGAGTATCGATTCTAAGGCACTTGTACTGTGTTTACAAAATGTTGAATTCAAATATAATTGGTCTAAGCTGGGCATAATTTGCATTGAAAGAAATCATTTGATTTAATCAGAACGTTTAATAATATTTAATTTAACGTATTATATTTAAACTCAAGGTTTGTAAAAATATAAATTTTTTATTTGTTTTTTTAGATTTCAGGGAATACTGGTACAATAATAATATTATATTTCAAGAGAATAAAACAATACATAAATAACACTGTGCAGCATTTTTAGTGCTTTTTAAAATTACCTCGATGGATGCTATATTTTTGGATTCGTTACGAATTCCCAAGATAAACTGCGTTTTCAAAAACGTTCCCCGACGCAAAGATTCTTAGCAAAAGGACCTCAAAGTTCGAAAAATGCTGAAATTGGCCAACTTTCCGGAGCTCTCAGAGGCAAACGGATTCGTGGTTTGATTCGATGCTAAAGTTTTTTAAAAGATACACTCTTTATCTTTTAAGCCCCATACTTAAAATAATTTTAAGATTTTTTTTAAGGCAGAAATAGATTCCAGAAAACATAGTCAAAAAACTTAAAAACATACAGCTGCGGTCAAAATAGTAGTAGTGTTGCCGCCCTGTGTTTTTAAAAGTTTGTTGTTGTAATTCATCTTCTTCTGGTAATATTGTATTGACTATAATTGTACTATTAGACTAATTGGATAAGAAAAGTGACAACAAAAAACTTTTAAAAACACATGACGGCAACACTACTACTATTTTGACCGCAGCTGTATGCTTTTATGTTTTTTGACTATGTTTTCTAAAACTTGTTTCTCCCTTAATAAAAATCCTAAAATTATTCTAAGTATGGGGTTTGAAAGATAAAGAGTGTATCTTTTAAAAAACTTTAGCATCTAACCAAACCATGAATCCGTTTGCCTCTGAGAGCTTTGGAAAGTTGGCCAATTTCTGAATTTTACGAACTTTGAGGTCCTTTTGCTAAGAATCCTTGCGTCGGGGAACTTTTTGGAAAACGCAGTTTAACTTTGGAATTCGTAACAAATCCAAAAATATAGTATCCATCGAGTTAAATTTTTGATGCTGCATAGTGTAATTATTTCAAGATAATTTTTAAAATTAAATTATATGAATTAAAAATAAAAACCTTCTCAGTGGACTTTTTCTCTGCACAACAAGAAAGCAGCCTTTGCCCAGACGATGCACACTCTAGGGTCCTTGGAACTCCTGGCTGTCTGGCTGCCCCTACTTGGGCGTAAACTTCTCGCATTACTGTGCCATAAAGGACACTCGCAGTGGTATCTTCAGCTCTTACTTCTTCTTCATCCTCAGCTCTTTTCTCCTCGCTCCATCTGCATCTGTCAGCGTATTTCCGGCGTGTGTGTATGAGCATGTGTGCCTGTTTGTTTGTCTTTGTCTCTGGCAGTTTACCTAATTACATTCCGGAAATAAAACGTTGACTGATTGTGCCAATAAATGAAAATAATGACGCACCATTGACTGCAAACTGGAACCGACAAACGGGCAAACTCTGGGCGAACTTTTTCCCCCAGTTTTCTAAGCAGAGCTGGTCCGCCAAAAGAAAAAGCACACGAGAAGGAAAACTTCTTGCCCGTCTGGGTCTTCCTCTTCCTCTGCCGCCTTTCTTCCGCCCTTCACTCTCGCTTTTTTTGCGAGTCCTGACGAGTTTATTTGCTCGAGCAGCGTTAACTGATTGTCTGTGATTTTCTTGTTTTTAGATAATGAAAGCTGCAGCAATCTGCGGCTGCGGGTACATAAAAAAAGTGGAATAAAATAAAATAAAAGTAAGGGTCCCCGGCAAGTGTAACTTTTTATATGCTCAGGCAACAGAAATTGCCGGCCATTTATACGGATACTGGGCGGAAAGTGAGATTGAGTGGGTCAGTGTGGCAGATAACTGGGCAAAAAGGAGGGAAATTAACATACACGACTCGATGTTTGATGGTCAGGTTTTCATTGCCTGATATATGGTTATTATTTTCCAGTGGCCGTTTTGCCAAAGACCAAGACTATTTGTCTTCTGAGACTGTTAGTAAAGGTTAGAGAAAATAAACGATGTAGAACTTTTCTAGACGTTTAATGTTAATTTATCCAACTATTATTTAAAACCCTGTAAAAAATTAAAAATAAATCCTTTTCCTTTGCTATTCATTAAGCTTGACTTGAGTAAAAGCCTTGAGACATAACTTTCAATAATTTAATTTGCAATACGCTTGAAAGGTCGCTCGTTTTCTTAGTTATTTTCCCCGCCCCCCTCATTCCTTGTTAGCCGGAGAATTCAAGCGGAATTTGGCATTGCAGCTGCGAAGATAACGCTTTCGACGTGAAAATGCTTTCAGTGCTCGACAAGGTCTGAAGCGTGTTAGCCATCTTCCGCTTGGATTTCTGGCTAGTCCCAAAGTATGCAATCCTCCTCTGCTCACCCAAATCTGGCCAAGAGCGTGAGCTGGCTGAAATGGAAAGTTAAGTTCGCCCAGCTGAGGGCCCGAAACTTGGTCCCAACTAATTTCAGCACAATAACCCAAATTGAAGCGGTTTGCTGGCGCTTTGTTTGTCCCCGAAGCGAATCGAGACGAGACGCGTGACGAAGGCTCGTTCGGCACTCGGCTGATGGCTGCACAAATCGAGTGAGAGAGAGAAAGTGAGTGGTGACAGCAGAGAA
Source organism: Drosophila takahashii (assembly GCF_030179915.1). Classification (NCBI taxonomy): domain Eukaryota; kingdom Metazoa; phylum Arthropoda; class Insecta; order Diptera; family Drosophilidae; genus Drosophila; species Drosophila takahashii. The sequence continues at coordinate 38,080,943 of NC_091679.1, forward strand.
ACGAAAGGAGAGTCAAACTATGCGCACAAACTTGAAGGAAGAGAAAGCGAGAGAGAGCCGGAAGCAGAGAAATGTTTGCTATAAAAATGGTAACAGCTGTTGTTTGAGGATTGGCAATATTGAAAGCGGTTTGCAAACAAAACAATATTTTAATTGAGTGCTCTTAAAATAAATGAGGTTTTAATTAAGGGTAACAAATGTGATTAAAATTATTATAATGATTAAGAACAGGACTTAGAAGGCAAGTAAAACAAACATGAGTAAATCAAATAAATTAATATTTACTTAATTAAATTTGTTTATAAAAATTTAAACATTTTTTATTTTTTTTTTGTGTTATTATTTTTTATTTCAAATTTCTTAAAAATTTTATTTACTATATATACATTACTTTTAAGACTGGCGAAATTAGTTTCTAAATTGTTTAAGTAGTTAAATGTTAGAACAATAATGTCTGAATGTTGAAATAATCAAATTAAAAAAAATTATCAATGTTAAAATTTCTATTTTCCAGATTCGTAGCATAATCGTACCTACCAAAAGGATAAATTAGATAATTAATTAATCAAACTCAGTTACCGCTTCGTGTTTAATTCCCCAGTTGAATTGATTTACCGGAGAGGGCAGGGATTCGCTTTCCCCCACAAAGGACCAATTAGGCAAACATTTTACGCGGACCAGAGATGCTATAAAATGAGAGAGCGGGCGAGTTTCCCGAAAGGAAAGTGAGAGAGTAATTTTTCCAGAGAGGCCGAAGACGAAGCCTGTGCAGACTTTTCCGCTGCCTGCTGCTGCTGCTGCCGCTGATGATGTTGCTGCTGGTTTTGCCCGATTTTCCTTGGCTCCTCGTGTCAGTCGCGTGCGAAAGCGTAAAGTAAACAGACAGGCGGCTAAGCGGCAGAAGGAAAAGCAGTGAACAGCAGGAAAAGCAGCAGCCGTGCAACCGAAGGCAAAACAACAAAGCTCGAGCGAGTGGCTGGCAGATTCCCACGCTGCTGCTGTTCAGTCAGTTGAACTTTGACCACGGCGGTAACGGGTTCGTTCGCAACGGCAGTGCAGTTTTCAATAGAATCGGTGCTTCTTGGTGCGGTCTACGCGGCGTATGCGCAACTTCTACGCAACGTGAGCAGTTTTTTGCGGAACAATAAATGATGAATTCCGAATGTGCTGGCATATGGCAGCCACGTGCTCCGAGCTAAAATGTGACTAAAGGACTGCCAACAAAAAACCAAATGCTTTTTGTCAGCAAAAAATAATAAAACAATAAAAAACGCTTAATTAAAACATGTAAAGTTAATTGCAAATGGCGCTTAGCAATGTGGTCACTTAAAATGTGCATAAATCAACACAGAAATTGCATTTAATTTCGTTTTAAAATAAAAAAAAAAACAAATTGTGCGGCACAAAAAAAAAAACAATTAGAACCGAAGCGAAGCGTTTCAATTAAAGCAATGTCATCCAATTGAAATGCCAGTGCAGTGACAAATGAAATGAAATTAAAGCGCTGATAAATTGAATCAGAAATGCAAAACAATTGACAGCAAAAATAAAGGGGAAAAACCATAGCATCAACAACAACAAAATGCCGGCATCAAGTGGATTATATCGTATACATCGCATCAAGCACGGCCGTGTCCTTGACAGGCTGCAAAAACCCACGGCACTTATTTTTATTATAGCCTATATTGCGGCATGCGGCATTTGCGGTAAATATCACACACAAACATCACGACTTTTGACTAAAACAAAATAATAAAGCCCACACAAAAGCGTGGCGCAGAAATTACAGAAATATATAATGATGCATATAATTTATATTTATTTTACACACCGATTTTCAATTTCATATTCATTGCAATATTGCGGGGAACATTCAATGCAGCTCACCGAACACGATTTAATTTAATTAGCATCGCTGTAATGCATGAAATATTGTCAAAAAGCATTTGGCGAAGCATCAAATTAAATGTGGCAAATATCGTGGACGAACCGCAACAAAGGAGAATTCGAAATCGAAAACGAGAAATCGGCAAATGGAGAAATCGTTAATTTGTTACATTTCATTGGCGCTGTCGAGTGCAGTGACAGGTCAGGCGATGAGCGCGGAAATCACCTGTGCATCACCTGTCAATGGCTGACACCGCAACAACAGCAATGGGGGTTTCCCCTGTCCCCCCCGGGAAAACAACAAGAACACTTGTCTACAACTCTCACTGAAAGCGCCCCCCCGCCGCCGCTGACTGTCTCTTTCTGTCTGTCTATCGCCCTCTCCCTCTCTCTCTTACCATATATCTCTCTTTCACTGGGCTGGCAATTTGTCAAGCAATCAACAAAGCCAGAAATTGCCCGGCAATAAGACCGAGAGCACCAGAATGTTGGTTGGCCCAATCGGGGAAGCTAGCAAACAGCTAGTAGGAATGCGAATAAACCTATTGAACAGGCCAAAAGCGGGATAGAGATTACACTGGGAGAAAATCTTGCTAGTAAAATGCATTCTATTGATATAGATTAGGGTTATTTCATATCTGAATATAACAACTTTTGAGGTACTCTTGAGTTGGCACTGCTTTTATAATTAAGTGGGCAGGGTTTCAATTTGGCTCTTTTATCATTTCAGGTTATTGAGATCACCTTTTTTTGATATTGAAATAAGATCCTACCAAAACTATAATCGGATAATTAAATATCAATTACGGTTTATTTTAAGAGTGTATAAAAAATACATTTTGAATATAAAAATTTGGGTTTGTCAAAATCTTGTGTTTTTTGAAATTTTAGACAGTTTAGTCGTCAAAAACTATAAATATTTATAACCATTACTTAGTACTTTCTGTAATATGAGGTTATCTAAAACATAACACCTAAATTAAGTCTTCTTACATACTCATTATTCTCAACAGATTGAACAAATAAGAATATCAATATCTTTTAAACTCCAGAAGACATTGATTCTTGGGCATATTGACTAAATAATGTTCGAGTAGTTGCCTCTAAAAACGATATTTTTCGCAGTGATTTGGGCAACACTCAGAAGAACACCAATATGTGGAACTAGAACACTGGCTGTGCCACATTTTGTGCGTGCCCCCGATGGGGGAATGTCGATGGGGGAGGCCGGGGGAAGGGAAGTCCGTAAAATCGTCACAAAATAAAAAATACTACTGGAAAAAAAAAGAAAACAGTGCCATGTCTTCACACACACTTGCACACACACAGTAAGGCCCCTGGGGCAGCTCACACACACCACTGCATCGGCGAGTGCTACTGGCGACTATCTAGCGCATCCATTGTTGCATGCCACACACCAACACATGCCTTTTGGGGCACACACTCCAGCTGTCGTTGTATTTGTCGCTGTCGTTGTCACTGTCAATGCTGTAATGAAAAATGCACAAACACAAAAACGAAAGACGAAAAAACAAACCGAATCCGAAACTGGAAACTGAAAATAGAAACAAACAGAGGATGGAATAAAAATGCAGAATGCACGGGAGCTTAGGGCTAAAGTGAAAAAACAATTTCAGCTGCGCCTGCCGCTTTTTATTTAGAGCGCATTAATATTTAGCCAGCCGCATGAACGTGCCTAGGAATACCCATGTAGGCCCATATAAATCAATATTTATATTTATGCCAGCGGTGCATGTCTGTGGATCGAGCCATGGGATTTTTTGAAGGCCATCGGGGTCGCAGCAAATGCATTACTCGCTGCACCCAAATCCGGAGCAGCTCAATGGATCTGAATATTTGCATAATGTAACCGAAAAATATATTTTCCAAATATTCTCCGCACTGCAGGCTGTATACTAAGTGGGGGGTAACCTGTCACTTTGGTGGGTCGAAAGTGCGAATGGGTCCCTGCTGAACGCTCTGCGAAGTGTTTTCGAAGCGAATATAAACGTAAACATAAAAAAGATCGAACGACTCGGACAAATAAACGATGGAAATATGTAAATACCCTCGGCAAATATTCACTTATTCAATTATTCACGTTGTTTATCAATCGTTTTGGATGTCATACAAGTTTAATATTATTCCTAGGGCGGTCATTTAAATATGCAAGTATTAGATTTGTTGATTTTCTATGCTCATCTGCAGTTGGCTTGCAATTTTGCATGATTTTTTGAAATTGTTTTACCTATTTTAAGCAGCCAAGAATAAAATTGGCTGGCTTACCGCATCCACCGGCTTTGATTTGCATAGGAGCTTAAAGAGTCTATTTAATTTCGTTGAACTTTTCCAATATGCTTGCGCCCGTCTTCCATTAGACAGATCGAATCAAAAGTTTTGCACTCCGGTTTTCAATTTAATCTGGTTTCTTCCACCCTCGCCAAACTGACGCAGCATTGTGTGCTAGCCACGTGGCTCAAATGCCTGAAAAACAGTCGCATATTGCACTTGCAGCTGCAGCTTCGAAGAGTTTCAGCCCAGTTCAGTTCAGTTCGGTTAGGACAGTTAGTAGAGCATGACAATTTCATGGCGCACACGGATGGTGTGTGTGTGTGTGTATGAGCTAGGACCTCCGTTCGAAATTGTGAAATTGCTGTGAAAGTCGGGCAAAAAGTTAAAACCATTGATGCCTGCCTCGGGATAAGTGGGCCACTTGCGGCTGGGCGGGTTAATTGGGCTAACTATCGCAGGACCTCCCTTATCCAGCTGCCTGTTTCGGATTTTTTCTTGGCTGCGTTGGTTAATTGCCAGCATACCCGATATCAGACCTTTTTTGTAACCCGAAACGTTGGAGATGAGAGCCCTTACAAAGAGTTGAAAGGGCCTCCGCACATAGCCAAATTAGTCGAATGAAATTAATAGTTGACTGCCTTTTCACTATATGCCTGTACATTCATTGAACTAATTGAAATCTGTGATGCTTTTCACACTACCATGAAAATGTTTTAACACTTTAATCGTTTATATTCATTTAAATTGAGGTCTTATATCGTGTAGTTATAATTAAAAGCAATATACCTACTGGAAATACTTGATAGTAATAAAATAATCAGGGACCGTAATCATTATAAGTGATATAATAAAAATCAATATTTAATGATTATTTATTGATTTTTATAAATTGAACTCCATTTTAATAATTAATTGTTGAGTTTTTTTCAATCGCTCAAAGAATAATTATTATTATTGTGAGCGAAAAAAATATCGATTAAAAAATAATGATTATTTTTTTAGCGTTATTTTTTCGCTCAAAATATCGCTCTTCTAAATATATAAAAAATTATTTTTTAAACTTTTTTTTCAAATCTAAGAATGAGGTTTTGTGGGGTCGTCGAGGTTCACTTTATAATGCTGCGAAAACATTTTTCCAAAGAAACTACTGAGAAAGGAGATATCCCACTTTGAGCGATATTTTGAGCGAAAAAATAACGCTCAAAAAATAATCATTATTTTTTTATCGATATTTTTTTTGCTCACAATAATAATAATTATTCTTTGAGCGATTGAAAAAAACTCAACAAATAATTATTAAAATGGAGTAAAATGTATAAAAATCAAGAAGTAAAAGATCATTGCGGATATGGATAGAGCACACAAATAGTAGCCCATTGGTATAATTCTTTTGTTTGTACGGCTTTTCCAAGTGGATGATTTTTTTGCTTGAAAAATACATTGATAATCATTATTTACGGTCCCTGAAAATAATTAGTTTAAAAGGTAGTATTGGTTTTAAACAAGCATGGGTAGACACTTTAAATTTGCGTTAAAAATCTCAAGGTGGATTGGTGTGGAATACAATTTCAAAGGAGTATTAATAGCGCATCTTTTCACCTTGAAACCAATCTAAAATTCCCTGAATGGTAAATAAATCACCTGCTAATGCCATAGATACCCCCCAGCCCATTTTTTGTGACTACCCCTAGAAATATGAGCCCGTTTCGGGGAGAATAAGATAATCGATTGACAATGCCAGATGACAAAGCGAAAGATGCCAGAGGAAAGTTTTACACACAGGGATAAAGGATGCATTTGTTAATGACGCGCGATGATTGACGAGGAGCAGGAGCACAAAAAGGACCAAGGATGAGGGGCGAAAGCGGCTTTTACCAATATGTCTTCATTGCCAGCATCATAATTTTGAGTAAACCAGACGAAGGGAAAGGTGCACCAAGGGAATCGAAGGGAAAGGGCACGGGATCCGGATCCTGTGACTCGGGTCAAGGCCTACACGTGGAGATGTGGCTAAGGGGGCAGGTTGAAAGCGCGTTGGCAGGCATAATTTAATACGAAACATGCAGGGGCACTCACACACAGGCAGCCACGTTGAATGCAACGGTAACAGAGCCATAAAGCTCACCTGTTACAAATGCAACGCCACGTGGGCGTGAGCCATCGCCCATCGCCCAACGCCCATCCCTTCCCATTCCATCCCGTTACCGAAGCCTGTATCCTCTGCATCCTTACACTGCGCTGCGGCAGCCATAATAATCAGCACAAAAACTAATGGTCCCATACACACACTTGCCGCACACACTGCCCCCCGAAAGTATACACACACGGGCACATGGCTGCACTTTAAGCGCTGAGAGCACGTAAATTCTACATAATTCAAAGGAGGCGCCGCCTTTTGGCAATGGCAAATGCGAAGACATGGACATGTGTGCCAGTTCACTGAGCCAAAAAGAAGGATACCTTAAAGCTTTAAGAAAGGAAAATCTAAGTATTCAAGCACATATGATGGCCAGATGTCGTATTATATGGGCATTCAGTCCTTCAAGATTTCCTGCATTTCTTTAAAATTAATTATAATAAAAATATACAATACATAATATCTATACATCAATTTAAAGATCTCTCGTAGTATCTCCTCAATTATTTCACTTTATTTACTTTATCGCATACGTTTTAAGATATTATTCCCAGTGTGGCATATGGGGATGTAAAAAAAACCGGAGTGGGCAGCACAAACTGCAACACTCAGACACTTTTTAGTTGCACTTAGCAGCCGTGCCTGTCGGTGATGTTCGCATCCAGAGCCCGTCCTTTCCTGATTTTCCAATTTGCAACTTTTCACCTCGTCCCAATTTTTTTCCTCAGCTTTTTCGTCAGCCTGCAGGCAACTTCTTCCACCGATACGACGAGTCATGGCAGGCTATTAAAGACAGGTCGAAGTCAACTTACCTGGGCCAATGACAGCCCACCGAAGCCGAGGCGAAAGTGAATGCAAATGGTTTTGTGATTTACCTTTGTCTTTCGGCCCCCTTTTTCGCCGCTTTCGAACCACAAAGTTTGTGCCGAGCCGCAGACAGGCAAATCCGACCCATCATCGCGTATCGAGAGGGTCTGATTATGATCTAAGGGCCTTTTCCTCGACTCTTAGACCTTCGGCTAACGAGCTGGTTTTTGTCCGCTGGCTGAAAAAAAGCGACAAGTGCCCGGCTAACTGAGTGACTCGCTGCCTTTCGCTTTGCGTAATTACAACTTTGGCTGGCAGGACATAAAAAGATGGCTAAGAGTTGCGTAAACGGATAGGGGACTAAATGCACGGAAAATAAATATCATAAGCCTAAAAATTCTGAATATTTCTTAGAACCAGTTATAATCAAAACGATTATGAGTATTTCTAATATGCTTATATCAACTAATTCCTCAATTAAATAACAAATTCTTTACTGTTTTTGTAATAACATATTTAAATTTCTGTAATTATTTATATTTTGACCTTAAAAAATAAATATTTACATTAAAATAAAATCTTAATTTTATTGCCTTAAAAATTGGAAAAATGTTTATAAACATATTTTGATTTGGTTTTATTTTTTTTCCTGTGCAGCCAAGTTCTGGAGGGACAGGAAATGTTGTTCCAACAATTAATTTGGCTCAAGTGCGTGCTTGATTTCGTTTTGTGTTTTATGTCACTCTTGATGCCTTTCAAGCGGGACAAGCCGAACCCGCTGACACAATTTCATTAACCAACTTTTTTCGCCAACTCAACGCAACGCAACGCAACTCGGTTTTATTCCGTTTTATTTCTGTTCTTTTCAGCGGCGTTCTGTTTTCCGTTTTTGGTCTGGCGCGTGGAGGATAAAGAGAATTTGCCTAACAACTCGCACACACACTGTCAGAAATTGAAACTTTTCAAAAGCAATTGCTTGAATTTCAAGTGAAAACTTTCTTCTTGTTGCTCGTCTCTCTGGCTCGTTTCTCTTCCTCTTTTTTGGCCAAGAAAAGTTGTAACTTTTGGCAGAAATATGCAAGCATACATTGAGATACAGATACATATTTTCGGGACTGTGTTTCTAAGTAATTGCGCGTCGAGGCAACTAGAGCAAACTGTCTGCCGCTTTAAATGCCAAACGAGCGCATTGACGCCAAAATCCAAGGCAAAATGGCGTCGCAACTTCCTAGCCGCCATTTTAAAACAAATGCGTAAGACACCGAGTCATCGAGATAGAGGAGAGTGCGCCATGGCATTGGGATTAGGAGCAGCTGTTGGAACCAAAACCCAGAGAACCCCTATCCCAACGTATGGCGAAAGCCTGGGCAGGCGAATATTCTCTCAGTGCAGCTCAGCCGTTCAGCTGATTACCGAGGAACAGCCAACTGCTTTGTGTGCGGATAATCAGACTTGAAAGTTCTCTGGCTCTGACATTCTCCTGCTTTTCTTGTTTCAATTCCCCATTTTCCCGGCGACTTGACTTGGTTGCGCAACTGCCGAAAATTGCGCGAAACTTTCGCCTTGTGTATTATTGGACAATTTATATAATTAACCCATATGAATATTTATCTTTGGCCGGGAACTTAAATTCACCGAAATTAAATCGAGCCGCGCGGTGGCTAAAAAAGGGGGCTCAAAACCCCCATCTCTTTTGGGGCCGTAAGCCTTCGAGCCGGAGCTTAGCAGCGGAGGCGCGAGTCTTAGGCATAAAGCTGGATTATGGCTTTAAGTGTAATTACCATTTACATGGCTTCCATCCTGCCAGCTGGCTGTATCTGTATTAACATGCTCCTAAGTCCTTGCCCCAACTCATGGCACCTCGGTGAGATGGGAAATGCGGAACACGAAACGCGAAACACGACGAAACACCGTGGCAAATGTTATTAAAAACTTAAACATCAACGGGGCGAATAAAAAAAAATATGTCGGAGGGGGCGGGCGGCAGGGGGCGTGGCAGGTTAGGTGGGTTACGTTTTCAGTGGCGCAATCAGCCCGGTTTCATGGTCATAATTAGAAACTTTTTAGTTGGCACAACGCGGAGAGCACACAAAGTTGGACATGACTTTTGAGGCATTAGCCTAGCGCAGCCATTTTCGCGCCATGATGCGGTAATTAATTTCCCCCTCCCCATTCCATCTAACCCCCAAGGAAAAGCACAAAGGGGGGGGGGGAGCAAATTGCCGGACATTCGGCTGGTTTAGTTGTCAAGGACACCCTCGCTCGATGGGGTCAGCCAGATATGCGAGGGTCAATCCTGAGGAGTCGAAAAGAAGCTCAAGGAAGATTTGAATAATATAATATAAACCTTTATGAAACAAAATAAAAAAATAACAAAAAAGATTTATAAAGAAAACTGTTTTATAATTATTTTAATAATGTTTTATATGTATAAATGTTGGTATGTTATGAGTAAATTTCTAGTAATTGCATGGAAAGAGCAATATATTATTTATCGAACAAATACCGCCAAGTAAATCAGCATTTCAGTTGTTTTGAATACTCAACAAACCACCCTCGACAATTCGACGGCATAATTATTTTTTCGCTAAATTCGAATTCAAATTAAACTTTTGCTCGTAGATTTGGGAGACGCGGTGGTTGCGGGTTGAGGTTGCGGTTGGTCTTTGTGGGTTTTCCATTAAATAATAAATTTATGAGCCGCGCAAAGCGGCCTAAAGCCAAATGCCTGAACACACAGCAGAGAAATTAAGTTGGTTTGGGGGGCCGAAAAGCGAGCTATCCATGTATGAGGCCTACTTAATTACCGTGATAATTTACACTTTCACTGGCACTGCGGCTTTAACCCTTGTTTGCCACCCCCACACTTTAATGTATGTGTGCTCTACATAAATTAAAGTTTAAAGCTCAATAAATTCAGCTACATGAGTCGCTGAAGAAGTGGTGCTTTTACAGTGGTTACCAATAATAAGAACTGAGAAACTTTACTTAAAATTGTTATTGTATCTATTAAATATTTATTTTTTTTGAATGTAAGCTTGTTTTTTATTTCTCGATGCATAAATTTGTCTTATCATTTATTTATTGTTTTCACATAATTCTCTGTACCGAATCTTCACTGTTTTTGCATAAATAAGTATGTTTAAGTTTGCGTTGTGTAACAATTTGGATTACAGTTCAAGTAGTTGACAGTTCTTGGAGGCGGCTGGCCAAAAGGGAAGTCAGAGCCAAGAGGCAGAGAAGGAGGCGACAGGCTAATTTATGAAAATTGCCGTCGAAATTATTGGCAATGAACATTTGCGAGTGCGTGGGCGTTCAGTGGTTCGCTGGCTGAGTGGTTGAGTGGCTCAGTAGCTGGGTAAGTGGGTAACTGGGTAATTCAGTGGCTCAGTGACGCAACATTGAAGCGACTCGCTGCGGTTTCCTCCTGCGAGATCTGTGATTATGGGCTGGAACGTATTGAGACTTGTTAGTCCTGCCCCCGATTGCCCCGAAATGTATGCAAATATTTGTGTGTGTTCCGGCGAAAGTCGAAGCGAAAGTGCCTGGGCCACAAGTATAATTTATGACGGGGTTGCTTAAATTTCACTCGACTGGCGCACCAACAACATCGGAATTATGAACACACAACGGCAGAGATAACATTTCGCCGGCTGCTAGCTAAGCAAAAATTAAGAAACAACACGATGGTGAATGGAGTAGCTAGCTGGATGGGGTGTATTGACTAGGATGTGGTTTCCATTGTTGCCTTTAATCTTTGGGTGTGCGATTCCGCCGCAGAAGCCCAAACTCAGCGAGAGCCGAGCTCAAGGACAAATGATAACGCTTAGCACAGAGCCGCCAGCGACTGCCTAATGATACTGTCACAGGGGAATGGGGTTTCCCCCAAAACATTCGCCCAAAAAATAAGGGGGATATGAACAAGGAGCCGGGCAAGTATGATGATGACAGCAAGACAGCGACTGGGACAACAAATTCTGTCATTAGATACTGTGTAACCGAGTATCAAAGCAGCCACCGAGATTCTAGCAACGCCCCGAAATACGAAGGAAAGGCTAGTTTGCGCAGACCGTAACTGGGAATCCCCTTCCAATCCATTTATTCCCATGAAAGCTGTAAAATATGGGTAAAGCAAATATGGCGGAAAGAAAAAATTTGTACGAAAAAAAATTCACTATACTAATTGGAGTTTTCATAGATTTTAAAAATATTATTTTGGACAAATAAAAAGATGAACACAAAATTTAAGCCGATAAAAATCCCCTTTTAAAGTATTTGCAAATATGAAATGCTATAAGAATTAATCCCTGAAACTGCCAGAGATTAAAAATAGCTGAATTTGAATATCAAAAAACATTGTGAAATGTTTTTGCTTATTTTATCTATAAATAAATCACTAAAGCAGCTCCTTCATCCAAGTAATTCGTATTAATTCTAATTTAAACCTATTAAATCACAATGCAAACTCTTGTCAAAAATCTAAATACCCCTTGCGAGGGCATGAAAAAGCCAAGGAGCAAGACCGCTCATTTGCCCTGCTTTGCATTTATTCAGTTGACTTTGCTTTAACAATGAGCTCGGAGTCAGATTCTGGTCCTACATGCCGCATAGATTGAATATTTCCTGCTGCTGCCGCAGATTTGCCGGCATGCCAAGAGGCAGAATCCGAGGCAGAAGCAGCATGTGGAAATGTTTTGCCGTTCATAAATTTATGCCACGCGACCGAGCAACAAAAAATGTTTTCTCTTGTTGAAATGTTGTAGTACATGGACGGTGGATGGAGATGGTGATGGGGGCATAGAGGGGGCTGCCACGCAAATAGAATTTCAAAGAAGTAAATCTTGAAATGAAATTAATTTTCTCAATTTTCCAAGCTGCAGCTTCGCCGAAGTCCGCACATTTGCATAGCAGCCGCTTTGGGGGCGTGGCCGCAAACAGGAAAGTGGAAAAGTTTCTGGCCCAAGTGGGTTGAACCCCTTGGCGATTTGCAGCTGTTGTCCTTGGCCTACACAAATGCCAGACATTTTCCCCAGATAGTTGAGAGACCTATCTCTCGCTCTCTGGGTCGTAAAAATTACCCCAAATCGATTGATTGATTAGCCGAATCGTGCATTATTAATGCGAGGCCGAAGAATAATAAATGTGCATCCATTATAAATTATAAGTCATTATGCAGCCATAAGATTTATGACACGATAAAGCGAAATTCCCATAAATCCTGTAGTCCGTAATCCATTGATATTGATTTGTTAATTAAGCTGTCAGAAGTGCATTCAATCAGGAGTGCCTGCAATCATGAAGAGCCAACAAAGCCCGCCCAGGTGCACCCAGCATGCGGCTGCAGAACAAATTAAATAAGTCGCCACCGAGTTGGCAAAAGCAGCCAACAATGGCCGCTGGTCGAGAAACTTTCCCCTCGCAAAATGAAATGTTTTCCTCATGTGATTGTGTTGCTGTTGTGGCATGCCGAACAATTGCCAATAGATTGCAACTCACGAAGCAGCGCACGGAGGGAAAACTTTTCTAGAGAATATTATTTTTATTTATGGGGCTTATTAAATATTAAACCTGACATCTGAAAGTTGAATAAAAAATATCTGTTTGTTTATTTATTATTTTAATTAAATATATGATGTTGTTCTATTTTCAATATTTTGTTGTTTCATTTCATTTTATTGCCAAAGGATTTATGTATGCACAAGACTTTTTTAAGTACATCTGGAAAATGATTTCCTTTTTGATATTACGTTTATGTATTTAAACAACATTATCTGTTTGTTTATTTATTATTTGAAATAAATATGTTGTTGTATTATTTTCAATATTTTGTTGTTTCCTTTAATTTAATTGCCAGAGGATTTATGTTTAAACAAGACTTTTTAAAACATTTCTGGAAAATGATTTCTGTTTTGATATTACGTTTAGGTATTTAAAAATGGCAGCGTATTTTTCGCAGTGCACATTTCTTTAATAGAACCTTAACACGGATATTTCCATCAACATTTCATGTGCGCAACCACTGAAAGTTTCTTCTCAAGCTGAAATGATTGCAGCAGCAACTTCCGCACTCAACTGCAATTAGTTTATGTGGCACGAGCTGGCAGAATTTCAGCTGTAAGTCTCAATCCTAAAGGCACCTGTCAGTCGGTTGCCAGTCGACAGGTTTTAATGGTCGGAAATCATGCAAAGTGCCAGTCGCCTGCTGCTGAATTAAAGTCAATTTGTTTAAATAATAGCTGAAAAGTACAAGTAAACACAATACACGCACAACGGCTGCAGACGTCGAAACTTTGAGCTTAAGCTCAGCAAACTCGCATTACGTATACGCAGTGTGTGTCAGTGCGGTAAACTTTTCGGCCACTGCAGCTGTTATTTGAGTAATTCAAATGCACACAAGCAAAAACGGGCAGGTTTCAAGCTGCCAAAAGATGCCTTGTGTGTGTGTGTCAGCCAGATGTATCAGTGAATTATTTGAGAGATTTACAGCTCTTTGGGTTTGCGTGTTCTCGGAACAGATTAGTTTTCCATTAGCAGTAACAATTTAATCGAGCGTGTATTATGCAATAGGCAAACGTACGAAATACATAGTTTTCCATTGAGTGCACTTGAAATGCTGAGGCCGGAAGTGAGTTAGTTTAACTTAGTTTGCTTATTGGAAGGGAAACATTGGTTTCTGTCCGGTGAAGTATGCCCCAACAATTATTCCCAATGCGAATGAATGCATTCATCGTTGGGGAGCCGACACTTCAAAGGATGGCAGGCAATCGAACCGCAGGATTCAATTTGTGGCAGAGAGCATGTTTAATTGCCACAAAGTGCGCTCTGCAGCCCCGAAAATCAGAGAGGCAGCTCACCTGATGGCATTATGGCCACAAACAAATCAGGCAAATTTTTTAAATTCGATATATCCTTTATGTCGCCTGGCGGACGGACGTCCTTTCAGGACCGTAAGCTCGTTTTCTATTTGGGCTTAGTGAGAAATGTCAGCGGCATAAAATGGATAAGGGACAAATGTGACAGCTCACAGAAAAACAGTCGGATCGGGAGGCGAAAAATGTAAAGGAGCCACATAAAAAGGCATTGCCCAGATTTGCCCAATCTCGGCAAAGTCAACGCCAGTGTCAACGCGGCGAATGGGTGATGCGGCGGGGGGACAGCCAAAAGGGACCATCAGGACCTTCAGGGTACACGCTTGTGCAGCTTTACACTTTGCTGGCAGCGGACATTTCCCAGGAATCGATCAATGGCATTCGCTTAGCCGCCTGGTCGCAAATAAATTGAACTTAAATAGACGCCGTCAAGGGCATTAAATGTGACGTCGCCGTCAAGTTAAGTGCCGAAGGTGGCAGGATCTGGATGGGAAAGCGGTTACATCGTAGCTCAGCGATTTACAGGATAGCATTGGCACGAGTGACGAGTGTACTTAATGCACAATTAAATATTTTACGAGGAATTTAGTGCTAAATACTTGAATGAAATATATGTTACTTAATATTAAATACGCAATTCTTAATTAATTACTTTTTATTTTCCAATGAAATGACTATTTACGAACTTAAACAAATATTTTGTTTATGTTTATATTATTTACTATGTTTATACGATGGCAATCACGATTTCTTGAAAGCGCGATATAGAAATAGCCCCTGTTTATACGACAGCCGAGAATTCATGCTTTTATTCACTCTCAGCTGATAGGGATGCCAGACCGGTAAAAATATCTAATTTTTAATACCACTGATTAGAGAAATGGCCTATAAAAGGCCTTCAATTTCTAGCGATCTGGCAACGTCAATCATTTTTTACAGAGTTACCAGATGGCATATCACCAAATCACGCTTTTGGGCTGAAATCATAGTCAACTTTCGTGTGTTGCCGAATTCACGAAATGGCGTTTATACAAGCACGAATCGGCAAAAAGCGTGAAATGATAGCGTGAATTCGGCATCGTATAAACACAGTAATTGATCTTATCTTTTAACCCTAAAACCAAAAGAAATGATTTGTTTTTTATTTTTTTCTAGATTTTTTTTCTGATTAAACTTCATAAACCAACATCTCCTTTGAGTTCCTAGCAGACAGGGTATCTAAGCTCAATTCCGATTTTGATTACACTCGGTTCTGTTATTTTCGGTCCCTTGTAGTGCCACCAAATTTGCCACATCCGGCGCAGGGCAGCAGTTTATATTTCGACTCCGAGTTTCAGGCGCCGTCGGTCGCTTTGTGGAAACTGTCAAGTGTGTCTGGTCGCCCGAAATAAGTGGACTGCCAAAAAAGTTGCCTTCTCCCTGCCATGTCCTTCATCTCCGGTTGCTGCTTTGTGTCCCTGTGTCGCTGTGTCCTGAGCTTTATTTTTCGTTTAATAATATTTTCACTTTGATGCCACTCCGGTCAGCCAGTCAGCCGGCCAAACGCCTCGAAGGCGAGTGGTTTTCTGTTTATGCCCCCGCATTACGGAAGTTGACAATTTAATTTTATGTACTCACTACGCCGCCGCCGCAGCTCGAGATACTAAACATTTATTGGAGGGCCAAAAGGTTCGACTATTCAAAGTGCCCACCCAGCCGTGGATTCCTAAGGCCCCAAAGATCTAACCGCATTCCCATTCTAATTCGCACGTGCTTGCAATTTGGCAAATCCCCCTAATGTCGGTGGCCCTTCAATATATAAATCTTCATTATGCACAAAAACATTCCCCGCCACCACTCCGCACTTAACTTATGCTCTTTTATATGAATTCTTTCCCGTTTTCCGCCTTTCCGTTTGATTTCACTTGGCTTTGGATCAGGGATTTCGCAGATACTCATACACGAAACTCGGCGAGGCGAATTTGTACCTTATTTATTTTGCTGTGCTGTCATAATTTATGAATCCGCTGTGGGTGAATCTAAGTATATTTAGAAGGCGGATGTTGCCATTATTTATTTTAGGCCTGGAAGTGCGGCTGAAATCAGGGCTAACAAGAGAGAACGCTATAGTCGGGTGCCCCGACTATCAGATACCCGTTACTCAGCTAAAGGGAGTGCGAAAGAGATGGAGAAAAACTTTGATCCGCCGTAACTTTTTAACGAATGGTCCGATTTAAAAAATTTCTTCTACATTTCGATAGGTATTGATAAACACAATAAAACTGCATTTTTACTTTTCCAAAATATTGAAATTTTTAAAATCGTATATTAGCGATTGTGGGCGTTAGAGGGGGCGTGGCACCCTTTTGAAACAAACTTGCGCTGCGTAGGAACTCCTAGAATCTGCATGCAAAATGCCAATCTTCTAGCTTCTATAGTTTCCGAGATCTCAGCGTTCATACGGACAGACGGACAGACAGACAGACAGACAGACAGACGGACAGACGGACAGACGGACATGGCTAGATCGACTCGGCTAGTGATCCTGATCAAGAATATATATACTTTATGGGGTCGGAAACGCTTCCTTCTACCTGTTACATACTTTTGCACGAATCTAATATACCCTTTTACTCTACGAGTAACGGGTATAAAAATAGAGACTTTGAGGGATTCGTCAGTGCCTGACAACCATAACTTCCCCTCACACAACTCTGCAATTAGCTAGAGCTTCATCGCTACTACCAACTATTTAAAACTTGAATGTTTATGGGTAACCCGGAGCATATTGCGGCACAAACGGAAAACCCCAACTCAAGCACTTAGACACGAATAGAAATAAAATAAATAAAATTAGAATTCCCCGGGACTGGAGACTCCCTCAAAATGGCTGCTTCGTTCCCCATTTTCTTTGGCCTCATGGCATCTGCCATTCCCTTTTCGCTTTTCGGCCAGATAGAAAGCCAATTTTATGACTCAACTTAAATAGGCACTTTACTTTTGCTCTTAATGCCTTTTTACGAGAGTCTCCCGCGTTTGTGTTAGTGTTAGTGGCTCCTTGGCTCGCGGATCCGCGACATTAATGATTGCCACGCCCCTGTCGAGGGCTTTATTGGAAAATAAATGGCCGAATGGTCGGCGGCAAGTGTGTGGCGCACTTATCTGATTTTACACTTGCGACCATCAAAATTATGACAGTCGCAAAGTGAATCGTTTGGCCGCAGCCAAAGCGAGACGATCAACTTTGGCCAGAAGTGGCGAAAGTTACAAAGCAGGCATGCGTGGGCCATTTTCCAGAATTTCAATTAAATGGCAGCGCGAGTAGGGAAAAGTTTCCCGGGCAACAGAGTCCCGATCCCGGGAAATCTTCCCACAGCCCACTGCTCGAGGCTTGAGGTCAGGGGCCAGTTGACGCATTTACACACAAATTACCGCCAAGTGTCAAATGCAAACATTCCGACTGTAACAACAAACAATATTTGCCATAAAAACAGAAAGCGCCGAGCCATCCGCAAACGGAAAAGTTTCGTAATGAAGCGAGGGGCCCAACTTCCCAGCTTCGCAGCAACTTCCTTGCCCCCAAAAAGTTAAAGTATACTTTAAAATTTGCGCCAAAATTTTGAAGCTGGCCTTGGAAAAGAGCTTCTAATTGTTGAATTTCACCATTCGGCCATATATTTAATTAAAACTTTTGCATTCGCTGGCCGGCGAGCTTCGATGTGTTTTATGGTCAATTGTCCCCGTGCACTCGATGGTCGTAAAAAGTTGGCCCGCATTTGTGTCAATTGCTGTAAATAACTGCCACCGCAAATTTAGTTAGATCCAAACGGAATAAATTATGCTGCAAGGCAGCACAATCGGAAATGTATTCGGCATTTATTTGTGTTTTAATTAGAGAAATTTATGCGCACAATGTGCGTTGTTACATTAAATATGAAATCAAATGAAATTAATGAGTCCCACACAGGATGTCGCTGGCCCGCACAATTATCATAATGATATTTGCAAATGTTTTTTGCTGCCCGTAATTTAATTGATGACAACGCAGAGACATTGAAACAATTACATTTCCAAATGGCAAATCAAAAATAATACTATTTTGGTTTAGATTAATATTTAAATTAGCATTTTGTATTACCAATCCTTGGATTTAAATGTTAGTGAAAAGCTGAAGTGCTCTAAAATAAAGATACAAATTTTAAAAATATAAGATATTTTCAAAAAAAATAAATACAATTCTCAAAAGTAAAAATAAAATTTGGGACCTACAAATTTAAAAAAATTGAACAACAATTGAACAGTTCATCATTTCGAAAATATTAATATCTTGTCATTCATATCCATCGCTTTTCCAAATGCGCTTGTGAACAGCGAGATTTGGAGCTCCTTTATTTGGCATCACGCATACGCCCTGTGTGCGCAAGCAAACTTAATTAATGTCAAGCCATGATGTCACAGGGAGCATAAATATTCCACGACTGCCACAATGGGGCGTCGACACGAGCACATGAGAAATCATTGATATTAGTTGAGCAGCGGGGTTGCATGAAGGTCCAAAGGGATCCGAGGGGGCGGGGGCGGGGAAATCACGCAGCTTGCAGCGAACTTTTGATTAAAATGTCGTAGCAAAAACGGAGGGCAAGATGCGCGGAAAGCGGCGGATGAAACTTTAGCGAACGCACACAAATTGCGAATGTTTCGCCAAACGAAAAGTTGGCAAATCCGACCGAAAATGTTGTTCTATCTGCTACGGCCATGGTGCAACATGTTTGTGGTTCCAGGCTTTGGTTTTTGGGCTGGGGTTTGCGTTTTGCGTTTGAGTCTGCATTTTGGGCCAGCGAATCTCTTTGCTGTTGACAATGCGCAGCTAGGCAGCGGTTGCACAATGCGGAGCGATTGTAAATCCAATGCCCAACCGCCGGAAACGAGAAAAATACGAAAAGGCACACGAAGCGGATGCAGTCCAACAGCTCGCCGTGAAAAATTCAATTACAAAGTCGCACAAACCATCGAAAGAATGCAAATTTGCACGGGAGAAAGTGGGGCGAGAGCTGGCAGTCAAACGCCGCAGCAGCAGCAACAACTGGCAACTAGTTCAGAAGCTGTTTTGCGGTCCGCCAGCGACCATTACGATTACGTTTACATACGTATGGAGGGAATCTGGGGAAAGCTGGGAAACTGTGGAAAGCGGGAAACCGGGAGGAGAAGCTGCATGTCGCAAGCAGTCAGTCACGTGCGAACGTGACGAAAATGCCACGATTCAGTTTTGGCCAAGTTCTGCGTGCCAATGAGCAGCGGCAACCGAAGAAGCAACAGCAACACGAGAGGCAGCAACAGCAAGAGAAGCAGCAGCAACAGTCGCAGCAGCAATAGCAATCGCATTGTCCCGAGCTGGTTATTTGTTTGTTTTGTGCGTGCAGGACGAAAACTCCTGACAGTAACTGCACTCCCAGAAATTCTATCAACAAAAAACCATTTTCTATTAGTGAATTAATCGATCTTTACAAAAAATTAATTTAAAAGATTTTATTTGTTGAGGAAATAAATTATAAAATATTTTAAAATACATACTTAGAAAATAGTAATATAATTTAAAATAATAAATAGTTTTCTACGGAACGTCCACCTATCCACCAAACAATTTTTAGAAGGTTGGGCATAATTTTTGAAATTTGGAAATACAAGTTTAAATTTAAAAAATGTATTAGTGCATTTTTTGTGAGCATGGAGACCGAGAAATATTCTTCACAAAAGCCTAAAAAAGAGCTTTCCTTTTTTAAGGGCAATTTCGAGCGAAAGTCAAAGTAAAAAACGTTGTCCTGAGTGTGACAGGTTCTGGAGAGCATCTTCGTATTCATAAGGCCATAGGGCCACAGCACAACAATACCGAAGCCGCAAAGTGCAAAATGCGAACTGCGAAAGCTGGCTGACCTACAGGATCAGGAATCCTTCTGTTGTACGGCTGCAATTGCAAATTGCTGTGGCAACACACATGTGAGAGTGTCAATTGGAGGAGCAATCGGGCGCTTTCTAAGGTGTCAATCAGAAGAAGCTGCATTGATTGACTCGATTGTTCGCATGTGTCACAGCTGGGTAAATTGATTTTCAAACCTTGGGGGGAAAATTCCTTTCAAGTCCGGAGGTGAGCGAGATGCCATCGAAATACCTTTCGCCATCTCGATTAATAACATATCTGGCGTCTTAGCAACGTGCT
This sequence comes from Drosophila takahashii, assembly GCF_030179915.1. Taxonomy (NCBI): domain Eukaryota; kingdom Metazoa; phylum Arthropoda; class Insecta; order Diptera; family Drosophilidae; genus Drosophila; species Drosophila takahashii. The sequence continues at coordinate 38,101,128 of NC_091679.1, forward strand.
AATTAAGAGCTCTGACTCCGGTGCCAAAGGGCCCCGGGCGAATTCCATAACTAATTAATTTTACATTATTCAATGCACTCAGTGCAGGCGCCTTGGTCAGTGGTCGGTCTGCAAATTCAATCATCGTCAGGCCAAACATAATACATTTTCAGTGATTGGCATAAAATATTTACGGTGTGAGCTCTGGACAATGACAGGCAGGTCTCCACGGACACGGTCCTGGCCAAATGAAAGCCAAACACCAAAATTTTCACCAGAATTTGTGGCCAAGAAATCAAAATCAAAAGCGAGCCCAAATGCATTGTCATAATTGAATTTACAGCCCGACAAATTCAGCCTAATTGTCGCTGCTAAACAAGACCCAAGCATGTTTGCCAAAAGCAATTATCTTTAATTGTGAAATATTATTCTGTTGGCCCAGCGAATTTTACACAAATTACGCAGCGCAAATAAAACCGAAACCCGAAATGGGTAATATGTAATGTGGTCGGTGTTCTGCGGGTGTACTTTTGACTGTTTCATATACGCCCGTTTCTGTGTCTCTGGGCTCAGAGTCATGACTAAATAAAGGTGGGAGGGAAGGAAAAGATACTGCAATTGCAGACTAAAGTGTAAAAGTAGGAAATATTAATAAATACGTGTTGAATTAAAAAAAAGAAAACGAGATCTTTATTTTTCACCCAATAAAAGAAGTACTTTTTCCGAAATAATAGATTTAGCAATCCAAATATGGAGTGGCATACTTTATTAAACTATAAATAATTTTTTACTTACTTGCTTTAACTTGGACGGTTAGCCCGAGTTATAAATTCTTCTACAAATTAGGACTCATTTACTTGTTGAATATGACTGATTTCCAAAAAATATAATACTCATCTATAAACAATAAACTTTATTTTAATTCAAAGTAGGTACTGAATTACACAGTACCAAAAATATCTGATTCTCTGATTCCATATTTATCCAAAAAAGTCCGAGATACTTTATTAATTTTTTCCATACTCTCAGAACTTAACTCATCTTTGTGTGACCCAATAATGCTTATTGAAAGAAAACTTACTCAAAATTTTCTGTAGTTTCACGAAATATTCCAAAGAATTTTGTGTGGTTTCCAAAATTACTCTCTGAAATCATAGCAAGATTATAGCTACAGCTACTATAGCATTTAAAATATGTCGCACTTACTTTTCATGTTCTCAAAACTTAAGTGCTCTACAAGTTTTTCCATTTCACTATCGCTCAAGTCCTGGCATTCCAAAAATCGCGATAATCTCCAGATCACATCTTTGAGGTCTCTTTTCATTTCCTCGTAAGTGACAAACAAAATATTTTTCTCATGGCGCAATCTATAAAAATCAAACATATGCTCCCAGTAAGGGGCAAATGGAGTCTTATCGGCGACAAAGGCATCTACAAATTCATCCATGCTGCCCTTCCAGTACTTTAGGCCCGAAAAGAAGTGATATGTAGAAACCACAACGTCCTTCGGATTTCGAGCTACGTAAATGGTTTTGCGCCCATGAGTCCAAATTTGTCGGGGCAACAGAGGTGCCGGTAAATGAGACTTGATCAGTCTGGGATTCTCTTGAATTTGATCACAAGCATCAATGGAGTCCGTTGTCACAGCAGGATCAACGCCTGAATGCCTGTAATTTCAAAAAAAGTCAATGATTTTAATTTCTTTGCATACGACACATTACAAATTCGATTAATTTCTATGAATAGAATAGTACTCACTCAAGATAGGGACTTCGCATCATACCATAGTTTTTCTGGGCCTTCTCGTAGTCAAGATTATTTAACAAAAGCCAGGTTAGCTCCAGCATCCAAGTGGATCCCGTCTTTACACCAGACACCAGAAAAACATCAGTGTCTCGTGTTTCGAAGCTATCGATGCGGTTCGCAAAGTCAACCGTGTATTCCACGGGTATCGTGCACCATCGATCGATCCAGTCCTGTTTTAGAGGAATCCATTCAGGACCTAGTCCATTTGGACCTTTGCACCGAACCTGGGTAGTTTTTGTGCGTATGTTGGGACACTCGACCGACCTAATTTCGTACATGATGATAGTGCTTCAACGGTTCTCTTTCAACAACTGCTAAAATTCTATGCAGTCACGCAACTTTTATAGAAGAGCTCATTTTCTCTTGCTTCTTGCTTGGAAACCGGTGTATATAAACCTGATTATGAATAGCTCACTATAAAAGAGCTCCATATAGACCAAATGGTTAAATTTACATTTTTTATTTGATACAAAAAATGTTATTTCAAATCCATTTTCACTGACGAGCATGTTTTAGCTTGATGTTGGGCCGTCACTTTTCTGAATCTCAAAGTATGTTAAACCGGTTAAACCATGACTAAATAAAGAAGGAGGGAAACTTTTCAAACTCACCTTTGTTCAAGCTCATAGAAATATGATTATAAAGATATTTTATATTTTAAAATAGTTATTAAAAATTATAAATGGTTTATAAACGACTTACTACTGACATTTCATCATTTCCCAATTTTCCAAAAACCACCTTTCCTTTTTTAATGGCCAATTTCTTAGAAAAATAATTTATGTATATGTATTCTCACCTTTTCCTGACGATTTTTTCTCTTTTTTTTCGTAAGTCAGAAAACTCTACAAAAGCTTGACAAAGTCGGCGGCATAATTAGTCCTGTCACTTTATGCAGATTTGCTGTGCCCCGGCTAATGAAAATCCGTTGTAAAATATTACGTATACGCACGCGCTCGCTGCTCATTCAAATTAATTGACTTCACGCTGTTATTGTTTATCCGACAAACTGTTGCGGCGCCGTCGGACAGCGCATATATTAACACATTTTAAAATGTCACCTCTGTCCTTTTCCCTCCGCAGACCACACAGCGACGGCCTCATCATCGGCAGCCGAGGCAGGAGCAGGAGGAAAAACAGAAGCCTCCACGATGACGACGCCGGATAGCGAGCCATCAGTGCGGCATATAAATCAAAATTTAATTATGTCACAGCCGAAGGAGTCGGAGTCGGGCGAGCCGGTGCCCGTGCCACAGCCGTACGCCCAAAGTGCCGCCACCGGCGGGGGCAGCAGCATCACCAGCTTCGACTCGACCAACGTGATCGATGGCCAGAGCCAAAGCCAAAGCCAAAGCCAGAGCCAGCCGTCGCCCACTCACCTGCAGGAACCGGTGCTCCAGACGCACTCCCACTCCCGGATCCAGGCCAAAGATACGGCCGGACCCTATCCCATCCCGATCCATCGGCCGGAGCCCGTGGAGAACCATCTGGAGGCCACCAACGGCATCGAGGGCGGCATGGAGAGCCTCTTCGGCACGCCCATGTACTTCGGCACCGAGAACTCGACGGTGGTGACCACCCAGATCGGGGCCACCGCCCACGTTCCCTGCACCGTCCACCACATCGGCGAGGGGGTGGTGAGTACGCCCCATATCCGTATTGTTTTAATATTTTATTAAAAGAGAATCCATCACTGTTGCTTTGTTTGACTTCAACGATGACGATGGCGATGATGATGACTTTTGTGCCCGTTTCTTTTGTCAAAGAGACTGACTGGCTTTCTCCTTATTGAAATGGAAAAGCATTGAATGTTAATTGATGAGATCCAAATCGATCAAGAGCGGCGGGGTTTACTGTACATTATTTTGATTTATTTGGGCTTAAGTTTAATAAGGTTTAATCAGGTGAATGAAAATGTATTATTATAAACCAATCAAGTATATTTATTATTATTAACTATATAAGAAATTTTAGGAGATAGCTGACTTATAAAAGTTATACAAATTACACTGTGCAGCATTTTTAGTGCTTTTTAAATTTACCTCGATGGATGCTATATTTTTGGAATCGTTACGAATTCCCATGATAAATTGCGTTTTCAAAAAAGTTCCCCGACGCAAGGATTCTTAGCAAAAGGACCTCAAAGTTCGAAAAATGCAGAAATTGGCCAACTTTCCGGAGCTCTCAGAGGCAAACGGATTCATGGTTGGATTCGATGCTAAAGTTTTTTAAAAGATACGCTCTTTATCTTTTAAGCCCCATACTTAGAATAATTTAAGGATTTTTTTGAAGGCAGAAATAGATTCCGGAAAACATAGTCAAAAAACTTAAAAACATACAGCTGCGGTCAAAATAGTAGTAGTGTTGCCGCCCTGTGTTTTTAAAAGTTTGTTGTTGTAATTCATCTTCTTCTGGTAATATTGTATTGATTATAATTGTACTATTAGACTAATTGGATAAAAAAAGTGACAACAAAAAACTTTTAAAAACACATGACGGCAACACTACTACTATTTTGACCGCAGCTGTATGCTTTTATGTTTTTTGACTATGTTTTCTAAAACTTGTTTCTCCCTTAATAAAAATCCTAAAATTATTCTAAGTATGGGGTTTGAAAGATAAAGAGTGTTTTTTTTTAAAAACTTTAGCATCTAACCAAACCATGAATCCGTTTGCCTCTGAGAGCTTTGGAAAGTTGGCCAATTTCTGAATTTTTCGAACTTTGAGGTCCTTTTGCTAAGAATCCTTGCGTCGGGGAACTTTTTGGAAAACGCAGTTTAACTTTGGAATTCGTAACAAATCCAAAAATATAGTATCCATCGAGGTAAATTTTTGATGCTGCATAGTGTTATTATTATTATTTTATAATGTTTATATGATTTATTTAAAGGGATAAAGGATCTATTCATCAGTCTTCAATAAGCTTTCCAATAATCTTTCCAATTCCGGATAATATTTATTTGTTTTCCATTTCCACCTGCCACCGGAACCAGAATTTAATTAAGTCGCCCTGCTTTTCGAGGGCGCTTGTGTCTGGAGCCTCGTTTCGGCCCAGAGGCAAACTAATATGGTAGTAAACACACAGATTTCGGACATTTTGGCTGAGCAAAATGCCTGTGTGGGTCATTGAGCAGGCGAAAACACACAGACAAGGGGAATGGGAGACAAATTACACCTTTCGCTGTGAGTGTGGGTGCTCGGCATTGACATGCCATGGCCTCAAGTGGTATTAATTTTCCGCTTGTCTAGAGTTATTACTCATACGCCGTGGTGTGCGTCACGTTTCGTGTATTTGTGTGTTTGTATTCGCTCCAGCCCGAAGACATCGAGGTGTTTATGCCGCCTCCCCGAAGAGTCGGTCACTCGATTAGGCCGTGCTATCCCTACTCTCCACTCCTCCTCCCTCAGGAGATCCCATCCCAAGTGACCTCGGTGCGTGTTTGTTGCATGTCTGGTTTAAATTGACGATTTCATAATTGTGCCTTCAAGTGTGCGGAAGTTAATAAGCACTTAAGTCCTCGTAGGCCCTCTGTGAGTGCGAGTGAGCCAGTGTGTTAGCCAGTTGGCACTTTGCACGGCTGCGTGCTCAAGTGGGCGATGCCCTAACCCCGACTTATATGGGCCACACAATGGGCTTTGGGTTCGGCTTTGGGTCTCGGCCTAATAAGTCGGCAATTTGTATTATGGAAATTGTGTTGCATCCAGCCCTTTTGGGGTTAGCAAAATATTATCATCGTGTCTTGGGCCTCTCACTGCACATCGGCCCCGGGCAGCCGGCCCTTTAATTGCACAGCTCTCAAAGGGATCTTTGCCTAATTCGCCAGATGCATTCATTAGCTCCAGTTTGCTATATAGCAGGCGTATATATATATGGTAGATGACGCTTCACGCACTCATTGCGTAATTGGCAAACAGAGAGCTGTACTGAGTCCCCAATGAGATGGAAATTCATTGGGCGACTGCACGCCGAGAAATGCTCAGTAATGTTCTGGATTTCAATGTTGTCTTGAAAAGGTATGGTGTTTTCAAAGATTTTAATAGCAATTTTCCCTCTGTACTGCCTCTTTCACAGGCAAACTTAAAACTCTTTGAGGACTGCAACTTCTCCGTCTAAATGGAAAATGCACTCTCATTTCATTGCCCTCGCTGTGGAGCATTAAAATCTTGGGCTGGGGGCTCCGGCCATTATGCGAATGTGATTGTGAGTGGGGATGCGAGTGCCAGTTCAGTGGACAGGAAACGTATTTGCAACTCCTCTGCACTGCGGCGGAATTCGAAATCGAAATGCTTTGTCAGGTGCTCGCCTTTGTCTATAACGTTGCCGCAAAATGCAAAAGGCAGAAAGACCCCCTTTTTAACTTGAAGAATACACACAGGAATTCGCTAAACATTTCCGCGAATCGGGGTTTGTTTTGTCTGCGCCTTCGCAGTCGTAAATTAACTTTAGTCGACAATAAAATGCAGGAAACATTAAATAAATGAATTGCTTCCTTGAGCGCGAGCCTTTGTTTTGGTATTTTGCTGCAATTTTAATTTTTGTCGCCCCACCATTTCGCAGTGGTTGCCTTTTATGAGAGGGGATGACAGCGAATTAATGGATGTGAAATACCTTAAAGTTAAGGACACTTAATGCCTTCTTTGTGTTTAAAATGCTGTCGACAACTTTCCATTAAAGTAATGCTATTAATTAAGAGCGTTTTCTTGCATACTGCAGACAAATCTGCTTCGCCAGAGATGGAAATTTTCTGGCAAATTTAAAGCCCATAAATCAAATGGCACAAACAGCCAGAAGTCCTTGCACACACACAGAGACACATAGGAGGAGAGAAAAAGTGGGAAAGAGCACTTCGAATTAAGAATTACGACACTCGTATGTGGCTGGGCGGACATTAAAATATGTCATTAGGGTATTAGTCGAGAGCAGCAGCTTAAATGGCATTTAAAATAAACTAAGCAAATACGTGTGTCCTGTGTCAGACGTCACCCGAAGGACCCTCCTAACCCATTGGCTTTGCCAGTTGCACCCGGCTCATATAAATTGAACTAAATCAGCACTCGAGCAACAGCAACAGTCAGTGCAAAAAGATATGCTACAGCAGTGACTGAAAGAAGGAACGCTATTGAAATCAGCTATTTAAAACTATTTGGGAAATCGTATATATTTATTTATATTTTAGTGTAGAAGAGTTTATTTTTATTAGGAAGTAATATATAAATTGTTATAAGATCAAATGCCAAAAATTCATAAAATAATAATATTTAATATGTGATTAATGTGTGATAATAAAAAAATCTATTATTTTCATTCAAACAAAAACCACTAGGATTTTAGTCTTTTTCCGTTTTAATGATAGTTATTTTCTGCTTTCCGGACCTTCACTGTAACCCATATAAGTTCCCATATATACTTTCGTCTCTCGACGACTTTCAGTTGACTTGGTTCTGTCCATGGCTTTTCCGCCCCAAGCCTCCAGCCCCCAGCCACGCCCCTTGACCTGCAGTCCAACTCCATTTAATTCCGCTTCCTCTGCCAATGCCGATTCCCATGTTTGTCCTGTTGCTCCTGCTCTGGGGATCTGCGCCCGTCTGTGTGACTTGAGCACTTAATTACTTTTTAGATAAATTGTCGTTTTTAATGTCTAGACTCGCCTTGCCGCCTGTCCCTGGGATGTTTTCATAGAGAAAAGTAGCAGTAATTAAATGTGCTCACAGCATGCCAAGATTCTACGACGTTTCCTGACAAAGGAAAATGCGAAAAGCTTAAATGCCGAAAACTCGAAAATGTTCGGCCCCCGCCTGCCCTTCGCCCACTCATTGCTTCATTCGCTCAGATAGAAGGTAATTTATTTATAATTTTCTGGAAAATGTTCACCAATGCAGATTAGAAAATATAATTGTATGGGAGAGTGAGAGCGAGGAAAGCTTCTGTTCTGCCGGAGAACACTTTTCCTTCGCTTGGCCAGATAAAAATACCGAAATTGGTATTTTATGAAAATTAACGCTGGGGGGCCTTGCCCTCTGGATCGGATAAGTCGTTTAGATAAAAAAGGTTACGCAAATGTTTAAGCAGAGCAGAGCGGAGTAGGTATGCGTGTATATCGTATACATATATATGTGCACATATAATTTGCAAAGTTTAAAATCAGATAAACTAGAAATTGCCCTTGTCCAAGAAGTGAAGGCTAAACCGAAACCCAAACCGAAACCGAAACCAAAACCGAACAGAAACCATTTAGTTTGCCTGCCAGCGGAGCGACAAAAAACAAACAAATAATTTAGCCAGCACATTGATGAGGGTTGGCAAAGGATAATACAGGATATGCTCGGCATCGCTCTGCCGAGCTTAATCAAAACAAGCACATAATTCCTGCACAATCATAATTTTTGCATAGTTTCACCTCGGTTTCGTTTCGTTTCGCTCCTCTAACAAATTCCTTTCGCAATTTCGCTCAAAATTTGGCACACACAATGTGCGAGTGTTTGTGCTTTTGCATGAGTTATATTCCATTGTGGAATTGTTGGGCGAACAAAGTAATACACATTGTTGTTCCAGTTCCAGTTCCCCATTTTTATGTGAACTCTATGTGTTCCTCATTTTTTATTGCTCACATTCAGCGGTGTGTGCGTGTGTGTGTGAGTGTGTTTATGTGTGCATGGGCTTAAAGCCCTTGCACTCAAGTCTCACAACTACAGGCAAACAAAAAGCAAGGACCTCAAGCAAACACAGACTTTTTTACACAACCACTCACACTCGCAGCGGCTCTTTGTCGCTTAAAAAAACATAAAATATTATAAAATATTTTACTGCCAGGCTGGGTTATTGTTGCAATGACCTTCGGGCTCGAATATTATATGTATGCCGTACATCTATATCTGTATCTGTGTGTCCTAGTATCTTTTTCTGTTTCTGCGTCTGAGTTTTTGTTTGCTCAGCTGCTTTTTACCCAAAGGAATTACTGGTAAAATACGGAGGAATCGTTGAACTCATCATAATAAATAATTTATTGAAGGTCTCCAGGGTATCAGTTTCGAACTTGACTTTTGCTATCTTTAAACTTACATCACAACAAAAGGAAATTAGCACATATTTTTATAAAATTTTTTCTTTTAGTACAAATAAAAAACATATAGCATTTAATCTTCACTTGCTTGGTCAAATTTGTATTGTAAATTTCTTTTGTCCTTATTTTGATTCTGATCAGCAAAAGTTAAATAACCTAATTCTTTGCCAGGGCAACATTACTTCGATAAATTCCAATATCCTTCCCTATTCACAATTTACATTTCAAATGCAGGACAGCCATAAAACTGTCTATTTTGAGAAACCAATTTAATTAGAAATATCGTTGGCAAGTGTGTCTACTAAATACACAAATACTGAGACTGGGACAGAGACAGCGGCCGAAATAAGCTCATTATAAGACGAGCGGAGCAAACTCAAATGCAGCCACTTTGGGGGCGCCGGTCCGAGAAGTTAATGTGGCTCGAAAATTGCCATAAACCTTTTTGAATGAATACAAATCATTATCACTTTGTTGCTGGCAGTCTTAACCGTAATTAAACCAACTCAGCTCAACTCGACTCGACTTGAGTCAAGGGGACAGAGGAAGGGCTGGGATGGCAGGACAATGGTCGTAGAGTTGTTTGCCAGCTAATAAGACATTCTGGTCGACAGCTTGATGAAGGAGGCCACGCCACTTGGAGGGTCCTTTCTGGATGTTGATCCTGCAAGGGAAAAAAAGCCACAAAATATAGCAGAGGAATTAATATAAAATTTAATAAATATTTTATATTTATAAAGACTACTTACTCTAATATTTTACATTACTAAATTCCTGTTTTTATATTTGTTAAGAAGATATTATTAATGGATATTAAAAGTCTTTTTCTCAGTGTAAACCTGCTGCTGTTGCCTGTCACAATGTTTATTAAAACAAATGTCCCGAACAAAGGGCTAAATTTGACCCAGATTTTTTGTGTTTGAGCTGGCATCTTGTGAGTATGCAGAATGGCTCCATCATTTCTATAAACTTTTCTGGCCTGACGATGACAATAGAACGTGGGAGTGGTCTGACCCCAACCTAAAACAATTAAGCCCGAAACCACACAGGACCACAACAAGTGTGAGGAGGTCAGAGTTCACTGCCGCGGCAACCTCAATGCCTCGCTCGCACTCACACCGTCTCGAAAATCTTAATTATTTTAATTGCAATGCAATCATCAATGGTCGGATCCCGAAATTATAATGCCAGCCATTAAGTGTGAATTGTGAATGGGAATGCCGAGCGCGGAATGCCGAATGGCGGGCAAACAATCGCATTTCACGCAGGACCAACGCTGACAGCTGCTGAAAAGTAGGCTATGGTAATTTTCATTTCCACTTATATTTTTCTTTGTTTGTCCTGCGGCTCTTATCAAAAGTAATGGGTGATTGTTTGGCGAGCCCAGGGCTGCGTGAGTGTAGAAAATATTGGTGGAAAATATTAGCATAGAGTTGGGCCAGTAATCATCCTGAGGGCTTCTTTGTTTGTGTTTATTGAGTGAATGAGTAATGGGCTATAGGTAAACCTTGAGTTGGGTTACCCTTTAAGGTCCTTGTTGAAAATCCATTAATCCTATTAGGTCAAAGTTCACTACATCTTTCAAATCTTCTTCCATCTAAGCTTTAATTTATTTCCCAACTTTCATTTCCCCTAATAGATTCCGCTTAGTGTGAGTTGCAATTAGTGTTTTCAGAGTGACTGGTTAATTATGCAGTAATTGCACTTAATATGCATTTCCGCTGAATTGAGTTCGATTTGAGTTTCGATTGCTCTCAATTACGTATGTATGGTGGCCGCTAAAAAATCGATTTGCAGGGAGAAAAAGTGAATTTAGTCGCAGCAGAACAATAAAGTTGTCAGCTCAAATATTTACTCGAACATAAAATTTTCAGGGAGCAAGTCAGGCAAACAGCACGACACTAAATTGAGCGAGTTTTCTGGTAAAAGCTCTGTGTTTTTTAGGGTGGACCCAATGGGCAAAAAACTATTGTGAAATATAACTATCATGCTTATAGTCTGGTTTTAATAAATGGAATTTAATACAGCTTTAGTATTTTAAAAAATATATATCTAGAGTGTCGGCTTTGTAAGTACAAATAATAATATTATTAACGGCATATATGTGAAACGAAATAAATAATATTAGTAGTACCATAGTTTTGATATTTTGCTAGAAATATATTCAGTGTGCCAGATTTTTGTTTATAAAGCTTGGAAAATACAGGCTCTATTTTATGGGTATTTTGTTGCATGAGCAATCAAATTTTATAAAATGTAAAGCTGATTTCCCCGGGCCATCCCTGCATACACCTGCATCAATACTCGCTCTTTTTTTTAAGCTGAGTGCCAAACTGCAGCCGCATATGAAAATAAACACAGACATTCATTTGTTCGGTCGGGACAAGTTGCAACCAAAATGGCTGCTGTTGCCGCTGCAGTTTCTAAATAGAATTTTATTAAAATCGCTTGTTAAAACTTTTTCACATTGAAAAAGTTGTTGCTGCTGTTTCTTTTTTCTTGTTCTTTTTTTTTTTGTACCAGCTAGTTGCCCGCTGGGATTGTGGCAGAGCGGAAATTGGTCGGACAGCGGCACATAAAGCACACAAAAATGTGCGTCAATAGCAGGCAACAAAAACACACAACATCGAGCTGAACAAAAGCCAATCAAAAGTTTTCAACGGGCCAGGCCCAGCGAGGGGTAAAAAGTAAAGTAAATACAAACTTCGATGCAATCGGCTTGTGCATAGATTTAGCCACCAAGCCATGCAATTACCCAATCACCCGAACCCATCGGAGGCCCCCGGCTATACCCACTTCCTCTTCCCCGTCGAGCCACCCAGATATCGCCCATATGGGGCCAGCTGTCAGAGATCGCGATCCCGCGATAAGTCGACATTTTGTGCATTGCCAGGCTAACAAAATTCACAGAAGGGGTTAACAAAGTGGAAGTATTTTTTTTTAAATATACCTAATAAATAAAAATAATAATAATACAAATATTATATTATACAAAAAATTAAAATAAAAAGCTTCAACTCAATTTTATTTTACTCAATTATTTTTAACAAGTAATTGGAAAAGTATAACCTACACCCCAGAAAAAAAAGGTATTGCCTGCTAAAAACGATATGCTTATAATATGAGGAATTTTCCATCTTTTGTATGTTTATTTATTAAGAGGATTCTTAAATCAACTTAATATTCTAACGAATCAAAAGAATTTCTTTTTTTTTAAATACTACAAATATATCACTTTAAGGCATGTTGATGTATTAAAAAATTCTCAATATTATTTTATTGCCCACCACTGTACTGTAGATGGCCTACCTTCGGGGAACTGTTGGCGGTACAACGTGGCAGACAAGTAGTTAGCATAAATTTGCCATAAATTTGCTAACAAGTGATTTGTGGTGTGTGCGCTGTAGCTTTTGGCCATAAATTAAGCGTCACTTTTTATTTAGCATACAGCTGAAAAAAAGGTAAAATGTAAACAATTATCTGCGTGCCCGCAGCTGCAGCCGCAGGAGCCGCAGGATTCGCAGGAATCGGAGGAGATGCCAACTCTCGCAAATACACATACGCACACACATGCGATCGCAGGACAGGCGGCTGAGATTTATGCGATACGCACACACACACAAACTCACAGCCTTTCGCATGCAGTCACATAAAAAGTCCTGCCAAAAGGGAAAGGAATTCGCAGGCTTTTGATTAATTGCCGCCACATTTTACTCCCCCTGATGGCTTCACTTGGCACCCTTTCCCATTTCCACTCCCCAGGCATTCCGCTTTTCCACGTCTTCCCTTTCCTTTCGCTCCTCTCCAGCTGCTCGACTCTTGTGTTTTTCCTCTGGCTAGCTGCATGGTTTATTTGCAGACACGTAGCACTCGCAGTCGCAGTCCCTTTTGCCATCATAAATATCGTAAAAATCCTAAAAAATATATATCTATGTATATGTACAGATATAGATATAGATGTGTATGTCGTCGGTTGGCGTCGTCTAGGAGCTGCGGGCCAAAACGGAATTTATGCGCAATTTATGCCTCACACTCGGATTTTACTGTTACAGATTGTATTGAATAGATATATGGAAAGATTTTGCTAGCATATGCCGGGCAGAATCTTGATAATAAACGACTGCTTGCCATTCAATTGCAAATTTCCCCAGCATTGAAATATTGTTTTCTTTTTGGTCGGACAGCCGGGCAAAAGTGCAGGAATATTATGTATTTCCTAAGCTGAAAGTTCGCTGGGACTCGAGACTGGGATTATGATATTTGGGAGGAATGGCGGATGGCGAATGGGAAATCCCTCGACTCGCGCCATTTTCCAACCTCTGCTGATTCTGCTACTGCTGCTGCGCCACATTGCGTATACGCCGCATTAAACATTTAAGCACGGAGAATGTAATTCGTTTTTATTGGCAAACGCAGCTGATTTAACAATTTCTCTGCCGTTCAACTTAATTTCAAGTTGCTGGCTCTCCTGTGGGTCTTTTTTTTGAGTTTTTGTTGCTCGCATTTGTGGCAGTTTCAGTTTGAGTTTGCAGCGCGCGTGTGTCAATATTTGGTATGAAAACCCTCGCAAGAAAGTTGAAAGTAACTGCTCGCTCTTGCTTTTTACTTCGTTATTTTCCTTTTTTTTTTTTGTTGGCCAATAAATAAAATCCTTATCAATTGAAAATTGATTGATACACGCGCTTAGGTGCTTGGGCCTGATCCTTTGCAGCAGCAGCACCAAAATCATCATCTTCGTGAGGCAATAACCCCATACGGACAGCTAATAGATGTGTTGCCAGAAATGGCACAGAGAAAAAATATAGTATACTCAAAAAATAATTTTTACAAATATTTTTAAAACTTTGTGTATAACATAAAATGTCAGCGTCTGGACAAAAAATTATTTTAATAAGCCAAAAAAATGTAACCATTAAAAAAACAATCTTTTAGATGTAAAGTCTTTTTATACCCTTGCAGAGGGTATTATGATTTCAGTCAGAAGTTTGCAACGCAGTGAAGGAGACGTTTCCGACCCCATAAAGTGTATATATTCTTGATCAGCATCACTAGACGAGTCGATCTAGCCATGTCCGTCTGTCCGTCTGTCCGTCTGACCGTCTGTCCGTCTGTCCGTCTGTCCGTCTGTCTGTTTCTACGCAAACTAGTCTCTCAGTTTTTGAGCTATCGGGATGAAACTTTCCCAAAAGTCTTCTTTCTATTGCAGGTAGTATATATGTCGGAGCCGACCGGATCGGACAACTATATCATATAACTCCCATAGGAAGGATCGGAAAAGAAAACGTTAAAAAAATTCTAGCTTCGGTGTTTTTTGAAATATCACCTTCTACTTTTGGGGATGTTATTTTTTAAATATTTCTGAATTTCGAATTAATTATTTAAAAAATCGGACTACTATATCATATAGCTGCCATAGAAACGATCGGGAAATTAATGGAAAAGTAATAGGAAATAAATTCTAGCTTCTTTCGTTTTAATTGTATTATCTTCTACTCTAGGATATGACTCTTTTTAAATATTTCCGAATTTCAATTTTAATTTGATCAAAATCGGACGACTATATCATATAGCTGCCATAGGAACGATCGGAAAATTAATGAGATTAATGAAATTAATTGAACATTTTTGCGATTTGTTAATTAATAGGAATGATCTGCAAGGGTATTTAAGCTTCGGCTGGCCGAAGCTAGCTTCCTTTCTTGTTCGAATATTATTTCTCTCAGTGTTTGTGTTCTTGCCTACATCATCAGTTAGAAAAAAGTGCGCAAAAAGTAGATGACGAAATGATTAATGGTCATTTAAGATTAGCTAAAGTCACATTCAGACGCACTCAGAAAAGGGAAAGTGGAGAAAAATGAAAAAAGGGCGATGGCGAGGGTGCTAGGGACACGCCCGCCATTTGTCGAGAGGGGCGTGTTGGGTGGGTGCCCCGCCCATTTGTTTGTTTGTTTGTCTATTTACAGTTAGGTAGCCAATTTGAACTTTGAACCTAGGATCAATCAATCTGCTATTATGTTTATTGTTGCTGCTGTCGTAATTCTTACACGTAATTGCTTTTTGATTTTTTTGCCTAACCGTTTTGTATCTGTGTGCCTTTTGAAAATTGCATCATCATCAAGTCGTTGTCATCATGCTAGTCCCATCTTGATGGATTGGCAAACATTTGAACAAGACAGAGGGCTCGGACCCATCTTCGGACCAGGCCGGTCGACCGAGCATATGTTAAGTATTCGAGCCGAAAAACGAAAAAAGCTGTAGTCCTTGAAGCAAACGAATCCCATTGTATTTGGCTAATGGCGCCGCCCTATCTGAAACGCCTTCTAACCCGAACCCAAACCCATCCATCTATTTTTAGGTATCGTGGATACGCAAAAAGGATTATCATCTGCTTACGGTCGGCTTAACAACGTACAGCAGCGATGAGCGGTTCAGTGCCACGCACTTGAAGCATTCCGAGGTGAGTCCTGCGCAAAGTAATTTGCATTGCTGATGGGAAAGGATGAAAAGGGCGAGAAAACGGAGGTGGGGCTGATTGCATCGAATCGGAGACCTGCATACGAAATTATATGCCTCACACTCTAGCAAAAAAGATCAACTCAAGATATTACAACATTTGTTTGGTTACTTTAAATCGATTTTCCTTCTTCTACCATTAGAGAAAATATTCTTGATGTGAATAAATCATTGAAACAACTAGTTAAATTAAATATTGAGGAATAGACAATAGATTAATAAATTTATTTAGCAAAAAGAAATAATTTAGAACACAAATAAAATATATTTCTTAGTAATTAAAAAGTAATGACTTAACCTTGATCATTAACCTTTTTAAATCATAAAAATATAGGCTCTTAAAATGTCATAATTAAAGAAAAATTTAAAAATTTTAATTTCTAAATTATTAACGATAGTAATTCAATTTCAATAAGTTTCTTTACTGCAACAGTAATTTTCGAAAATATTTATTACGAAATGTCTGTAATTTCTAAGACATTCAAGGCAAGATACCTAAATTTTCCCAGTGCTTTTCTCAGCTTGTCATCTCCATGCCTCCTGGTGAATATTTGCTGCATTGTGAAACTTTGCAGTGGTCGGCCTCGAATAGCCGATACGTGACAAAAATTCATTGCGGAATATTGCAAAATATTTTCGCAACTGCAGCGCAGCAAATTGACTTCCAGGCAGGCCAATGTCTCCCCCTCCCCCTCTCCGATGTTCTTTAATTCTAACCATTTTTCTGGCCACTTTTTGCGCCTTTTTCACCTGCAGGACTGGACACTGCAAATCAAATTCGTGCAGCTACGTGATGCCGGCGTCTACGAGTGCCAGGTGTCCACTCACCCGCCCACCTCGATTTTCCTGCACCTGAGTGTCGTCGGTAAGTAGAGGCCGGAATTGCCTCAGATACGGCTCCGATTTTGGGTCTATGGTCTATTGCCTTGCCTTGGTTTCCATTTCTATTTGTGATTCGGTCTGGGCACTGGTGATTTTCTATAATTTCACGCCTTGATGGGTTTTTCTCTTTCCGAGTAAACAAATGCCGAGTGGAAAGTCTACCGAATGAGTTCTGAGCCCGGTTAGTTTTTGCCACATTTTCGTTACGTTCTGGATGCGCTCAAGCTGAAATTAGAAATGTCCATATGCCAAAGGTGGAATTGGTTTGGGATGGGCTTGGGTTGAGATAGAAAAGGGGGTCGGGTCAATGGGTTAAGTTCGGAGATGGGGTTCTCAAGTTGCGAACGAACTCGTTTTCGGGGCAAATGGCATCGACTCAGCAAGTTCTCAACTCATCGCGCTGTCCTTGGCTAACTGACGCACATTATTCTGAATTTAACAAACAATTTACTTTGAATGTGCTGCGCCTAATGGCCTTTTCTGCCTCTTGCTCCTTGCTCCTGGCTGCTTCATCTTGGCAGTTTCCCCAAAAAACAAAGCCACTCTCTTTGGCCCACATACATGGAAACTGATGTGACAGGCCAGCTACACATTTTCCTCTTTTCCGAGGCAAAATGGGCTGCCTGCCAGATGTATTTCATAAATTTGTGGGGCACTTTCGGCGGGCTCTCAGGGAAACTGATAACTGTCAGGAATGGATGCTAACCGATTTAGTCAGATGATAATAAAGGATTTGACTTTGACTCGATTTGACCCCCGAGGAAGCCCTAACCTTTGCTCTTGGTTATAATACAAATATAGTAGCTTAAAATAGCTTTAACTCGGGATATGATTTTGAAAGAAATAATATGTTATTTTACTTTAACTAAAACGCTTATCGATTGCTGTTTTTCCTTTCCCCAAACCCAATATCGATTGGTTAGAAGCCCGCGCCGAGATCACGGGTCCCCCGATTCGATATCTAACACCGGGCTCAACGCTGCGCCTGCAATGCCGCGTGGTGCAGAACACCGAGGCCTCCGAGTATATATTCTGGTATCACGACAACCGCATGATTAACTACGACATTGATCGGGGCATTAATGTGTCAACGGAGCCAGGTGAGTGGTGGTCAGCCATACCTACCCTGCCATTTTCCAGCTCTTTTCACCGGTCTTAACCCCTTATCGACTGCTGTCCGTTGCAGACTTTCAATCATCGGAGCTTACCATTCAGCGGACACGACGCGAGCATTCGGGAAATTTCACCTGCGTCGCCAGCAACACGCAACCAGCCAGCGTTCTGGTGCACATCTTCAAAGGTGAGTTCCCCGCTTTCGGAATTTTTCACACAATAGAGATTTTATTGACCCACAAGGGCCCTCCATTAAATAGATATTTTTTGAAAATGAAATTGGAAGTTTTTTAAAGTCTCCTATCACAGTTTTTAATTTTTCCCTTATTAAATGTTTTATTTCCATTGACTCGAAAACCATTTCTTGGGAAACCATACAATAATGAAATAATGAACTGCGGAATTAAAATAAAACCCCTGCTTTGTGCCTGTGCACAATCGAGTTAAGCTTCGTTCTGTGCCAGAGAAATTTCAATTATGTCCGCCAAATGAAATTAAAACTTTGAATAAACAAAGGACCGCTCATTTGAGTATCTGTAATTCTTGTACATCTGTATCTCGGCAGCTGTATCTGTATCTGCTATATGTATCCGCATCCTGTATCTGTTTCAGTATCCGGTAGCTCTTTTGCAGTTCATATATCAGCCGTGTTCGGTTGGCTCTGTTGGCTAAGAGGGAAAACAATAAAAGTAATTTATGAAAATTACACGGCCGCAAGCATGTGGATTAAAAATGCCCGCGCACGGTGCGCCGAGCCAACTGCCATTAAAGCCGGGCTATAAACACAAATGTGGGGCTGGTAAGAGAGAGAGACGGGTAGAGGGTGGAAGAAAGAGACGGCAGACGACAAACGACAGAGGCTAACACAAACAAAGAGTGCCCACGTAGTTAGTGCCAGTCATAATTTATAAGTTTCTGGCGCGATGAAGCGACGACGCTCATTAGCATTTTGTTGGTTAAGCTCACACTTCGCCGTTCACCGTGTGTATAAAAGCACTACCATATATATATCTGTTTGTTTTTTTAATTAAATTTTTGTGCAAATTTCATTTTCATATTCTCCGGATTTCTTTTCTTTCCTGCAGGCGACAATCCGGCTGCCATGTATCACGGCCATGTGGGCGGCTCCACGAAGACAATGCAGTCCCAGCTGCATATGATTATGATAATCATTGCCAGCGGCTATCGGATATTCCACACGAGCATATACATGAAGATCGTGTAGATGGCCCAAGGAGTTCCCAAAGGGAATCATTACCAGCCGGAGAAGGTCGATCTGCCCGGGATCTGCTTAGTTATGGAGCCCGAACCCCCTAAACCAACATTAGTTACTTCTCTACTACTTGCTAGCAGCATCCCTCGACATACATACGTACTACCATACCATACACCTAACGCCTAAGCCAAAACTATCAGACAAGCGAATCAAACTTAAGAACCCTATCTCTCTCTTCTCATATATATAGCATACAGGTGTGCATGTATAGTATACAAAGAACACTCTCCTTTTATATGTATGTGTGTCCGTGTGTGTTTCGTTAATGTATAAGTGTCATACGTAGCCACAGGATGCAGCTTGTGCCGCACATGTATTATATAAAGGTTAACTTTGCAGACTATTAACAGGAAAGTAAAGAGAGAAAATGAGAGCCATTTCAAGGATCCCAAAAAATAGAGCATTAAATACGTAGTTTGGATCCTGGAAATGCCAGCGAGCTCAATATTAAGAACTGACGTGCATTTCCAATCTAGAATTCATATTTTTACAAGTCCCCCGTCTACGATTAAGAACTCAGTTTCGGCCACCCAGACACTCAATCATTTCGGATCTGATTTATGCTGCATTGTACAGACAACCACTTAACTGATTAAAATGGATTTAGCTAAAAGGAATTTGGTTCTACTCGAGAAACTTTCAGAATTAAGCTGTAAATAAATTATTTGTTAAACTAAATTACATAAATAAACTATTACGTTTAAGAGAGGGCAGCGGTTATTTGCAAACGGATGTGTGCAAACAAATTTAGGAGTGCTGCAGAGGGTAAAGTTTATAGATAAGCATTGCAACATTTGGCAAAAGTTGTTAATCAAAAGAGGATAAACCAAAAACCAGAAGCGAACAGAGTAATCAAAATAAACTAATTGTCTAACATAAGGGATATTTAGCAATTTTTAATTAGTGGACATAACTTTTAACTGTCTTAGCAATGTGCAAATACAAGGGCATTGGCGACCTACTAAAGAGTGGAGAAAGGCATTGAGCGAAAGGCTTCCAATGATTGTGTGTAAATATCGATTTGTGCAGCTGCAGAAATAATTTCTAGTCTTTAAGTCTGTGTAGTTAAATGTAACGAAAATTACCAAAACAAAAAAAAAACAACAAAACCATCATGAGAAAAGTGAACAAATAAAACATAATAAAATTATGCAAAATACAAAAACCAGCCACTCGGAGTCTTGTTAATGCGGGAAGTTGGAGTGCTGTTTTTCCCCATTTTTTCGAGCCCCGTAAAGCAATTTCAGAGTGCCATCTGGAGAGCAGCGCAGTTCATTTCATCGCTGGCTCCTTGACTCGGCTTTCTTCTCGAGTTAATAAAACCCAATTGTGTGTCGGGGATGACGAGAGATGAAAATAGCGATGACGATGGTGCATGGCCATGGAGATGGAGATGAAGTTGAGCGACACTTGATGCCCTGTTCTTCGCCTCGGATTTCTGCAATGCATCCTTCACACAAAGAGCAACATGAGCCACTCGACGGGGCGAAGCCGAGGAAATCCTGCTAATTAAGTTTAAAATTGCCCCAATTTCGACCACAGAAAGTTTCTCCTTCAATGGAACTTTGATTTGTTGCTAATTTCATTTTTGTTGAATTGCGAAACCGAGTTTAATAGACTGCCCCGAACACCAAACACCGAACACCGAGCAGAGTGCAGATTAGCTGTTCGAAACTTGGCTTAAATAATGGAGGAGCTGTGCAGTGCAGCTGCAGTGCAATTTGATGGTTGTGCCAACCGCATTCGAACGAGAAAAGCAGCACAGCAGCAAACCAGCAAAGCAACTAAGCTCCTCGGCCACAAACTCGCAAACAAAAAGCAAACATAGACAGAAACGCACTAAAACCAAAAGCAGATTGGGCCAAGAGTGTTTGTGAATGTGCCAATGGCCAAGAGGCAAATAACAGCAGAAACAGCAACAAAAGTTGCCCACAACAGGCAACAGTTTCTGCATACGACCCATAAACACACCCTCAAATATATTGTTATTATGTGTTATATCAAAAGCCACTCATGAGGGGCGTTCAGGGAGGAGGGGCGGGGCATTCGCTGCAGGCGGCCAAATAGAAAAGCCAAGTCGGCAAACATCTATCCACAGGGAGTTGTCGGAGCCACAGAAAAAACCAGGCATTCATGGTTCTTTCTCTTACACAGGGCACGTTGAAATAAACCTAATGAAATGCAATTAAGGGAGCCATTTCAGAGGTCCTTAAATACAAGAATATATTCCTAAAGCAAAGGTATTTAGAATGGCATCAAAACAAAGGCTCTTAGTGCCCAGGTGTCGGAAACAAAATCGAAATCATTACAGCGAATTATTCGCCAAAGACCTTTAACCCAGCTGTCATCCAATGGGCATTTTAATTATCTCCAAGCGAGTTTACATTTCAACAGAAATAGTAATTGTCATGGTAAATGTGAAATGTTCGCAAAATAAATAATGCAAAAGCACAAATATTTTCCTAAAGCAAAGGTATTCAGCATGGCATTAAAACAAACGCTATTAGTGTCCAGGTGTCAATAAAGGTGTCTTTTAATTATTATTCACAAAATCAAAATCATTACTGCGAAGGCGAATTATTCGCCAAAAACCTTTTGCCCAGTTCAACAGAAATAGTAATAACAATTGGTTTGCAGATGTCCACAAGAGTATGCCTTTCAAATTGAATCCGAATTCCCTGAGGGAAAAATTCGCGTCGGATTCCTAGTTTAGGAACGAATGTTTTTAAAATAACAAGTACCTACGATTAGATACTGTTTTTTGAAAGTTCGTTCTAAAATTATTCTTTCTTTATTTTTGTGGGTGTGCTGACATTTAACTTTCACTAAACGTATCTACAATTATCAAGCTGCACAGTAAGATGTGGCACTTTAAAGACCCCTTGAAAAACCCAATTTGGTGATGCAAATCTGGCCCTTTGTCTGTCACTAATTCCTTGTGGCATTAAATATACATACATCGCCGGCTGGTCGTTCATTAAGTCATTCTCGACAGTGAATGGATCACTGAGCCGCAATGGCCAAAAGGCCAAAAGGCGGGCCAAGTGAGGCGTGAAAATTCGGCCATGTCAACGCATAATACGTCGAAGGGCCGAGGAGCCCAGGAACCGAACCAAACACCCCGAAAACGGGGCCTGGGGGAAATTTAACAAATGCAAAACGCATTATAAGTGTATTTATGTGCAGGGGGGCCTGGGGATGTGTGGCTGTGTTGGCTTTTCTTGGTCAAATGCGCACACACAATGCGCATACGCCATGTTAGCCCGTTGGCTGGCATTGTGTCAGCGAGTGTGTGAATGTGAGTGCGGAGATGCCATGGCCGATGCCCAAGTCCTGATGCCTGTCATAAAAATTCCAATTTAGTTTCCAATTGCTTGACTTAAAGTGCTCCGCCATTCATGTCTCTCTTTATGTATGTGTACGATGGCACTTCATAATAAACTTAACGACGCACAATTATGCTACAAGTTGGCAGTTTGGGCGCCGCTCCCAAACGCACCGAGCGAATGCAAAGCACAGCAATTTCCGAAGGCGTTACTCATACGCCCCGTGGCCCGGGGATATGACCGCTTTACATTTAGACGCGTCTTGTAATTCAAAATGACAGACACGTACATCGTGAAGGCGGCCTGTTGAAGTTGGGGGCCTCTGCCAATGGTTTTATTATCGCTACCCCATCCCGGCCAGAAATCGATAGCCATTGTGTGCGTATGAGAGTTGAAAGTGGCAGACGAGGAGCCTTTCAGAGCCATCACCATTCATTAGGGCATTAGTTTTGAGTGCATGAAGCACACTCCAACTCTAGACTTTGGACTCTCGGCTGACTTGTCCCTTGACGCCTGATCCCTGTCTTGTGGCAGACTCTTTAATCGATGGCAAATCGAATTAAATTGCTACGGTGTTGACCACAATCGAGAGTTTTGCACTGAGGTTGATTAGAGAATTGAGTATAAAAAACCCCAAAATTGGTAATTCAGCAATCAAATCGTAATTGAGTTGTGGCCTAGCAGATAAAAATTGAACAAATATTGGGAGTCTTAAACAAAATGTACGCAAAAGTCCCCAGCGCTTTAAAGCAATCATTAATATTAAACAATATTCCGTTTGGCTTGCAAAAATTCTGCCTTATTTTAACCTTGTTTGATGCTTCACTTTGCAATCAAATCAAATCATGAATGGCTCGAAAGCCTCTTAAAGCGCCAGCTTACTGAATGCCCAATTACCGAAACTTTTACTGGCCGGGCTAAAAGCACTTTAAGTTAACATCTCGACCATTAACTCAAGGTCGCATTTGCCTCTTTTGTGTGCGCATAATGGAAAACAATTATTTGGCCAACTTCTTACGCGCGCACACACAAACACAAACGGAATACTAAGCACACATATTCCTCCGATTAATCGAAGCCGATTTAATATCGGTGGGCAAATACAATCTTCACCTAGACAGGACAATTGGGAAACATGGGACCTCTTCAGACAGAAATAGAAATGGAATAAAAACTAAAGATAGAAAAGGAAAATACTCAAGCGAAAATAATTGTTTATTATTCTTATCCGGTAGATAACTAGATATTTGTGAGATCTTTTTCAACGTTCTTTTAATTAATATTGCGTTAAAAGAGATTTTGTTTAGCGCAGATTGCAAACATATTTTTGTAAAACTTTAAACTTAAAACTATAGTGGACATCAATTTTTTCTTGAGTGTGTGAAAGACAAGGCGAACTTTGGTCATCTCCAGTGTCCCTCGATGGCCATCAGCAGATGTTCGGGGCGTGGCCATATTCGAACTCATTACCACACACGCAGATGAGTCTTATTTGCGCTTAGCATTCCCCACGCAAAACTCTTTCATGTAATGAGGGCCAATTAGGCCAAGCTTACAAGTGCAGGCGGCCAAAACTGAAGCACTCGAGGGTGGGAGGTGGATTTTTGTGGGTGGGAGAGGATCGGGCATCTGTTGCGGACATATTGAATTGTTATTGTTATGTTGCAGTTTTGTAGCCAATTACTTGAGCATGTGGTACCCCTTACTCCTGCCTTGCGATGGATTCTGTTTAGTTCTGTACTATTCTGCGTTTGTTTTGTGTGCTGTGGGCAATTATTGTGACAGGACATGGCCTGTTGCATGTTTGGCTGTGGAAAAAAAAGCTCAGAGAGCAAACAGCCAGCAGTAGAATGCACTGGAAAAAAAATCAGAATCTTTAAGCCAGAAAAAGCAGAATTAATATCAATTTAAACCGTTCTTAAAACGAAGTATTTAAAAAAGTATGTTTATTAAATAAAAAGTGACTTCTATAAGGCCACAATTAATTAAAATCCGCAATTAACATTTTTTATTTAAGAGTTTCAATTAAAGGCTGGTGTTTTTTTCAATGTATCGTGGAAAGTATGCTAAACAAATATATATTTTTTTTGTCTTCTGCCTGCCGGTCTGTTTGTGGCCTATAAACAAGTTGTGCGGCAGAAACAGAAAGCTTTAAAAATAAATTAAACGCCATAAAACAAAAGGATTAGCTCGATGGCATGTCCGCAAAAACAGGATCCGGGATTCAGGGGCATGGGGCATGTGGCAAGGGCGGCCGTAAACAAAGCGTGGCAATGACAAAACTTAACCCTAAGCAAGAGACAATAAAAACACTTAAAGCGAGAGCCCCGCACCCACACGGAGACAAAAGGATACACATATGTACATATGTATGCCATAAGGAATGGCCGCAATGACCCGGCTAAACATAAACAAAAACGCAAAATGGCGCAAACATGCCACAAAACAAAGCGGGGCAATGCGAAATGAAAGGGAAACAAGTGTAGCGCACATGAGAGATATGAACTAGAAATAAACAAATATTTCGTATTCGTATTCTGCTTGCCTGTGTCTATTGGCCTTCCCTTCGCCTTCCTCCTGGTGGCTGTGAAATTAGTTGGCAATAATAAAGATAAGTAACGTGAAATATGCGGCCCTCGCAATGTGTTTTCCTCCCAGCAAGCACCATTGAATTTTCCCAGCTCGCTTTTCCTTTCTGTCGCCATATTTGCCCTGCCAAAAGAGAAGACAACATACAATTTTATGACGCTGATTTCTCAGTCTCCTCTTTTCCGGGGCCAAAAGACATTTGCATAGAAAGCACATAAACGCCGCTCTCGACTAAAACTATGGAAATGCCCCCTACGAATTCCACATAATTTAGCCCCAAAAAAGGGGTTTCGCCCCCGCACATGAACAACATTTTAATTAAATTGCCCAATCGAAAGTTCTCTATTTGCGAAAGGCTTAAATTAAATATGAAATCAAGTGTGTGCACAGTGCAGATTTCACTGGCCTATCAATCAAACGTCCTTCCAAATGCCAGGCAATTGTGCGGAAAACAAATAGATAAATTCAATTACGAAATGCATGCAAAAAATTTGTTCGAACTTTAAATAATTGAAATGCAATCAGCCTCTAGTGTAGCAACTGTGGAATACCCCTGAAATATTCGTGTATTTGCCATGCACATAAATTAATTTAGATGTAACAAATGTTCGGCTAGATGTTGACAAAGCAAAAGTCCCTGCCAAGTGTCACTAACTCGACTCAATTTGAAGCTCATCAAATATAAAAACTGTAAACCATTTTATCAAGGAGACTGCTGCCTGGGATTTTCTCGGCCTGCTCGTAAGTTGTAAATAATTTAATAAGGCTCTCTGGCAACTCAATTGGATTAAAGCCAGTGCGAAAGGGGACAGGACAGCAACACGACATTTGCATGGCCAGAACGTGCTGATCCTGCTGCCGCATCTTGACCCGGCTCAGTGTCGAGTTGCAGTTGCTAATTGGCCAACACTTTGGCCTCGGGAGATACTCGTATCTGTGCGCCTCCAATGCATTGATTTTGCATAACTCCCAGCCAAATGGGAATGGTGATGGTAATGGGCATGGGGCATTTCATCGTGATGTGTGGTTTTCCCAGCATCAACAGATTTTCCATTTTGGGTTATTTGTCATGCACGGCGCCACCTTATCTCGTTGTTGCTGGTGGATGCCCTTGTTGCATGTCATCATGATGCTCATATGCATACAGCATGCTAGATTGCTGCCCCGCCCCGTGGCGCTGCACATTATGATTTGTGTGTTAGTTAAATTGCCATTACGAGCCAAATCACATTCCCATTCCCTGCCCAGAAATGCATATTCATATTCATATTCGTATTGTCGTGCGTGTGTAGGCGATTTAGGGATGCCTTTTTGACTGAGAAATAGTTCAAATATTTGGAATTGTGGTATTTTTGATTTAAGGAATTGACTTTGAATGGTCAACCACCAACATGAAATACACAATACATGAAATGAAAATGGGTAAAGTAAAACATTTTACTTTGTTTTTCATTTTAACAAATTTCCTTTGTATGCAAAACCACTAAAATTTCTACTTATCTTGGTTTTTTAATGAAATAGTATAGTAATCTTTTTTAAATTAAATAATTTTCATAAAGATGATAAGCTAACGTTGGTCAGTTGAAATTGGGATTTATTTAATAAATTGAAAAATTAGGTTAAAAATGTATGGTTAATCAAAGATTTCTTATTATTACAAACAGCCATTAAACATTTAAATGGAATTATTTATTTTTAAGGCCGTCGCTATATAAACATTTTAAAAGTATTAATTTTAAATTGGAATAAAAAATGTTTCTAAAACTAAATTGTTAGGAGCACAGAAAATTTTTTTGGGCTCTAAAAATGTTCTTTTTACTATCTTTCAGTTAGTTGCTAGTTTAGATACTTCACTTTGGGGAATGATTTCTTGTCATCTCCAGTTATGATAAGCATAATCACTGTGACCGAGACCAAGGTGCTATATTTGTTTGGCAGGACACACAGCTGCAGAATCGGCTCAGACTCATTAGGCAACTGTTGCCAGACATTAGGGAATAAATTATTTAGGCTTTCGGACCTGGCTGATGAGCTCCTTAAATGATGGCAATGCCAGGGGTCGCCTGTAAGTCAGGGAATCAATTTTATAATAATTCCCTGCGTTGGCAAATCATAATGCAGTTTCCGATATTGACATTCCCAGATTGCTGGGCTGCCCGACTGACTGGCTGACTTTGTTTGCCCTCTGTTTGTGCTGCTATTTGCTATGGGGAACTTGAGTTTTGGGTTCGGTTTATGCATGTGGCCACACTCGAAATTTCAAAATTCCTCGAGCGCTGGGCAAACACACTTTGGAAGTGACTTTTCGAACCGAGTCTCTAAGCAATCGAGTGCTTGCCACATGGCAAATAATCAAATCTGCACTTGGCGTTGTGCGGATGCATCGCAAATCCAATTTCAAAGATGTTTATATGAACATATTTGCTTGTGGCTTTTCCCGGCAATTGCAGCTGCCTTTCATCTGTACGGAGCACTATATTATTATCTGGGAATTATCTGCAGTTTATTCTTCTGGCATTGCCCAATTGCAACGGCCAGGAGCATTAAAAACAATCCCGTGCTCAGCTCAAAGTGAAACTTAAATAGAATCTCCCCATGCCTGGCTTGTTTCAAATTCCCATGATTTTTTGTTTATTTTCGTTTCGGGGCGGGTTGACAAACGGCAAGCCGGGGAGAGATATTCTGACAATTTCTGTAGCATACTTACGGACGCACTAACAAGCACTGCGTGCCAGCAAACAAAAAGTAAAATTGCTCCCCACAACAAAGGACCAGGATGCGAATGAGAGTGTGTGTGTGGTACTATGTGCTCCAAATAGCAGCTCAAGTATTTCCAGACACGCTGCACAAACACACACACACACACACGCAGTGTACTCAGGATATGAGGGATATGGAGCTCCAGACTGCAGATCCTGCGAGGCGAAACATAAACCCAGACTCAGACTCAGACTCCTACCTTATTCCCTTATTCCCGACCAAGATTGAGATGCTTTGCTACCAGCAGATGTTGTTGGCCTGGCCAATAGCGATGGCTTGGGGTGTGTCAGCGGTTAAACTGCTAAACGCTTCTTGGCACCTTAACAAGGAAAACAGCTGCAGCGGCGGCAGCAGACAAACAAAATATTGTTACACCAGAAATTGCTAGCAAATAGAAAAAAACGCATAAAAAGCACAATAAAAAGTAAAGTTTCCCCGCTCATCTCCCTATGTTTTTGCTGTTTTTTTCCCTGGGCCCAGCCAAAATATGTTATTCGGGTGAAAGTGGTCGTAAAAAATTGGGAAAATGAACTGTAAGTGTTGTGCCATGAATTTTTTTACGGATAGAGGAAATTTGGGCTGCATAAAGAAGGGCTCGTAAAATACTAAAATTGCTTAATATTTTTTAATTTCCTTTATCCTTGTTTGATATGATCAATTACCATATTACCCTAAGTTATTGGTTCTTTAAAAATTACATTGTTTAGACAAATTAAATGCATTCTTGCTTTAAATATGTAGAAAATTCTTTTTCAATGCTTTTATTCCTTTGTTATTTCTTATTCAAGACAAATATAAATACCTACAGCCAGGCTAAGGACTTATGTCCTTCGGAATTATTCCCGTTGGCAGGTTAAATCCAAGTTTATCATCTCCTTCCTCAGTTTTTCCGTTTTCTTTGTTCCAACTTTTTGTCTCAGCAAACTTTTATTTTTGGCGCTGACACGTGTTGTGCACAGCGGTTCGTTCACCCAGTTTATTTCATGCATTAAATTTGCAAATTACTTTAATTGTGCGTTAAAGCGTTAATGAGGAGATCAAGGGGATGCGTGGGGGATATGAGATGTGGGGCCAGTGTCCAGTGCCCTGGCAACGACCCACATTCGTGACCCAGCAACTGACCGCGCCGCTATCCGCAACTATCCACACCAAAAACCATGATTGATAACATCTCCAGGACACTCGCAAACACGTGGCCACTGTGCGTGTGAGTGGAGGGAAAAAGTTGCCACACAGGGATAAATCTATAATAAATGCTAATTCTAAAGATATATTTTCATATTTTAAGATAATCCTTTGAGGTTTTAAATCTAGATAGTTCTATCTAGTTTTAACTGAGAATAAGAAAGCCATTGAATATTTAATAAATTTTGTTTAGCAATACTTATTAAATGTCATAATGCTAATAAGGTTAGCTATAAAGTACAATCCAGAAAAATATAGACTATATTATATTGTATCTGGTTCTTTGATGATTTATAAAAAATATGTATGGCGTTTTTTTCCAGTGCAATAACGAAAATCACCATCTCTTGCGTTGGCCGCCGATGGTTGGCCGTGGATGATGGTGGCCACCGCGCTCGTTGGGCGCTGTCCCCTTATCGCTGCACTTAAATTGCACTGCCATGTGTCAGGAGCCAGTCCAAACCGAAAACCAGACCCTGATTCGGGTCCAGACCGACACGTGTAACTGCCCGGTCATATCAGCGTCCCAATCCAACCCAATCCCAACCCGATGGCAGTGCATTGTGTGCAACGTTTTGCTTTCTGGCACCTTTTTCAGAGGAACGGGCGGGGCGAACGTGATTATTATTGCATGCGGTGCCTGCTGCTGGCGGCAGATATTCATATTTAATATTTCGACCGTCACCGCAGCTTAAAGCAATCACTGACAAGGCCGCTCAAGTCCCCGGACTGAAAAGCGAAGCTGAATCGGACTCACATCAGAAGCAAAAACATTTCATGCAATTTGCACTTTCGAGTGGCGTGAAAAATCTGGGCACACAAAAAGAGAACAAAGCGGCATTCCCGCTCCAGAGTGCTGAGTCCTGAATCCTGGCTCCAGGATCGTGTAGAAGGAAATGAGCCTGAAGCTCACTGGGGATTTCAGCTTGGACTGACGCCTGCACTGGAGCATAAAAAACAATGCGGCTGGCTGAGTGTAATAAAAACTAAGTAGCTTACAGGCTCATTGCTCTGCCCCTCAGCCAGTGCACATGGAGAAAAGTAAGATAGATTTTCAAAAAATATTTATATACTGAGAAAAATACTCAGCCACTATGTAAGTATTAAAAATATTTATTTAATTAATGTGATAAGAAAATACGAATATGGATTGGTAAAATTACCACACCTACAATTAATCTTACTAAATGTCAAGTTCTAGAAATTTTTTTAGTTTATGAAAATTACAAGGATAAATAAAACTTAAAAGATAGGTCAGCGAAGAAAAGAGTGGTTATTATATTTGATATTTGAAATAGACTAAGCAATACAGGTTCCAGTTATTTGGTAACTAATTTTTCGCTCAGTGTAGCCCCGCATCAA
Source organism: Drosophila takahashii (assembly GCF_030179915.1). Lineage (NCBI taxonomy): Eukaryota > Metazoa > Arthropoda > Insecta > Diptera > Drosophilidae > Drosophila > Drosophila takahashii. Next base: position 38,130,980 of record NC_091679.1, read on the forward strand.
GTCAGGACTTTTGGCTGCGAGGCAACATTATGCAAAATTCAGGCCCGCCGTCTGTCTTTTGGCCTGCTGTTGTTGTAGTTGCTTACTTAACGTTTGTGTGGGCGTGATTGTTTTACATGCTGCAACATGGCCGTGTCGCTAGAGCACCATCCCCCTCCCTTCATTACGCCCCACTACACCCTCCAAAAAGTAGCCCTCACTTCCCCTTTTTCACGCTCTACGGCTCGGTGAGAATGTGTCTCTAATAACCTAACGTGCTGCTCGCATTAAATATGCTAATTTTTACAGTGAGCACATTCCCGGGCAATGCCAGCAGGAAGCCAGTAGGAGAGACACCTCCCCGCCAAAGCCCACCTTTCCACCTGCCAGCATTTATAGTTCTCCTTCAGCACCATCGCCATCATCATCAGGCGTATTATTCGCCACAACAGGCAGCCGCACGCATATTAAATGCGAGATGATGTTGTAGCTGCCATGTTGCTCCCGTTGACATTTAGCGGCTACAACAAATGGTTCGGCGGTCTGGGGATTGGTCCTTGGGAGGAGTCAGACCGACCCACCGCCTCACCGAAATTGAGAGAAATTACGCTGCAAATTCCTCGAGAAAAATTATAAACATTTTTTTGCGCTGTGACAAGATTTTTGCTTACGCTTATTTGTTGGCCTTGTCCCCACGGTTGGCCAAAAGCTCAAATGGGTATCTTAACTTTGTTCTGGAATATTACAACAATTTTTTTACACTCCTTGATCTGCAGTTAGTTTGTGGAAATATGAGCGACTATTTGAAATTTCAGTTCTAATGACAAAAAATAGAAGACTTAAATATAATTTATTATTCAAGGCACAGAAAATGTAATATTATATTCCATTTTGAAATTCAATATTTAAATTTAACATATCTCATACAAAAAGAAAATGTTTTCCTTTAAATAGTATATGCATTTCATAACAACACACTGGTATTTTTGCATTTACTTTGAAACTGTAATCAAGCTAACTGCATGTATACATAATTCTCCTTGGAAAAATAAACATAATATTAAATTTCCAAGCGTTTTCAGTAAATTGCAGGGTATGCCAGTCCTTGGAATATCGTTTGCTCCCTCCTTAAATTGCCGTTGTTTTTGGCCACGTTGTCGTCGCCGAAGTTGTTTGTTGATTTTGTTATGCGCGCTTGTTTTTATGCCAGAAATATTCAAATTATGCCAGGCCAAAGGTTGTGGGCTCTGCCACGCCCACCGACCCCCTGCCACAGCTTTTGGCTCAGTGGCTGACATCATTGTCAGTGAATTAAAAACGTCATAGGGGCTTATTTAAATAAATTATAAGCACATGCAGCAGGGACTGCGAGGCAGGTGAAAAAGGCAGGTGAGTGGCCCGGCAGCCTGGGCGCTTTCAATAAAGGTAAATAATTCATCACATAAGTGGGGCTTATTAGCCAAAACTCGCTCTTAAGACATTAGAAAGCCATGTGGGAAGCAACAGCCGGCACCGTCGGAATTCACAAGTTCCACCAACTTGGCCTTGGAATTCCTAAAGGAAATTAACAAAGCTGGATGCCGATGCCACTTTCTCCATCGAGTTCTGTACATTGTATCTTCTTGGCCCCGGGCCGCTTGTCAAACTTTGGAGAGCAAGCGAAACAAAATTACCCCGTACCTGCCAGGCCACCGCGATCCGAATGGAATAAGAATAAGAATGCGATTGCGAGTACGAATTTGAATCAGAATAAGAACAACAAGCGCTTCGCCTTCGTTTTCGTTTTTTGGTTGGGGCCTGGCTTTTATTTCAATTGCTGCGGCAGTTCAGTCGGGCGGAGTTAACATTTAAAGTGCCAATAATCGCAACCGAAAATGCAAACGAAATGCAGAACGTGCCTTCGTCGAGGTCTGCAGGTGTCTGCGTGCTTATCGCCCTGCACTCGCCTGTTGAGCCCTTTTCAGGATTCACCAGGGCAGCAGGGATACTCACTGTAGATATATACACTGGGAAAAGTGTATTCTAGTAATCAACAAGAATTTTAAATATAATTAAAAAATTTAGACAAATGCATAAATGTTGCCTTAAAGTTTGATTTTTTTTCTAGATCGTCATGACTTTTTAAATAAATCCTGTGAATTAATTAAATTCAAGGAAGTGTCATACTAAATCCATAATAAATCCAAATTCTGAACATATTTTTTACCCTTTTACATTAAATTCTGAACATAGAAAAGACATAAAAAAAAATGTAATAAAAAAATATACAACCTACCATTCTTATCAGATCTTTTGTTTTCCTTGATTTTAAACCTTTTTAAAAGAATAATTTTAGAAGATAAAGACAAACTTTAATGATGGACAGCGCTTTAATAAAAAATGATATATTAAAATAAAAGAAAATATTACAACATTGTTTTATTAATATCTACTTCATTTCGCTCAGTACCCTGGTAAGTGAGGGAAAATATGCAATGCAGCTGGCGCCAAACAATGGGGAAAGTGAAAGTAACGCTCCATTGTTATCCGACCGACAGGATGAGCCTGGCGTAGACTTCTTCGGCTTCTTCCACTGCAGCTTCTTTCGCTGCCTGCACAATTGCAAAAGGATAAACTTGGCCAAAGGCGGGGGGAAGTGAACTGAGAGCTGGGAAAAGGGCCAAAAGAGGAGCTGCTTCAGCCGTTTGTTGGTGAAAGGCAAATCTCACAACAATTTGGGTCAAACAAGCAAATTGCATTCTGTTTAGTGGCTCGTTGTTGCTCCCTTTTCCCCTACCCTTTAACTTTCTCCCGTCTTTTTTCTGCATTTGTGGGTGCAATTGGTTTGGCTCCTTTGGGACTGCGATTTGCATTGGGAAGCAACCGAAGGGAGTGGCAAATATTTGCCCGAAACCAGAGAAAAATGGGTTTAACTGCCGCTTAAGATTTATCTGCACTCGCTCATTAAATTGCAGAACGCCCCCTTCGGCACAAGGAAGGGGGCGTGGCCGCGTGGAAAGCGGAAAACGCCGCCAGACGACAGCTGGCAACTTATGCAAATTTCCCATGCAATTGAGACGAAGTCCTCGCGAACTTGAGTGTGTATGAGTGGCAGGGCTGCTGTGTGTTTTTTTTTTATTCAACGGTAATTTAGTACAAGATACTTTTACATATACATATACAGGGGGTGGGGGGAATTGCTGGGCTTGCGGTACTGCCATGAAGCATTGCTTCGCAAGACCAGCTGCTCCTTTTGGACGACCAGGTTTTAGGACTGTCCGTTGCGTATGCGTTCTAGACGCCTCAGCTCACGCGTAATTTCCGTCGCCAGTAGGCAAACCGCTGTCCATTTGGCCTGGCTTTCTAGCATGCCTGGTACCAAGTTTTCGGCCGTGATCCGGGATTCCAGGACCTCTTCCGCTTTCCCTCGTGCTTCTCCAAACCTGACGCAAGATGTCAGCACATGGTCAGCACTCTCCGGAACTCTACAAACGTCACACAGGGGGCTTGCTTCTTTGCCGAAACGGCAGAGGTACTCCTTGAAGCAGCCGTGTCCGCTAAGCACTTGTGTTAGCTCGAAGGTCAGCTCCCCATGTTTACGGTTGAACCACTCCGCAATGCTTGGGATAAGACGGTGCGTCCAGCGGCCAGTTGTTGCCGCGTTCCACCTCTGTTGCCAGCTTTCGAGGGCTTTGGTTCTGGCTCTAAGTTTCGCCAGGCTGCGGTCCGGTAGTGAGTTTGCTGCCTTTCTCGCTTGGAAGTTCTCCTTGGCTTCAATCGCTGCGAGCTCCACGGGAATTATGCCACTGATCACCAGTATGGCCTCTGTGGAGACCGTTCGGAAGGCTGAACTTACTCGTAGTGCCCCCAGCCTGTAGTCTCGGTTTATACCACTCAGGTAGCTTTCTTTACATTCTTGGGCCCAGATTGGTGCTGCGTAGAGGATGGTAGACTTTGCTACATTGAAGAGCAGTCTCCGACTCGATGATTTCGGGCCTCTGTGGTTTAGCATCATGCGTGATAATGCCGCAGTGACGCCACGGGCCTTTTTATGTGTTTCCTGTAGGTGCTCTTTGTAGGTTAGCCGTGTGTCTAGCATGACACCCAGGTATCTGATGGCTCTTTTTGAGGTTATAGTCGACTCACCAACTGTGATTTCTACCGTTTCCACTGCTGTTCTGCTGCTTATGAGCACTGCTTCGGTTTTGTGTTCCGCCAGTTCAAGGCCAGCCAATCTAAGCCAGTCCCCAATCATACGGATGGCCCCGTTTGCAGTGCTCTCCACGTCCTCTTTGTTTTTTTGTACTACTACTACCGCGACGTCATCGGCGAAACCTACGATGTTTACTCCTGGTTGGAAGTCCAGTCGTAGGATGCCATCATACATGGTGTTCCATAGTAGAGGGCCTAGAACAGACCCTTGCGGAACTCCGCCCGTGACCCTGTAGATTTGTGGGCCGTCGTCTGTGTCGTAGTGTAGCCATCTGTTGTCGAGGTAGTCGCTAACAATCGCCCTTAGATATGGTGGGATATCTAGTCTCTCGAGGGCCGAGATTATCCTGCTCCACGATGCGGAGTTGAATGCGTTTTTTATGTCCAGTGTAGCCACCAGACAGTACTCTTTGGTTCCTCCAAGCCAACGTGTACCCGCTATAGCCCTCCGGGCTATTTTGTCTACAGTTTCCAGGGCATCCAGGGTTGAGCGAGCTTTCCTAAAGCCATACTGGCTATCGGACAGTCCACCGGCGGCCTCTATTGCCTCGCCTAATCTTTGACTAATGATGCTTTCAAGCACTTTCCCCGCAGTGTCCAAGAGACAGATTGGTCTGTATGCAGACGGGTCGTCTCTAGCCTTCCCCGGTTTCGGTATGAGCACCAGGTTTTGCCGCTTCCACCTTGTTGGGAAACGGGATTGTGACAGGCATTTTGTGTACATCCTAGCGAATGTTGCTGGGTGGAGGCTGATCGCCATCTTGAGGGCCCTGTTTGGTATGCCGTCAGGACCGGGCGCCTTATTGTTTGACAGTCGTTGGGCGATTTTGACAACCTCTTCCTGTGTCACTGGTTGAGGTTGGGCAGGAAATAAATGCCTGACTATCCCCCCAAGTGTTGCAGAGTCTGTTGGTGCACTGTTTTTGAGCCCGTTTGTCTTCTTCATTACCACCTTATATGCTCTGCCCCATAGGTCGTTCTCCGCTTCGTCACACAGTTCGTGGAAGCATCGCTTTTTGCTGGACTGTATAGCCTTTTTTAGGACTTTCCTCTTTTGGGTGTATATCTCCCTTAGGAACAGGGAGCTTTGGTTTCCCCGCGACCTGTGGTAGGCTCTTCTAGCACTTATGCATTCTCGGCGGGCTTCTTCAATCTCCTGATTCCACCAGTAGACCGGTCTGTGTCCATTGAAGCGTCTACTGCATTGCATGCTGGCGTCGCAGGCCTCCTTGACTTTTGTCATCACCGCCTCTTCGTGTTCGAGAGCTTCCATTCCTGCTAGCGTTGCCCTGAATGTTTGGATGTTTAGAGTCCCTTCTTTGTAGTGGCTGCGAGTTGAGATTCTCGGCGCGGATCTTTGCATGTTGAGGGTGGTAATAATGGCTCTATGGTCGCTCTCGGTGTAGGCTTCGCTAATTTCCCATGTTGCCGACGCTGCCAAGCGTGTGCTTAGGAATGTGAGGTCGATTATCGACTGTCCTCCTGCTCTACTAAATGTGGGGTTTGACCCGGCGTTCAAAAGAAGTAAATCTAGTGAGGCGAATGCCTCTACCACTATTTTTCCTCTGGCGTTTGTGTACGCTGACCCCCATTCGGTGGCCCATGCATTGAAATCACCAGCGACCATCGCAGGCGAGTGTAGGCTGGCATCGATAACCAGGTTGTCGATTACCTCGCTGAAGTCTTTGAGAGACCAGCTAGGGGGCAGGTAGCAGCTATAGACCCACAGGTCATTTAGCTTGGTCCTGACGTAACCTTTTGCAGCCTTTACACCACTAAAATGTCTGGTATTTTGGCCACACGACCAGATAGCAGCCTTCTCTGTTGGATCCGCGACCCACGTGTTTGATCTAATAGTCCTATAGGGTTCGCTGAGGATTGCCACATCTATCCTGAGCTCTACAATCGTTTGGATGAGAAGATCCTGGGCCACCCGACAATGATTTAGGTTCAGATGGATAAACCTTAGCATTGGATTTTCTTGACAGCCTCAATGTACGCCGGGCATTTAAAGCTACCAGACGGGTGGTTCGTTGGGAGATCCTTCTTTTGGGCACAGAGTATGCAGTGCGGGTCCCTGCTGCAGTTTCTGGCCTCGTGGTCTTTCTCACCACATTTGAAGCAAGCTCCTCTCAGGTCTTTGGCTGCTGTGCAGTTTGGGGATATGTGACCAAACTCAAGGCATTTGTAGCATCTCATAGGCGAAAGTATGGCTTTGATTCGGCAAATAACCCATCCGATTCGTAGTTTGCCCATGGTTAACAGCACGTTAGCTGTCGTTGTTGGCAGCGTCAGTGTCGCTATCTGGCAGCCGCCTCTAGTGGCTCTGAGGGACCTGATTGAGTCCACTGCGACTGGTGTACCTCCAGTTTCCTTGTTTATCGCCTCCGCTATTTCCTCTTTGGTTGTTACCTCGTCGAGGTTCAGAATCTCGAGCCTTGTCTGCTCTGTCAGGACCCTCACCGTGGCTTTGGCTCCGAGGGCTTTACCGACTGCCGTTTTTACCTCCTCTGCGCTGTGGCCAGGGGCTTTCTTCAGCCGCAACAGTAGGTCTCCATTAGCCGTCTTGCGGATTGTTTGCACATCTCCGCTGACGTGGCTCAGGGATGCATCTCCTTTTACCGCTTTTAAAAGCTCAGCGTACGTCAGGTTTCCAGCGCTAGCCACCACTATGGCATCCGTCCTTGTCCTGATCTGGCCCAGTTTTTTCCCCTTTCCAGCGGGGTTCGGTTCATTTCTCTTGCGAGGTTCGGCTTCTGGTTCCAGCCTACTTGTTAGTCTCCCATTAAACCTCCTCTTATTCGGTGGGGACCCACCTTGACCGGCCGTTTGGTCTCGAGGCCTTTTCGGGGTCGCTTTCGCTCCTTCTAGGCCACAGAGAAAGCTTACTGGTCGACTTTCTGGCGAAGTTTGCGAGTTGCTGTCCTTTAGCTCTAAGGCGCGGCTTTTTTCCTGCTTGGAGAGGGCTTCTGCCGTCTCTTGCAGATGCAGCAGTTCGGTGAGTTGGTCACGCTGTGTGCTGTGTGTGTGTGTGTGTGTGTGTGTGCGAGCGCGTGTGTGTAATGTAGTGGTAATGCAGTTGCCAAAGGACACTAAACGACGGGAGCAAAGGATGAAAGTCAGATCGAATGTAAATTGCTTTTAAAGCTGAAGGAGCCCCTGAATGCGAAATGTTTAAATAACGAACTTGACGCAAATCCGCGACAGCATATGGGGTTGATGAGATTCCGATAGATCGGAAATCAATTACTCCCTTCAAAATCAAGGCAACGCTAGAGCAGGGTTTTTTAAACTTCAATTGCCAAAGTGCAAGTGTAAGACGGAAAACTAAAATATGTTTTTTTGATAAAATTTTTTGCCTATTAGGCAAAATAATAAATTAAACTGAGCAATAGAAAATTCGAATTTAAAATAACTTAAATTACTTAATAACTTAAAGAATATATTTTTCATTAAACTTCCATTCAATAAGATTAAATTTATCACGTGTTGTTTTGCCTTGATACTACTTCTCCTTAAACAAATATTTAGACTCAATTTGTTTCACGTTCTATACATGCTATTTATAAAGACAAGATGGCCATGAAATGGATCCTAGCAAATTGTTACCGTATCTCCTCGGAAATTCAGTAATCAGGTGAAATTGCTTGCCGCACTCCGACAAATACATATATCTGCCACCGAATCAAACTATATCACCTTGTCAAAGCGCTGCGCAGTGGAGCATTTAATCTTTTCAAAATATACGAAATACGATGCCTTGCAATAAGATATCACACACTCTCAGACTCACACACAGCGAAGCCCAGTGAAGGTTTTGAGAAAATTTAATCAACGCACTTGGCGACAAACACGACAAACAAAGGCAACAATGAAAGGCAACTTATGTGGCACTCACACAGTCACAGTCGCACACTCACACTTACACTCGTCCTCGCAGGTGGATCCATTTAAAAATGCTTAGCAAACAGACACCCACACAACGGCAGACAAAGAGTGGGTAAAAATTCACACACACACAAGCACACTTACATCCTGTGAAGACGACGAGTCAAAGTCATTTGATATTTTTTAGCATTAAGGTTGTTTTCTCTTCGTTCCTGTGCGCTTTTCAATAACATGAAAGTTCGCCTCACTGGTTGATGGAAAATTGTAACGACACTCGCAGACGTGCAAAGGAGGTCAAAATAGTAGTGAGCAGTGTTTAAAGAATTATAAACAAAATTTAAAATAAAAAGCATACTTTTAGGTGCTTTTTAAATTGGTTTGGAATCTCTAGAAAGATTTATAAATAATAATTAGATACATTTTGTATTCATAATTTCCTGAAGAGTTTGTTATTAATTCCAAATAGAAATTCTCCTCAATCATATATTTATTTATTTTTCTGACCCCAACTGTATCTCCCACGACATGGCGACAGAAACAACAATTTTCTTGTTAACTCAGTGCCCCAACACCTGCGATGTCAATGTCGCTGATGTGGTAAGCACCTTACAAGACGAACCCGCTGCGACCGCAGAATCAGCAATGACATCAAACGTGGCACGGCAAAAAGGGGAAATAGAATGGAAAAGAGGAAACCCCAAGCTGTGGAAATTTTATGTGCTTCGGCAATCGGGAATCGAAATGGCATCGAATGCGAGGCACATATTCTGCCTTTTTCCCCGAGCTTCAAGCGCAGGAAATCTATTGGAAATTTAGACAAATCTGCCAAAGAGCTTAATGATGTCAATGACATGCTCAGCCGAAAACAACGAAAGGTGTAATGAACGGGAGGTGTTTTGGGGGTCCCCCACTTTCCAGGTGAGTCACGTACATAATTAGCCATTCGGCACGTGGCCAAACGTGGAAACTACCTGTAGCACCGCCACACGAATCGGAAACCCCACTCATGTTGGTTATTGCGATTATCCAAGCACGGGCTTTATCCATGCAGCAGCAAGAGAAACAGAAGCAGCAGCAACTGTTGCATCACCGCGGCAACATGCGACTCCCGGTTGATTGGCTTCGTTTCATACAGTTCATACACTTGCCAATCAGAATTTAAGAGACAGGAAATGCATGCGATCTGAGATTCTGATCGGATGCCGATCACTGCAAACAAATTATAGTTATTTATTGACTAAAATATAAATCATAAAAATGGATACTAATTAAAAAAAAGGAGTAGGTATGACCAAATAAATAGTATATAATTAATAAATTTCAAATACCTAATTATTTTCGGTTTTTTGAAATAATTCTGACAATAATAAAAAAATATTTAAAAAGTGTTAAGCGTCGATAACAATTTTAAAATTTACAAATAAAAGAGCCAAAGTAAAGTTGATTTTTCAAGGTACCCAAATATATTTTTCCTATTGCTAATAATGGTACACTTTAAAAAAGATCCATGACTTTTTTCCTACATTTTAATTACATTTTTTGCCGTGTTCTATTGCTGCAACTCGAGCAGATGATTGGCCCTGCCATGCCCCGCTGAGTCGTGGCTCAGTGGTTGTCAGAATCAGCTGAGGGTCCTCTTGCACCACCCACCGACCCACCCACTCGGACCCGCTCGCGTTCAACATGCTAATTACTTAAGGCGACAGTTGTGAGCGGCCAAAAGGGGGAGGTAAGGAAAGGGTAGGGCAGGAAAAGCCCATGCCGAATGCAGAGCAGACAAAATGGCGATGAGGATAAGCCTCGCAGGGGGCCTCGACTTGCGAGTCAACTGCACAGCTTGACTGCAGGAGGAGGGCCATGAAAGGCACACAATGCCCGTATAAAGTCGACTTGAGATGTGCAGATTATCCTATGTAGGCACTTAACGTGACGCAGGCGAGGGCCAGACAACTCCCGGTTTCAGCTCCAGTGGCAGTCCAAAGTCCCCATTCGCCAGTCCCAATCCCTAGTCCCAAGTCCCTGGCCAAATGGGCCAAGTCAAGTGAGTTGGCATTAGGGCAGATGAGCAGGCGAGCGAAGCCAACTTGCCGCATGTGGCAGCCTAAGTTGCACTGAAAAAGAAAGAGTTGGTATCAAAGAAAACTATATAATTTTTAAAAAACAAAATAAATATTTAAGAACATCAAATAAAATGGTTCTTTGAATGAATATCTATACCTAAATAATTTTATAAACAATGGGCTTCAATGTTAATTTTTAATTTTCATGTGCTAACTTATATCGAAGCCTATAAATATATATATTTTTGTAGGAATATTTTCAAGCAAAAGAAGGAGATTTAATCCATATTTTCTTTGCGTGTACTTTAATAGTGTGCTCTCTGCCTCTTTTGCGCCGCAGGATGGCGGAAGCATAATAAATAAGCAAGTGTGCAAGCGGAAATATTAAGCAGTGGTCGGGGATGCAGTTCGCCACACAACCGCTGCGCCACAATGAGCAGAAAGAAACTCATTTCGCCTGTCACGACTTGAACCCCGACATTTGGCCGTGCAGCAGTTGCAACTGCACCCTGCCATTGTAGAAATGCACAAATGCAGACGCCGATGCCCAGATGCTGTTGCATACTTTAGCCGAGCATCCCGCTTGATTGCTAAGAAAAATCGAGATAGAATATCCAAGGACAGGGACAGGAAGTCCCTGTGGATATGGATAGAGAAGCCGACTGACAAGCGGAAGTGCTCATTGTTGCACTGCCAATGGCCTAAGCCAGAGATACTGCTCACATAATTCACAGGCCGCATGACGCAATGTCAACATTTAGCTTCCGCCAAGTGAAGTTGGGAAAAAACGAGGAGGAAAACTTTAGTTGGTTGAGATGGATAAATAAATACTCTCTTAAATCAGACATTTCAGATATTACAGCGAATTAAAACCCGATTTAAAGACCTCATTTCAATAGGCACTCTTATATAACTAACCTCTTAAACTTAACCTCTCAAGCTAGAAATATATTTCTTTCACCATAGTCATGCAAATTTTATTCAAATTCTTTAAGGGTATTGACCATTCAGCAGGGTAAAAGAATAATAATGCCCGGACATTTGTTGCTGGTACTTTATGCTCCAATTAGTAGCTTCCGACAACGTCTCAGAATTCGGATTCGGATTCGGACACCGATAAGGGTACGTTCGGGAAAAGGAAAAGTGCGGGAGGAAGGCCTTCTTTTGTGGCATTTTGTGAGAACGGAAATCAAATAATATTTTCATACTGATTTATGAATCTATTTGCACAGGCAACACAACGGGCCACCGGTCCTGGCCATTTGCATGTGATTCATGCTCTGAAAACCATGAATGATTATATTTACCAGCCCCGGCTGTGAAATCCAAGACTCTCCTCCGGGCACAAATATAAATGACTTTGGTTTCGTCGGTTGGGTGGTTGGGTGTTGGTCCGGCGGCTAGCTGGGAGTTTATAACTAGCATCAGATTATGAGGACGACTTGAAGGCCTCCGGGGACCACCACTTCGCTCCTTTTTTCCCCCGGCACCTCGCCACGAAATCCTTTTTCGGTTTCAATATTTATTTGTGGCCTCAGCTGGCATTTCTCAGGCCATGCAAATTGTTTTCTAGCCCCGACATTAAGTTGTCAAGCCCCGGACTGCCAGAGATTGGGTGGAGCTCTCAGAGTTTACTTACAGATTGCATTTATTGATGTCCACCACTTCTGAAGCACTTGATGCTAGCAGTTTAAGTGCATTAAAATTAAACCAGTTGTGAATTTGTGTTTTTCTTTCATTTAATTTCTGCTCGCTTGGTTAAATGAATATTATTTATTTCTGATAAATTTATTCATTCAGCTGGTGAGCTTAAAAATTATAAATTTAAACTGGCTACAACAGGACAGGACTTTTTGGGGTGTATCCACTTTATTGGGTAACAAAAATATCAAATCAAAATAAAATGGATTCAGCATTTGAAATTTTTTTTGAATTTATCGATTAGCTCACAAATTGGCACAATAGAAATACAATTTCTTCATCCCACCTCAATGTTTCCATTCACCTGAACCTCTGGCAAATCAAACAATTTCAGGTGAGTAACTATTTGCAAATATTTATGTGAATGCACGCCCGGGGAAATGTCACCAACACGTGTAGAAAGAAGCAGATTCTGCATCCGACACGGAGCAGTAAAAAGTGCAAAATGAACCGGGTTGAAGGATGGGGCAGTGGCACAAGTGGCAAGTGAAAAGTGAAATGTTAAGCAAAACGAGAGTGGGGCAAAGGGAAGGGGCTAGTAAAATACAACTGCATTCCACACACTAACTGTCGCCATTTGTTATTGCTTTTTAGATGCTCCTACTCAGACCAAAGACGACCGACAAAGGGACACGAAACGAGTGAAGTGGCAAGTTGAGACGCATCCATCGTGCACAGAAATCTACCAAACTATACTAGTTCCATATTCTGTGTAAATATTCTTGTCTTTTTTCTAAGCTTAATTATTTAAATAAATGCATATCTACTTTGAAGACAACATGAATATGTCTTCATTTATGGTTTTTAAATATTTTACCATAAAGCTATTTTTTATAGGATGGTCTTTTTCGATTTAAAAAATACATTTTTTTTAGTATCCACATAACTAAACGAATTTTTTTGTTTGTTTGGTAAAATAACTTATAGGAGTTATTATTTATTTTCTCTGTGCATTTGGTTCACGCACATTGCATCGAATAGTGAAGTGTGGCAAGAAAGGAAAGAGCTTCAGCACGTGTCGGGACTTAGGAGCCAGCTTTCCACCCACCCGATGTCCTGCAGCCATGGCAACTCTCTCAATTGTTGTCCGGTTCATGTATGCTCCAGTGCCCCGAATCCCCCAACAAACAATCGCATTTATGTGAATTTCATTTTGATTTTCTATGCCACGCAGAATGCGGCCAAAGTAGCTAATAGAAACTTTCAAAAACCTGCAGTAAATTCATGAAGAGCACAGATTTTAATTTCAAAATTCATACTTATAGAAAAAGCTGTCAGGAAAATGTTTAAGTTGTAGGCAGGCTAAAATGTATGGAAAAACTTTTAAAAGGGTTCACGGTAGGTATTATTGAGCTATGTTAATGATGGACAAACTATCAGGACTTTAAAATTTAACTTATGTAGTTAATTTAGAATAAAACATTTTATTTGTATTTTAAGGAAACTAATAAAAAAAACTTCAGGTAAAAACCAAAGTTGGCACAGTTATAGCTGGCGCAAATGTCAAATATTTAGGCCATCTTACTTTTTTAAACAAAAAAGCATACATTTTATTACATAATTTCTGTCACTTTTTCTGACCAGCTGATGAAGATATATAGACAGCATATTCTTTATCATTTTTTAGAATGTGATTCTGGTCGACAGTGGACAGGACAATAAATACTAATAGCCAAAATAGCCGGGAACACATAAACCATAGCCGAGAAAAGTAATTCCCACTAGAAGGACGAGTAATAATCAACATCAAATTGCCTCGTTTCGAGTTCCAGTTCCAATTTGGGGGGTTTTCTGCTATTTTTTTTACTTTTGGGTCTCCTCAGCTTGGGTTTCAGTTTCATTTTCGGTTTCATTTTCGGTTCCAGTGCAAAGACTCACTCAAGTTCATTTATTTTTATTGTTTTCGGAGCTTTCGGCGACAATTTATGGGCCAGCGGAATACAAAGATATTTATGTTGGTAGCTCTTGCTACGTATAAAATGGCGAAACTTATGTATATGGCCAGTCGGAACTTTATTTTATTTATATTATATATTTTTTATATTTTTTTCCAATGGAAAGTGCAGAGGAGAACCGAGCACCGAGTGAAAGGCAAAAGAGAAGCGGAGAAACACACTACGTACATTCGCATTCAATGAGAGGCGAAGAACGAATAATTTACTTTCCTTTTTACTTTTTCCCGGCTAAGCATCCAGCATTCTATCTTATTTTGCACTAAATTTTAACAGGATTTAGCCCCGTCGCTCTTTGCTGTCAACTGCTAACAAGCGGCAAAGACGTCGGAGGTTTTGACCAGCCGAGCGATTCAAGCCAAACCCAAACGAAAGTCGGTGGCTACGAGGGGTCCACTCAAGGGGAGGGGGCGGTGGCCGTGGGCCGAAGTGGGCGTGGCATCGTGTCCATGGCGAATGAGTTTTGTCGCAAATCCGCTTACGTCCACACCGCCGCAACGAAAATTGTGATGGCGCTTCTGATGGAGATGACGATGACGACAACCATGATGATGACGATGATGATGGCGATGATGATGGCCAACGGCCTTCAGTCCAACCCACTCACGCCCACTTCCATTCCCACCCGCCGTTGTAGTCATTTTAACTGGCACATAAATAAATTCCATAAATCTTTTGCACTTTAACGCTTCTGCTTTAAGCCAAGTCAAGTCTGGGCTCAGAACCGATGTGGACTTGCGAATAGGATGGAAAAGGAGGATTATCCTTGCACATGAGAAAGTATTTATAAACTGTAAAATATGTTCCATCCACCAAATTCTAAACTACTGTGGTGATCGGCCAAAAAGAAATATTTTTTGATTAAAAACCAGATTTACAAAAAAAAACATGGGGTTACCTCACTATTTTTTTCAAAAAATGGCAATCGATTTGGAATTACAAGCTGAACGCGACATGACATTTCGACAATTTTTATAATTTTTCTGGACGAAATCCTTTTTTTTGTCGGCGGGAAACATCGACGAAAAAAGTTTTTAGGTTTGAAAGCCAATTGATTGGGGATTTTATTACGAATTTAAAGCGGTTTGACATTCCATATTTGTAAAATCAGCTTTGTCCCTAACAAAACAGAGATTTATTTTTGAGGTGTAAGGACTTACACCACAAACTGACTTTTTTCGTAACTAACACTTTCGTAAAAAATGGATTTTTAAAATATAGGAATTTCTTTTAACCGTCAAGGCAATAAAATTTTAAAAAATCAAAGCAGTCGCAAAAATTTGGTTTGAAAAAATGTATCAACATATAATAAACAGCTACACATACGCATACATACATCAAAATAACATAATATTTAAATTCCCGTGTTTTTTACACTTGGAAAATCTAAAACAATGGCTGTTTTGACCACTGAAGAAAAAGATTGCATCATAAGGGAGCTTACATCCCTAAATGGTAATGAATGCTCACTTGCAGCGGATTTAATCGAGAGACTCGTTCAGGAGACCCGAGGTGTGATTATGGGCCAACCGATGTTGCTGAAGTTGGAGGCTCCGGTGAAAATATGCGGCGATATCCACGGCCAGTTTACGGATCTCTTGCGCATTTTCCAGGCATGCGGCTTTCCGCCGACGGCGAACTATTTGTTTCTCGGCGATTATGTGGACCGGGGTAAGCAATCGCTGGAGACGATCTGCTTGCTCTTCGCCTATAAGGTAAAATATCCCTTGAATTTCTTTCTGCTTCGCGGGAATCACGAGTGCGCCAGCATAAATCGCATCTACGGATTTTACGACGAGATCAAACGCAGGCACTCGGTGCGTTTGTGGCGGACTTTTACGGATTGTTTCGACTGGCTTCCGGTGGCCGCTGTTGTTGGAGAACGTATCTTCTGCTGCCACGGTGGTCTAAGTCCTTCTCTCCAGCGGTTGGAGCAGATCCGGCTGCTCCGGCGACCGACGGACGTTCCGGATGAGGGTATCCTGTGCGACCTCCTTTGGGCCGATCTCAATCACGTCAGCGAGGGCTGGGGCTACAATGACCGCGGTGTAAGCTTCACATTCGATGAACTCATTGTTCGGAGCTTTCTAAAAGCCCATGACCTGGACCTCATGGTTCGGGCCCACGAGGTCGTGGAGGATGGCTACGAGTTCTTTGCCAACCGCCACCTGGTAACCATATTCTCCGCCCCAAACTATTGCGGTCTCATGAACAATGCCGGCGGAGTGATGAGTGTCAGCGAGGACTTGACCTGCTCCTTCGTCATCATTCAGCCGGGTCATAAGTGCGAAGCTGCCCAAAATAAAGACGACGACACTTTCAATAGAGAGGAGTAAAAATACTATAATATGTTTTCAATCGAAATGATTTCTATTTACCTTAACGCATACCTACTTTATTAACAATATTCTATAAATTGCCAAATTCATTTCCTAGTTCTCTGTAAGCCACTATAACTTACTTTTTGAAAAAGTCATTAAATGCCCTTCCAACTTTTAATTTTATTAACCTGCTTTCTAAGGTGACAACCGATATATTTTTCATAAAACTACAAATAAACCTGCAAATTAAATAGCATTTGACTTTGTACTTCATTTGAATACATGCTCATGGCCAATTCTCTGTTGACTCACTTAAGTCAATGCCATCGAAAGGTCGTTCCACCTCTTCTTTGATGGAACTCTCAAACGAATCTCCAGCTGGAGTGGGTCAGTGTCACCTGGCGGGCGGGCGGACTGACAGGTGACTTCCACACGCTTGTTTCGCCATTTCATTTGCAGCTCGTTGCCGTCCTGCTCGGTCAAATGAATTTTACATGGCGCTTAACTTGGCCCGACTTGCTGCCAGATTGTGATGCTGATTTGCTGATGAGGAGGCATTCTGCAGCCTAACCTCCTTGTCCTTGAGTCTGGTGGTCTGGTCCTCGTCGTGTATGGGGCAACATTTATTTGATCTGGCAAAAGTCACAAGGCAAACATCAGTTTGTATATGTGAGGAACTTGGACTTGGACCGGCTGCTCAGTGTTGCATACGAAAGTATCTCCGTCTGGCTCCTGCATGCTCGAATAATTTAATACATCCCCCCATCCCCATCGCCCCACTCCCCTAATTCTGCCCAGGATTCACAGGATTCTCAGGATCCCTGGCATTTGGAATGCACACAGCGTGCCATTTGACTGCAATTTAATGCTCTCTCCCGAACAGTTTACTCGTCCTGTTCCAACTGCTGCCATTTCATGTTTTGCAAAATGACAAATCACATTTATTTATTTTATGTAAGCCAGCTAAGCTTAAATATGCTGTCCTGTGACAGTTGGATTCAGCTGAGAACTGGCAGTGCAGCCAGTTTTTGGTTGGCAATCCGAAGGGTTAAGGCGCAGCCATAATCGAATCTGGAAAAAGCTGTTTTGGCATTTCATGGAGAAACCCCACTGCTAAATTAGCTCAAGTGACATGGTCTCCCAGGGATTTGTTTAACATCTGTAAAGTGGGCTTTAAGTGAACCTAACACACTTTTCTAAGGGGCAATGTTTTAGCTAAAACATTTAAATTAATATAAATAGTGGCAGGATTATATTCAAGATAAGTCGTATAATATTTGTAATATATAATATTTATTTTAATAAAACAATAAAAACACTTTAATATATATAAATATTATTACTAGTTAGTTAGTTCATTACTAACCAAAATATTATTTTAAGATATAATAAAATTCCTAAAGGATAAAGTTCTTCGTTTAAATTATATTAAATTCCCTTCTTATTACTAGAAGTAGTTAATACCATTAAGATAGTTAATACCATTGAGAAACTGCGGCTTATAGAGGCAACATTGGGTCTCTTCGAAAGCCCGACTAAAGTCAATTTGAACCGCAGTGGCAAATCAGTGGAAGTGGTCGAGTACCTGGTCGAGTACTGTAGTAGAAGTAGGTCAACCCAACGGGAGCGCCAAGAACTTGGGGTGGGGATGAGCAGCTCTGTGATAAGACCACAATCTTGGCATTGGCATTGGGAAGCAGTGGCCTGTGGACTTGGTCCTTTAATTAGCAAACAACTGCTGGATTGCAGATGCCGTGGGCCAGATGACAAATGACTGGAAAGATAGCGACAGCGCAAGAAACACCCTTTAATGACTGATTGGGGGGTAAAGTTTAATTAAGGAAAAGCCCACTAATGACAACTAATGGCCCAGAAGTCGCCTGGCCGATCGCATCACCTTAAGGAATGCGCAGAAATATTAGTTGTAAACATGGAAAGGACACCGGGCCATGATCAATTTTCATTTGCAACGCCCCCAAAAATAAAGAAAAAATAACCAACGAAAAATACAGGAACACCGCTCGCAAAAGCTCGACTCAATCAAGTTAATGGCGGCCAAATGGGTTTTTGATGCGCTGGCCGCGCGGCTCCATAAAAAATGATTGCCAGGCCTCGTCGGCGTCGTCGTCCGTTTTGGCCAGGCCAAAAAGTTGGCTTAATGAAAACGCGTGGACATTGCCGTTTAATGCCGAACGTATAGTTGGTGTGTGTGTGTAACTGAGGTGGCATAAAATGTTGCCAACTTGGCTTAGCCAGACAGATAGCCTGGCCGCAAAGTGGGCGTGCCAACTTTCTTATTGACAATTTGAGCATTCGGGCGTTAAATTCTTATGAGGCATAAGTTGCCCCGGTTCCGGGCCATAGTTAATAACAGCACTTCATAAGGTGTGGTGGCCACGTGGATGGGATAGCTTTCATTCTTATGTTTTTGCCACCGCTTCCTTTTTGCCCTCGCTTCGCTTTTTTCTACAGTTTTTTCCCTGCGCGTGTTGCTGAGTTCGTTATTGGGGTCTAGGAAGGGGTTTTGAAATTCTTCGCACGGGTTTGACACAGTTAAACAATTTGGAACAAATTCCAACCCTTGTGTTTATTTTAATAAAGTAAAGGTCATTATAGATTTTTTAAATATAGCTAGTTAATTTAAATTAATAATTTAATAATCGATCGATAAATGGTTATCATTTAATCATACATTTATTAACAAATCTTTTTAAAAAAAAATTTTTTTTTTTTTAAATATTATGTTATTTTCATTTATTGCCAAATAGATATTACATTTTTTTTGTAAAATTGGAAATCAAATTTTGTACCATCAAACATATTTTCTTAGAGTATCTTTAGCCTCGACTTTCTGTATTTTTTCCGCTTTCCGAATTTCCAGCTTTTTCTTTGATTTTCCATGCTTTTCTTTGTTCCGCGTTAACCGGCGCCCTTGATCCGTCAGAAACTCTAATCAAATTAATGGAATAACTGAACGCTTATGTGTGCTTTTCCACCCCTTGCCATCATCATTTTTTTGCTCAGCTCCCTCCCTTGTTGCCTCTTTTTTTGCAGTTATGTTTCGACTTTTTTCCAGCCAATCTCCTGGCTGGTTGTTCTAATAAACTTGACTTCCGGCAGGGAAATCGCTTGGCCAACTCCCCGAATGGCCAGAAAGTTGTGCCATTCCGTTTCTTAGCACTCGATAATGCTAATTTCGCATTCCGATTTTAATTCAATTACTTGGTTTGGGGAAAACTCGGCCTGGTCGGATGGAAATCCCCACGGCTCAGCTCTTGGCTTAAACCACAAGCGAAGAGATTTTAATTAATTGCATAATCACTCAAATAAAACCGCAGAGCCCCGAACCCTCTGCTGCCGCTGCCGCTTTACCCCGGAAAAACTTGTAAGTGAAACGCAAAGAAACAATCAAAATTCCAAAAGTCACCAAAGCTCCCTTTTCCCTTTTGCCGAGTCGCCATTGTACAAGTGTTTTTAATATTTAATTGCTTTTTAAATGAGTCCAAGTATTTTATTGTATTTCATTTGATGATGTAAACGCTACTAACAGCACGTTCAAAAGTGGATGCGGAGTGCTGAAGAGGCGACCGCAGCGGGCGAGGAGTTTCCTTCTCCGTTCTGGTCGCAACTTTTGCAAATTATTCAAAGCGATGCGGGGGATGGGAAGGGCCGGGGAAAAATGGAATGGGTGGGGTGGAGAATGAGGCGCTGCCTGGAGCCACGGTAGCGACAAGTAATAGCCCAAGTGGCAATTTATCAATTAAAATTCTGCTTAACTACAAGGATGCCCAGGAAACGAACTCAAACTCGCAGCCAATAAAGAAAAAGAGGAAAAGGACAATAAGAAGTCACAACAAGCTCTGCAAATGCTGGAGGGGTTTCTCCCTCCCCCTTTTCTGACCAACTGGGGTGACATCGGCACTTGTTCACCCCCACTTGGGCCACCGTTCCGGAAAATTCACTCCCCTTTTCCAATGCAACTCGTCCACTTTCAATGTCATTTGGCGCGTGTTTATTTCCTTGCCAACGAACCGTTCCATCTGCCAACAAGTGGAGTGCTAATTAAAGTCCCATAGTACCATAGTAAATAAATCTTTGAACTGAATTAGATATAAATTGCAAGACTGTGAGGGTTAAAAGACGCCGCAGCGCAAGGAGCTTAATTAAATCGAGGCAGGAGACAAACTGAGGGGGATTACGCATCTTCTAATTGAATTCCATTCGAGCAGATGCCAGTTTCAATACCAATAGATTTCCCTGAAATCCGATGACGCTTGTTTGAACTCAAAGGAAAGCCAGTGGAATAATGTTTGGTTCCAAGGGCTAAGTAATCACTTTGGTATGAAAGACATTTGAGGTAGTTTAAAGCCCTCAAATAAACTCTATTAGCTATTGGCACCAGCAACCCTTTGGAAAGTGTGCAATTTGTGGATTTATTGAAGCCAATATTCAATATCAGATTAAATGTGAAATATTTTTTGTTAGACATAAGAAAGAGACTTGACGTGCTCTTTGACCACTCTGATTCACTACTCACAGATTATAATTTGGAGAGTGTGATGATATAAGTGGATTTATTGAAGCATTAACCATTAATGTCGTATTAAATTATATTATTTGAAATATTAATTGTTACACATTAGAAAGAGCATGGGAATGCTCTTAATGATAATTATAAATTTGCCTATTCAGGTGGCCCTAGATTTTGCACAGACACAGAAAATTATATGCAATCAGTTGATTTATTGAACCTAATATTGAATTACATATTAAATAATATTATCTGAAATATTATTTGTAACACATTAGAAATAACGTGTTTATTGTCCATTGGAAACTTAACTTTGCTCCCCTGCACTAAATGATAATGATAAACTTGTCTATTCAGATGGCCCCAGATTTTGAACAAACCAATTTCTTAAACAGCGATGCAATTAGTTGATTTATCGAAGCCAATATTAAATTACATAATTAATAATATTTATTGTTACTCATTACAAATGACGTGTTTATTGACCACTGGGAGCTTAATATTGCTCTCCTGCTCTAAATGATAATTATAAACTTGCCTGTTCAGGTGGCCCCAGATTTTGAAAGCCCTTACCTTGTACAAAGAGAAAGAGGCTGAAGGGTCCCGAAAGCATTCTCCAGGGTCGTATTAAAGTTTCAACTTTAAGCTTGTGCATGTAATTAACACTTGGAGTAAAGTTTCGAGCTGCCGTCTGTTTCAATATTTGTGTTTTCAATGGGTAGTTTGGTCAAATTTTTTTTGTTACAGGGCTGCTTGCTGCTCGCCCCTTTTTTGTCGCCAGTAAGCTGGGGAAAATATGGAAATTTTATTGCTCGCTTATGTTTGAGTTAATTTGGCAACAATTTTGTTGAATTTTAATGAGCGTGCGAGGAGAGCATAAGTCCCACGTCCATAGTCCTTGTGGAAATGGCTGCTTTTCGGGGACTGATTTAAGCCCGTTGACAGAGCGACAGACTGACAGTCGAGGAGGGGAGGGGAAAGGGATTTTTAGCCAAACAGGCAAGGACAAGGCAAATTTTGCATTTTGCCAAAGACGAGTTTCTAATTAAGCCGAAAGTCCTCAGTCCTGACAACCGACGTCAATCCGAGGCCGCAAAATTATGCGAAATCTGGCAGCCATTTACAAATTACCAAAATCAACAGCAGACATCGCGCTTCCCCTCTCCTCGCCGACATAAATCTAAAATGGAAATCTTCAATGAACTGAATTAGAGAGAGAGAGTGTTGCATGTTGATTCTTCTGCTAATTGTTGTGTGCCAAATTCAATTAATTTAAATGCCGCGACTCATTTGGCCTCGATGGCTGGCCGTCCGAGTGCCTGATGAATTAATTAAAAACGCCTCATTTGTTGAGCCAATCAGGCGAATAGCAAAGCGCCTCAATCTGGTTCCTGGGTCAGGGCCCAGAAACTTGGAACTATGCGCCACTTTTGGCATTTTCATAATTTTTGCCCATGAAACGTGACTTTTGCCGGGGGACGCCATTCCCATTTCCCATTTCCATTCCTCTTGTGTCAGCTTTTGTTTCGTTATTCTGGCCCAGAAGGAGGAGGTGAATTTTAATTTTAAACTGATTTTTTTTTCTTTTCTGCTGGCCCTGGCCACGCATTGTTTGTCAACTTTTCGGCCATGGCTTACCCTTATCCGAGGGTTCGCCCTTCGGAATGGGTTTTCCCGGGGAGGCGGTGAAAAGCGCGTGCTATAAATTTTGTGTAAATATTTGTTAGCCCCGGACGGGGCAGGATTTCGCTCGCCGCTCCCCGCTGATGGTTCATTATGACACGCTGCACGTTGAAAAAATCTTCGGTATTATTTTATAATTGTTTATGTATTTTCGGTAACAACAGCACTTCAATCCTTAAATAATACCAAAATATTTACAAAATGGTGTCGAAAATACTGAGTAAGATGGTTTTATTCATTTCACTTTATTTTATTTCAGGACGTATTTTTTTTTGATTTACATACTATTTATTTGATTTTTTCTCTGTGCAAAGGATACTTACTTTTTGAACTTTAACACATGCAGCCAGCTTTTTTACGACTTTGATTGTTCGTACACAAATTGTAATTTTGGCAAAAAGGTAATTAAGCCGGCGAAATCCAATTAAGTGCGACGGAATCTCAAATTGAAATCAGTTCCTTGTGTCTGGCGCCCCATTTGCACATCATTGTGTAAATCATTATAAAAGTGAGGCATAAAATTTTAATAGTCCAACGCCAACAACTGTTTATGGAGGGCCATAAAAGTTTTAGTTTGCAGCGGCTCGACAAACGGAATATAAAGCAGTTAAATACGCATAAATACATGTGCTATATAGTCAACTGTATAATTGCAGCACTTAAATATTAAACGCGTTCCCCTTCCTCCAGCCACAGTGTGTGAAGGCTGATGGAAAATTGAAAATTTGATGAATACGAAAGGCGAGGGAAATGGCATGGGAGATGTCTCGCTTTTCCAATTTCGACTGCCACGTAATGGACCTGACAAAAGGCAAGCGCACGAAACCCGTATTAATGCCCTGCAAAATGCAAATGAGCGTATTGGACTCGATTTAAGTAATTTATATTCCACATTATTATAATACTTACGTCCAATGGCTCCAAACAAAGCAGAACCAATTGGCAATATTAATTTAATTACCAATATTTTCTCAGGCTAATGCCAAACCCAAAACGGCTCCATAATTCTGTTTGCCCTGACCTGTCAGCATTTCAAATCTCTGAGAAATATGCACCCCCTGGAAACGAGGTCAAATTAATCATTCCGAGAATGATCTAAGGTTAAAACCATTGCAGAAAGCAAAGTTCTATACAGAAATTAGGTTTCTGCATTTGCCACTTGTTCAAAACTCAGATGTCTAAGTCAATGTTTTGAATTTCCAAGGCCAATGATTTAACTGAAGCAGCTTACAAACTATCTAATTCTGTAAGCAAATGGTTTTGTAAAAGCATGAACACTAAAAAAAATAAAATTGATGATTCAGCTTTTAGACAAAAATCATTAAAATAAATTAATTAATTTTGTATTCTATAAAACCACAATTTGACTTCATACCAGGACCGATTAAAAAAATTTTAAAAGTCTTAAAAAGGATAATGAAAAAGAATCTTCCAAACATAGACAAAAGTCAGTTATAAACCAAAATAAAGGATATTTAAAAGTCCTTTCTCGCTCGTATTTTGCTACACTTTTTTTGTAATATTTTTTCGTTTGTTTGATTCGTTTTGACTCTTTTGTTTTTGCATCCTTTGCACTGCATTCAATGTTGTGCACTCAATTACTTTATGTGAATGTTGCGGAGCCAAAATTGAATGCAAAGCGAATGCCCTCAACGTGAAAAAGCGAAAGGGAAAAAAGGAGCAGAGAGCGGAAAACAGAAAACAGAACACAGAAACCGCTTTCTGCCAACGCTGCGCTTTTCATAATGGCGAAAATGTTGCAGAGGTGGAAAATTCAGCAGGGTGAGGGGAGAGGAGAGCAGAGAGGGTCGGAAAAACTGTTGCCACCCGACGCGAATGAAGCGCATAAATTGTTAACGCATGATTAGGTTTTGATTTCACTAATTAGATTTATTCCGCATTAAAATCTGAGCACCATCGACCCCCTGCCTCCCCCATCTCCATGTTATTGAATGGAAATTAAAAACTTCAGCTTGACTGGATTTCACAGAATTTTCCGACTTTTCATTTACCCAAACCAGAGATGCGGAGAGGTAGAGATCACACGTAAATATCTTTGATTGGCTCCGTTTGCCCAGCGATTTGCCAACATTTGTTAGCCCAGACACTCGGGGCATTTGAGCCAGGCCAAAACCGAGACTGAATCCGTCACTGGGTCGTGTGATGAACTGGCAATGTGTCAGGACTGCGTCCACGTTCAGTCCGGACTTCAGAGACTCGGGACTCCGGACTCCGAAGAGGCTAATGGCCCTCAAACGACTAGCCATCAGTTGTTTATCTCACAGGGCCACCCTGAAATGTGGGTGGAATGGGGATGGCAGAAGGTTTTTCAAGGGGAGTAGGAGGTGCTGAGGGAAAGAGGGGAAGAGCTCCTGCAGCTGCTGCGAGGGACTGACGCATGCATCAAAGTGACGCTCAAACTGAAATTGAAGTTGTTGTCCGCTCAAGAAGAGATAACTTGGCCCAAAGCAGGCCAAGCCAGCACTGTAAAAAAAACTCTTAAAGTTTACCATAAATTATTATGTTTATTTAAATAAGAAAGTGGCATTGCAAGATATTTAATTATAATTATTGATTAAGTTTTAGAAAATTAAAAATCCTTTCAAAAAATTATTTTTAATACATTTTTATTAATTTACTATAATAATGTTTTATTAATTTCTTTCAGATTTTTGTTTTGGTTAAGATTTAATCATGCTTCCTTAAATATTTGCAATTATTGTACTCATTTTTCCACGTGTACTGATGGCCCTGTTGTCCAAGTGTGCCAGAAAGCCATTTATTATTGCATAAAGAATGACTTTCAATTACTTGCAAGTGAACAAACTTGCTTCCAACACATTGACATTGCCAATAAACTTGTGCTTAGTTTTGTTAGGGCCACCGTTAGAGAGCGGAGCAGCTGGAATCCGCATTAATTATGCCATTTTAAGTCGGGCTTAAGGGTAAGTAGACGTTATATGGGCGGGGGAAATGGGATCGCTTCTAACTCGCTGCTTGTCTGCATTCAAATTGAATTTTGTTGGGCGCGACAGAGACAAATGAAGTGTTAACTGACATTTGTTTTATGGAGATGCATGCTGCAGCAGGACCACCCACCGAACCACCGAGCCACTGAACCACTGAACCACCCACCACCCACAGCTGCTGCACATAAATCACGCTATTCGCCGGCGTTAAGCATGCAAGTCGCGTTCGTGAGATAAAAGTGCAAATTGTTCGATTTCCATCGTAAAAAATGCCACAGCCACTGCAGATGCAGCGGCAAAAGTGCCAACTGCAATCAACAGCTACTACCAAAGGGCGTGGCCAACTATTGGCGGTTTTCAGGCAATATAAACCGAACAACAGCTTTATTGGCCACACTCCTGGAAACGAGTTTCAGAATAAAAGAACAAACATGCCAGCACATAAATTTATTCGAGCTCAGAACTACTTCACCATTTCAGACTTTGTAGTTTTATTTAGGAAATCTTTTTGAATTAAACCTGCAAAATATTTCCACAAAAGAAAAAGCTTCAAAAAATAAATAAAATATTTACCTCCTAATTAACTAAACCTGCTTTCCAGTTACAACTTTAATGTGCTAAAAATTAATTTAAATATTTTTCCACTCATACCGGCACAGGATTAATTGATTAATTCGGTTTAAGAAATCAGAGGCAAAAAACACAATGGCTGGAATGGTGAGCCGCACATCAATTTACATAGCTAATGCGGCATTATTACACGCATTTAAATATTTACAACAATAATGCGCATTTCATATTGCATAAATAATCCGCAATTTAATTAAGACTCTGGCAGTTGCCAACGAGCAGGCACGACTCATAACTCGATTAATATATATCAGGCCACCGCGATCGTGTCGCCTACTTGCATAAGCATTTATTCCGGTTCAGTAAATCCAGCAGCAACAACAGTTTGGCAGCTGGGAGCCCAGTTAATTGACATCGCCCTCGTCCTCCGCTGGCCAGAACCAGAAATCGGTTTGGCATTTTAATTTGATTGTGATATCGAATGTTGGTAATAAGCCACGCTCGGACATCCCTGGCTGGCGGGTCGATAAGAATGCGATTTGCGTGAACTGGCGCAGGGATTTCAAAATTAAGCGCCATAAAATTGCATTTTCGCCGGCCACCTCCCCGTCGTGCCATCAGCGATCAGCGAAAGCCATAAAAAATGTATATAGGCCGGGGATGGGAGCCAAGTAAAGCCAAAGCAAAAATCATAAATAAAATCACGAGTAACACATTTGATTTTGGTTGCTGCTTAAAAAACACCCCTTACAGAAATTTGTTTTACAATTAGTAATCTTTATTCAAATGTTAGTGAACATTTATTGTCATTTATTGGGGTAATTTTTAAATGGACTTCATTACTTAGAAATTTATTAGAAAATACTAGTTTATAAAGAGATTTAAACATACATTTTTATTTTATTTATGACATCTTTATTTATCAAATTTTTAGATAAGTTATTGCATTAACAATCGAATATTATAAAGCTCTTTTTAAAGAAATAAGGTTTTTTTCACGCTACCCCATGAATGTATCAGACCCCTTTTGATACCCTGGGATCACATCAGACCGGATAAAAACCTGGACGGCCGTATAAACACCCCTAGCCCCTGCTTATCAGCGCCGGCCATTTGGACACGGATATGAACCCAAAAGGTGGACGATGGTCCAAAAACTCTGATAGGAGCGAGCTAAAAAAAAGTGTAACAATTTTTGTTGCTGCTGCCGGGCGAAGCGCAAGTTTATTATTTATTATTTATTTTGGCGCGAAGTTTACGAGCTTACGGCTCAGTACGAGGCTGAACGGGCCAACAGCATCAGCATCAGCCAATATATTTTATGACAGCCGCCCCCCAGGCCGCCCCCGGCCACGCCCCCGCTTAGGCAATGGCCGGCCGGCTGAAAAAAAATTAAATTTATTTTTTCACGCACCAATAATCACAAAGCGCCGCGTAATCAAATTTATTGAAAAATGAAAGCCATAAAAAGTAAAATACGTGGCAGCCGAAAAGTTGCCGGAAAGCCAGGGAAATCGGGAGCGGCTAGCCATCAGACAAAAGTGTATTTATGTCTAAAGTGAAGAGTTGCCAGCCTGCCACCATCGAATAAATTCCTATGAAAATATTAGCCGACGTCGGGCTGTCGAACTAATGAATATTTCGATAGAATTTAATTTTGTGGCATCCATTTCAAGTTTGCACATTAATACTGGGGTTAAAATAGAAGCAAATGAGTTGATGACACGGTGACAATTGACTGGAGGTGGGGCTGTGTTTAGATAAGACCATTCGCATTAATGAATTTGATTGGAAATTTCAACAAGGACCTCATAATCGTATTGATTTAGGTTAATTAATTTGATGGCATTCAATGTTTAATTAGCCAAAGTGCATTTTACAAAAAGATTGATTTAAATATAAATTATATATAAGGTATGAATTCCGTGATATTAAAGATATTTGTGGAATTTCTGTTAAATTCCCACGGTAGCATAAAGTCGCCCAGCCGCATTTATTTATTAACCATCTTATCGTTTTTTAAACGTTTATTTTATGTAAACTGAACTCATTAACTGCCTGAATATTTTATGCACACAAAAGAATACTGGAATTCCACTGGTGAAATGAACAAAAAAGTAAATACAGTTCGACGAATAATGAAATAAATAAATAATTTAAATCAATTAGCCGACATTAATTGAATTTGCTCTAGAAATATGGTTAACCATTTACTTTATATATTTATTTGAACATATTTATTCATTTATTGGGGCAAATAGTTTATAATTTGTATTCAGAAAAAATGGCAAAACCACTTTCTTTCAGAATTTTGTTCTCAGTGTTCCATTGTAAGGATACACACATATTTTTCATAAATAAATATTTTTTTACGAACCACCATAAGTGATTTTTAAATCTGCTCCTTACTCATTAATATGTTTAAGTTTTAAATAAATGTAGCACGCTTTAATCCCAAAGCCAGGACCTTAAAACTGCATTCTTGCAATATGACCTTAGTTTTTCTGACTTGGCCCTGGGCTAATACCATGATATTAAAGTGCGCATCATAAAAATATTTATGCTTAGAGGTCTTACTTTTCCCACTCCTTTTCGCCAAAGTTTCTGCTAAACACCATAAAACGTAGAACTTTTGCCACATAACTTTAGAGCGTTTTCTGTTTTTGTTTTCGCCATTGCCCCATGATGTTGTTATTGTTGTTGTTGTTGTTCAGGTTGTTTTGCTTGTTTGCCTTTGCAGCATTTTGTATAATTGCTGACGCTTTGCTTTCGGCTTTCACCTTTCTAAAAGCGGAGTGTGTGGAGTCTCCGGAGTTCGCGTTTAATGCTATTCTTTTGTGGCTCTTAATATTTGCGTTGCCACAGCCGCAGAAGCTGACCCATGATCCCCCCCGTGACCACCCTTCGCTCCTTTTCAAAGTGAATATAAGCAAAGATTTAGCACTTTTATTATTACGCTCGAGTTAAGTAGCAAACTATGTTGAAAGTTTTCCACGCTGCACATTATCAGCAGCAGCGTGCCGCGAACGTTTGGGCGGTTACTTGGGTGGTTGGGCGGTGGGTGCTTGGTTTGGTGGTTGGACGTTTGGGTGGTGTTGTGCATGACTGCTTGCGGTGGTTAGCAAAACTCGCCAGCGGAATACGCAGCAAGCACTGGCCACTCAAAAAAAAACAAAAATCATCCTGACACAACCTTATTACTAAGGAATGTGAATAAATAGGATGTAAAGCATCAACATATTTATAAGAAATCAAAATACAATCCTAAAAGAGGTTAAACCTATATAATTAGTTTGATAAAAAAAAAACTTTCTTTGGAAGGTATTATTCCAACCCCGACATAAAAAATATTTGACAAAAATCTTTTTCAATAATATAGCAACTGATGTAATCGTTATACCTACTGCTTACAACTATTTAAATTTAATAATTTTAGATTTTTGTTTCAGTGCACTAACTCACACTCGCATCGCAGCTTCCTTTTTCCATTATTGCTTTTGTTGGAGTTAGTGTTGTTCCCTCGTTGTTGATGTTGTTGCTGCCCCTGTCGGCGATGTTGTCGCTGTCGCTGTTGTTGCTATTGCTGTTGTTGTTGCTGCTGTTGCTGTCGTCGTCATCATAGTCGTCGTCCATGTTGCCGTGTTTGTTACTTATAGTATACACTCCCTCTTCTTTGTTGCTGCAGTTTGTTTAGTTTTGTGCAAAAGTTTTCAGCTGCGCTTGGTTGGCTTCATAAATTTTTAAATAATCAGCAAACGGATACCACGTACGGTAGAGAAAAAAAGAAAACGGTGGGAACCTGGGGAATGCCAAAGTTGGTTAGTTGGACTGGGCTTTAAGGGCCGGTCGCTTTAAAAGTCAACAAGACGGTCAACAAGTCTGCTGCTAAAGAATTCAATATGGCCTTTGATTTGCTTGTGGACAGCAACAACAGCAACGACAACGATTGCTGTTTGTGTTAGTCGACGTAATTTAACGAAACAACGTTGTTTGTTGCCAAAGGTATTTGGCTCTGGCTTTTCCCAATAAACAAACGTCGGGCAAACGCTTGACGCCAAGATAATCACATATCACGTATACGCAGCGTACGCCAGAAAACACTCCCACACGCCGAAGAGACATTCCAGTGTTTGTTTGCCAGCAGCAGGCAATAAAAGCACACGTAACAAAATGATAATAAAATCCAACGAATGTGAGTATCTGCGTGACATAAGACAAAACCCGAAACCGAATTGTAATTTTCCAGCAACTGCGCCATTTTGTTGTCGCAGCGGCAGCGGCAGAGACGCCAGGATCCCGAAGCTATATAGATACATATATATGTATGTATACACAATGCCATATGTTGTTTGTCTGCCGGCTAGGCGACGCATCGTTGGGTAAATACAACCCGAGCTCACGGGGAAATCTCATCCGCCCCATCGTGTGCCCCACTGTCTGGCCATAAATTTGTTTGTGGCCGCGTCTACGGCAAATGGGAATCGAACGCTAATTGATATTTGTCAGCTGGGGAACAACAGGTCAAAGGTTAAGTCAATGTTTTCGGCAAAAGGAATATTACAATTTCATTTTATTTAAACTCATAGAAACGTTTGAGCAATACAAAATAAAAAAACCTAAATTCACAACTACTTAATATTAATATTAATATTTATTTATTAACATAATATTTTAATATTTCATTTTTAAAATTCCAAAGCAATTAAATTACAAAAAAATTATCGAAACCCTAAATTACTTTTGATAGTTTGAACCCAAATAAATTTACCCTAACAAGTGACAAAAAAACATTGATTTTATCTGCTTGTGACCGATTGTCCACATAAATAAAACGCTTAAATGCAATGCTGACAATGCATAAACCTTTGTTTAAATAAATGTGACAAAAAACTTTTTGCATGTGTGGATTTCCAAATATTTTTTCAACCACGCTTAATGCACACGATTGTCAACATAAGTCAAATAAACAAACGACAGGCAGAAAAAACAGAGCAAACAATTGTCAGCACATTAACCCCATGGCAAAAAGAGTCAGGAAGCTGGAGACAGGTGTGTGTGTGTGTGTGTGTCATTCCTTAATTAAAGTGCAATGCCCGAGATGCAAATAGGCATTAGGAGCGTAAGCAGTAGAACTTTCCCCCAAAGCAAGTCGGCTCAAAGGGTTCTTCATACCTAGCTCATTAGTGCCTCAATCCGAGACAAGGAAGCATTTGCAGCTCACTCAAATAAATTACAGAAAAAGGGGCAGTCAGGCAATTGCTTTAGGACAAATAACATACCTTGAAGAGCTTTAAAAAAATGTATGTATATTAATACACATTCATCTTGTGGTCATGTTTCCATTTAAATCATCTCTATTATTTTGACTGCTTGTCAAGGACATTTTCCAATTAGCACAACTACAAGGTGTGGTCAAATTTCCGAGATGAACGGTGGTTTAATTGTATTGACCATGAACTCAAATTCAGCAGGATGAGGGGTCAGGACCTCTGGCTGATATGCGTTGAAATCACAATTAAGCAATTTCTCACCTGTTTGGCACAGACACCGCAGGCTTTCGCAGCTCGAGAGCCGGAACAATGCCTAATGACTTAATGAACGTCAGACAAGAAGCACACCCACAGACCCAAAGGCTCAGAGACCCGGATCCGAGTCCAAATGTAAAGACAAGTCTGGTTTTGCGGCCGGAGTGGAAATGTCAGGAGTGTCAAGGATGTCTGTGTGCCGTTCCAGGCCGCAGCATTAACTTAATGCCCAGCCAAAGACATGACAAGCCAAGCTTCGCTCCTCTCTCCTCTTCCCTCTTCTCCTGGCGATCTTGCGGTGGACAAGGCCGAACTACTAAAAGCACTTTGTCCGAGTCACCGAACCACCCCATCCACCCACCATCCAAACACCCGCCGCTAAACAAAGCAAACAGCAGCCACAACTACGGCAAACTACGGTAGCTAAAACAATGGAACAATGGGCTTTTAGAGGTAACCTCAGGACATAAAGGTGGGACATAAAGCAACGGAAGAAAAAAACAATCAAGAAAGTTAACCGAATCTACGAACTCTCTTTTAGCGCAATTAAATTAACTTGGGTTACCTTTTAATGACTTTTCAAACATTTGTAAATGCCAAAAAGAGGAAGCCCCTTTCTTAGAGGTGTGTTATAACTGAATTCAAAGTTTATAAGTCTTTAAAAATCGTTTAATATTATTAAGAATTAACAATTCTAACTGATATTAAATATTTACCTATAAAAATTAATTAATTCATAAATTAAGCGTAGCAAGCTTCTGGTGAAAATTATTCTACCCCTTGCAAGATTATGAAAATCAGTCCAGTTCCTAGAAATGCTAATGCCGCCCTTCTTCATCTCCACTTGGCCAACTCCAGTTTCCCTGGTCAACAAGAAGAACAACAACCAAAGGGCGCGTGGCGTGTAATGAGCATGTCCTTGAAATACAATATGTCTGCATAAATTACCGTTATGCGGTCGCGCATTAGTGTTGGAGTGCCGCGCACAAAAGGCGAACTGAAACTGTCACCTGGCCGCATGTGAGAGTAGCAGGGCTTTCCACTTCTCAGGTGACAAGGTGTTGAACGCGCTGAGGCAGTTTAACAGAATATTCAACTAAACAGGGTCTTTAATAACATAAAGGCTTTGACTTCGACCGCAATAAATCGGAAAATAAATTGTAAAGAAATCCAAGCTTACTTAAAGTTAGTGGATGCCATACCCCAGGAGGATCCATCGCTGGGCTTTAAAGAGCTAAGTTCAGAAGGCCAGAAAAACAGAAATCGTAAATCATTCACAACGAAAACTTCCACTGTGTGCTTCCCCCAGACAAACTGGGAATTCCCTGTCTGAACGAAAAAGATTTAAGGCTTTATTCTAGTAAAAGGTCACGAGCGCGTAAGTCAAATATGAAGATTCCCCTTTGTGGCCATAAAAAAGTTTACCTAATAGGTGAACTTTCAAGGAAAATCTACGAAAGGAATTTGTTCAATCTGAGGATTAAGAAATTTGTAGAAGGTTAAGCTAAAAATACAAATCAAATGGAAAAAATCAAAAATTTCCTACCCAATTTATTGGAGTAAGCCTAAAGTGGATTTCCATCAATTATACTTGTCAATTATCAGCTCAATCACCCAGCAATCGATTGTTACAGCCAATATGGCAAATGGAAAAATGAAATAATTTTTCAGCTTTTCTTTTATGCCATTGACAAGTCGCTGAGAAGCCTTAAAAATTGATTCGTTTTCCTTTACGAGTTTCTCTCCTATTTTTTCGCTTTTACAACTTATTTTTTCTTGCCACTACTTCAAGTTTTTCCCTCGGGCGCTATTCCCATCCGAAGGGGCCAAGCGCGGCTCATTGAAATGGGTGATAATTCACCATTGATTGCACTTTGTCGCCAAAGTTTTGTGTGCCGTTGACAACTTTGGCCAACTGCAGTTTGGCCTCCGGTTCACCTCGCTTTTGACTATTTTCATATTGTGTTTTTTTCTTCTTTTGCTCTTTTTATTTTTGCCCTCTGGTTTGACCCTTTCATGTTTTCTTTCTCGGGCCTTTGACCGCTGGCTGGAAAAGCAATTAGTTGGGATTTCCCCACTCTCTTTCCGGGGCTTAGATTCGACATCAGATTGCAGGAGAGATTGAGGAAAGTTGCGCATCTCAGTCATCTTAAAGGAGCCGGCCGAGGAGTTACTTGTTGTCACTTGCAGTTGCCGGCTTCATCAATTTCCCTTAAGCCCTGCCAAAACTTAATGATGGCGGCGAATCTGCCCGATTGGCGGAGGAATCGAGGGGCAACGCTGCGTATACGTAACTTTTGCCTGGTTTCGCACAAAGTTTGGTGTATGAAAAATGCTCGTTTGTTGCCATTATTTGACCTGCTTGCATACAATTTCAAAACGCACATACAACACACACACTCTTGGCCTCAAGACACAGGCAGCCGTGCATGTTCGGCTCTTGAATTGCAATGCACCAATTACGAGGGCTTGCAGCAACGGCTTCTTGGCACCGAAGCATAACTAATCTTTTGAGATTTCCAATTAAAAGTAAAACAAGCAGCGACCTCAGCCGGAGCAGCGGTGGGAAATGGAAATCGCAGGACGACCTGCTAAGGAGGCTAAAACGGAGAAGGAGACGGAGCTGCTGCCGGAGACGATGACGATGATGCCTTCGGGCGGGGAAAATGTGTTTCATACATTTTACGTGCAAAGTGTCTGAATTAACAAGGACGACAAAGTCGTGGGGGCGAGCTGTGCAGGCAACTTTATAATTATGTTAAGCATGTTGCAGCAATCTTACAATGTTGCAGCTTATTTTCAGAGCCTTGCCAGGAGGCCATAAGGCCATAAGGCACGTCAAAGACGCGGCGTAGTCCATTTAATAGGCAGCCGGCAGATGTCTTGGGAATGCAGCCCAGCAAATTCAGCAAGTACAGTAGAGTGTCAGCAGTTTAATGGAGATAAGCGTTCTTTCCTTTCTATTTAAACTAATTTTTTTCATTTATAGAAAATTAATTAAAAGGATAATACAATACAATAAATACAATAATAACTTAAAGGTAATACAATTAAACTTACAAATATTTCTTAATCAATACGAATTCTAATATAAGTTTCTGTGACTCCCTAATGTAAAATCAATTTATTTTTAGCAAAAGGTTAAACTTATTTAATTTTATTTACTACAATTTGGCTACTTTGCAGTTCCAACTTTCAATACATAAAAACTTTTTAAATTGCCAATTATGGACACTAGCAAAAAGTTAAATTAATTTTTAATAAAAACTATATAAATTGGAAAATAAATTGAAAAATTAAGTAGCTAAAATTGGCATCTACTAAAACTGAATTTTTTGGTAATTTTAATGAATTAGTTAGAACAAATTTCAGATGAAATTTTCTTATTTCGTAAGATCAACTGTACTCGTCCTCTACTTTAGGATAAACCTAAAGCCGAGTTGGCAATTTGACTTTGGAGCTTTAAGTTTTTTAGAGGTTTTCGCTTTCATAGCCAGCATGAAAACGGCTCCGGCTACCCACTTTCCTTTTATGAAAATTACTTTCCCGTCAGTCATATGCACTCGGGCACCCGGTGCGTATGAGTAACTTAATTAGAAAACTTTCCCTCAGCCGATAGGCGCACACACACACACAAAGCATATGGGATCCTGGAAGGCTCTAAGTTTATGACCGCTCGTGTGCAAGGCTGTAAAAAGGATGCTGGGAATATGTGCACATGAGCAAGTGCATCGGGCAGCTATTTATGCTTTCGAATCGGAATTCTGCTTGGGCCTGTAATCTGCAGTCCGTCGTCCTTTTGTGCTGGATGCAAAAGTCCCTTTGAGGGTAAATTACTTTTGAACTCAGGCTCGGATGGCATCCGCCATGAAAGGCCAAAGGACTCCCTCACCCCTCTTCATTTGGAGACTTTCAATGGCAATCGGAAGATTTAAGCGGGCGATATGTTTCTGTAAGATTTAAGTTTCAAGCATATTAATATCCAAAGAATTACTGGAATTCTGAATTAATAAATTAAGATTAAACTCTTAATAATTTTTTACCATTTGATTGTATTATACGAGTATCAGAGCCAATATTAGTTATATTTGTTATTTGAAATAATTATAAAGGTCAAATTCGAATCGCTTAATCCACCGGCATACCTATTATAGACCTGAAATGAATCGGCAATCGAATGCAACCCATTTGTTAATTTGGCATTCTGGCCAAATGCTTAATAGTCCGACTGGTGAAAAGTGACTCAAATTTGTAAGCTCTTCCCCCAAATCCAGGGACCCGACAAATCCCAAGCAATCACTCAGAACTCGGACACACACGAGGTCACATTTGTGTATGGTATGGCTATTTGGGTACATATATTGTATGGTATCGTGCGCTATAGTACAAAATCAGTCATGCCAAAAGGGCGAGCGTTTTGCGCCATGCTCCGTGAAATGCCAAAACAAATAAATAAACAAGCGCCAGAAACAATAACAAATATCAACAAAAAGAACAGCAGGGTGGCCAGTGCTTGAAGAACGTTTAACTCAAATCGATTTCAGAGCTTTAAAAAATACAAAAAAAAATTGAGAGGTGGAAAGTGGTGTGGAAAGAGAAAAGGTCCCAAAACTAGAAATCGAAAAAAGAGCGAAAAATAGAAAAACCCAAATCCAATGAACAAACAAATGTGGAATCAAGCAAAACATTGGCGTTGGTCACACCCACACAGGCACACACACCGCCCACACACACACCCACACACTGACATATGTGGCCGAGCTGGACAGTTGAAAAGCTTTTACAGTTACAGCTGTGCGCACGCTGCGTTCATTATACCCGTTACTCGTAGAGTAAAAGGGTATACTAGATTCGTGCAAAAGTATGTAACAGCTAGAAGGAAGCGTTTCCGACCCCATAAAGTATATATATTCTTGATCAGGGTCACTAGCCGAGTCGATCTAGCCATGTCCGTCTGTCCGTCTGTCTGTCTGTCCGTCTGTCCGTCTGTCCGTCTGTCCGTCTGTATGAACGCTGAGATCTCAGAAACTACAAAAGCTAGAAGGTTGAGATTTTCCACACATATTCTTTGGCTTCCTACGCAGCGAAAGTTTATTTTAGCCGAGCGCCACGCCCCCTCTAACGCCCACAATCGCCCACTAACGATTTTAAAATGGTCCTGCGCCCACATCTTTAAAGATTTCCGAGAAGTATAAATGCAATTTGGTTGTGTATATTTATACCTATCGAAATGTAGAAGACATTTTTCAAATCGGACTATTCATTAAAAAGTTATACGCAATCAAAAATTATATATCTATCTCCCTCGCACTCCCTTTAGCTGAGTTACGATTATTAGTCGGGACACCAACCCGACACAGCGTTCGCCTTTAGCTGAGTGACGGGTATTAGATAGTCGGGACAACAACCCGACTATAGCGTTCTCTCTTGTTTTTTATTAGAAACAAACATCGGTTGACGCTATTGGAAAATGGTGAACATATTTGTCCCTGGACGGCAATTATTGTTATCGTTATTGGCATCGCACCGAAAAAAGGTCCGGGGAAACGGGGGAAAACGGGGAAATGCGGGGTATTCCGGGGGGCAGTCGAAATTTATTTGGGGTCCGAGTGCAGCATGCGAAAAGGGAAAAGCCAAACTGGCAGGCGATGCTTGGTCAGCTACCTAAACTCATTTGCCAGCTGTCCAAAAAGAGGGCCGAAAGCTGCAATTTAAAATGGCCAAGCGGCCAGTGCAGAGGGAGATACCAAAGTGTACAGAGCCTGGCTACATCTTCATAGGCCCAAAAAGGAAAACAAACGAGCGCAGGGTCTATACACTAGGAAAAACTACCACCATGAAAAGGTTTAGTCTTGTCATAAGTGCTTAAGTATTTATTGCTTATGATTGTTAGAAAATTACACAAAAATATTCATTAAAATTTATGTTTAAAACATAATATAAATAATGGCTATAAGGATAGATGATGTTCTTAGGTGATATTATCTTAGTGATTTTCTTTTAGTTTAGAAACACATACTTTCTATTCCATTTCAATTTGATTACGAACTTACGAAAGTCACTAAAAAAGAAATCTAAAAATAAATACAATTTAAAGAGCTTTAAGAGTATTATTAAATAAAAAATGTATTATTATAAAGCTGTATACAAATCACAGGTTCAATACACTTTTAAATGAGTATAAGGTTATAAAAACAAAACTAAATATATAATCCAAGTTTTTTTCCAGTGTAAGGATAACCGCATATGGTTCCGCAGCTTCCTTTTGCGGGATTCGGCTTTTGTTTTACCTTTTTTCGGTCAGGGACTCGTAGAATATTTAAGGTGTCGCTGACTAACTCGATTAGAGTCAACCGTAAAGACTTTTTGTCTGGGCGAACCCCTCGCATTAGAGACCGTGTTTCGGCTTCGATTTTCAATACCAAGGTTGCGGTTGCCACGCCCCCTTTCCCACCCCTCCCTCCTAAGTACGCCCCTCCCATTTCCGTTGGTCCTTTGTTTTCTATAGTTTTTCGTTGCCTTTTTCTACTTTTGTTGGCTTTGCGTAGTCCCCATTGTTGTTACTGCAAATTGTGCGGTCTGTTGTTGTTTCTGTGGGCCCACGCCAAGATAGCAGATTCCGGCCAGACGCACCAGGAGATACAAGAGATGCAGGAGATACCGGTACCAGTAAGAGAAACCCATCGGAAATCCAGATGAGGGCGTAGGCAAAACAATGGTGCGTGTGTTTGCCTTCGGTTGCCCAGATTTTCTAATCAGTTTTGTAATTGTTTCAGCCTGCTTCTTGCGATGTTATGGCCAAAGTTCTTGGGTCAACTGGGGGCAGCCTGCTTAACCCCAAGCTGCCAGACGCACTCCCAAGTTTCCCATTGTCCAGGTCCGTTTATTTATTATTCCGGTTTGTGCTTCTAATTTGCCATCTCTTTGTGGTCGTGAGTTTTCATTTTCATCGAGCAAAAATGTATTTCCACCACAAAGCGAAATAGTTGCAAAAAACAAACACATTTTTTGCTGATGAATTTTTGAACAGGCACTGAGAATCGCGGAATTACAATTGAATTGTTAAAGCGTTGCTTTTTGGTTGTTAGAAAACAAATAATTTATACATTGCATAGATGAGCAAAAAAGCCACTTTTAAATAGCAATTACATTGTTGTATTTGACCCCATTGGTTGCAAATGTAGGGTTTTCAAAGTGCATTAAAGAACAATTAAGATATTTCATGTTGCTATTAAATTGTTAAATTCAGATAAAAACATTAAATTATTAAAGAGCAATTTTCCAATAAATATTACGAGTTAATGTGTTTTGATTACAAATTGTAAACTATCAGTACTATAAAATTCAGAAAGGATATTTATACCTTTGCCAATTAATACTTTACTCACCATTTTAATAGGACCATGTGTAATTAAAACCTAAAATGTTTTCTCTGCAGAAAATTTACTATTAAACCATTTATTTAACTTAATTTGAACATTCAATTTTGTGGAAGGGGTATGTTGTGCAACGTGATATTCTTAAAGAGTGAGTATCAAACACCAAATAATTTAAAATGGCTATTGAATATTCTGAATGTCCCGTTAAACGCTTTTAAACACAATTAAGCTTAAAGGCAAATTCAGACTACATGGCCATATTTAAATTAATTTAAATATACCTACATTTTTGTATTGCTAGAAAACTTAATAAAATATATTTATTTTCTCAACCCAATTTTTTATTTGTAAAATTTTTAAAGAACCCATTCGAACTCCTCAAAACGGGGAATACAAAAAAATAGAATTCATTAGTTGGCAATTAGACAGCTTGCAGTGCAGACGAATTTAATGAGACCGCCTCCGCAAATATTTATTTATGTTTTCTTTACGAAACGAACTTGATGCAGCAAAGGGCAAGAAAAGCTGAAAAATAAAAAATGATGCGGGCAATATGCGTCTTTAATTAAGGTCGAAAAAGCATCGCTTTTATGTCTGTCTTTGAGATTAATGGCCAAGGGCCGTGGGGGAAATCCGGGACGATTTGATAAATAAGTGGGCCCTGCTGCAGCTCCCCGGTTTTTTGCATATTGGCAGCCCTTCCTTTTGGCCATTGCCTTTTTGGCCGGCATTCGTTAATTGCCGAAGGACGAGCGTGTAATTGCGCCAATCCTGACGCAGCCGCCAAAATGAAAAACAGAAAACACAAGCGGAAAATAAATAAATTTAATTTTGTATGCAGCCAAAGGGCATTGCAGAGCGGTAAAAAACTACCACTGCCTTTCAATTCCGAAGGTCGATCTCATTTATATTTCAAGCGATACGATGGACGCGATGCAAAGGCATAGGGTTCTTGGCAGAGCCTGAGCCGGATTTAAAATGTTAAAATGTTTATACATTGTACATTTTCATGGCAATGAATTTTTACGCCCTTTTCGTGCCCCCGCTCCATTGGCACAGCCCTTTAGCTGCTGCGGTGGCACATTAAAAATTACATCGCATTACGAAAATTAACCTCAGACTTAGCAACGCCTTTTATTGCCAGACAACATGTAACTGTTGCTCGGGGATTTTTTAATTCCCTCCCTTCGACCGCCGTAACCTTTTTTGATGTGGCCAAAAGCCCTGAATGTTAATGCGACAACAGCCGCGATTTTTAATTCTTGCAACTTCCAGTTCCATCCGCCATCCTTCATAATTTATGCCGCCCCAGCACTCGATTTAAAAAATTGTTTATTTTCCGGACACTTACAGCCACAATTGCCAGCGCCCACGGCCAACAGCCAATGGCTGAAATGTTGACTTTTGCCCGTGTATTTGTTTAATTTGAACTTGGCGCTTAATCACATTAGTGTCCCAGCATCGGGCATCGATTTATTTAAGCTTTTGAAAATGTATTTTAATTGACACGTGGCCAGACCAATCATCATCGGACAAATCCAGTGGATCCGAAAAAGGGGGGAAAAAGGTCACTTCTCTGTGCCAAAGAGCGTGAAAACTGATTTCAGTGGCAAAGTAATTGAATGAATCGGTTAGGATTCTATTATGGAACAGTTTGTCAACCGGGAAAGTGTGGACACATTGAAAATGGGTGTGCGAATAGAATATGAGAAGCGTGAAAAACGGTTATGAAAAGGTTGGAAAAAAGGAAATGGGGATGCTAGCATCTTTATAACAAGAAAATTTGAAAAATATTTGCAATTCAATAAGCAATTGGGTATTATTTTTGCTTTCATGTTTTAATTTACGAATACTTTACCTTTTACACTCCATATTTTATTGGTTACTAATATTAAAAAAATTTTAATGTACTAAATAACTCTAATTTGATAGCCTCGTAGGCTAATTATGTATGGAAATCCGCCACATTGAATGGAATGTACCGGCCAATAAATTATTCCCTTAGCCGGGCTAAAATAATTGCAAATGGAAGGCAATGAAATGAATTCGATAGCTCCCTCGTCCTCTGATCCCGGAGGGCCCACATCATTAAATCGCATTCAGTGGCCACCGCAGTAAAGTTTTCCTCCCCCCGCTGTCACCATTTTCCCCTTGCCCCTCTGAGGCCGCAGCACAGTTTGTCACTTTTGCTAAAATGCCTCGGGCTTTTCCACCAGAACGAGGCGAACAGAGAGCAAAGGGCAATGGGCAGAGCCAACCTAAGCTGCCAAAGAGTTATGCTATTACATTTCTCAACGTGTTTTTCCAAAGCTCCTTTTTCCACTGTTTTTTTGGTTTTTTTTTCGCCCCAACAGCTGCCACTTCAATTACATAAAATTCACATTATTGGGCGGCAGCGTATTTGAGGCGAGACGGCGTAAAAGAGTTTTTAAATTAGAGGCCAGCGGCGGCTACCGTATCTGTATCTCTATATCTGTATCTTCCTATATTGCGGGACATTGCGGTGCCGGAGGTCAGATTGATGGCCTGACACCAGCCGGAAACATTTCGGGACAGCACCGCTTCCCTGGTGAGAAACGGGGATCCGGGGATGAGAGTCCACCTCATCCCCGAGATTCGGGCCCGGATTCATCAGCCAAGCGTTGCCAAATGAATGCCAGAGGCCAAAGCAATCGACAACAAAACAAACAACAAAAACAGCGTTAGAAGTGAAGAGTAAAAAAAATACAAAAAACAGAAAAATTCTAATTTAAAAATGGCTTACCGAACTTTGGATACTCTGCCAGAAAATTCGATCGTTACAAATTATTTTAAAATTTGAGAAAAATTAAGCTTAAGTCATAACCCTAATTTTTTTTCTTAATACCGATTTTTAAAGGGAGTTTTTCTATGTT
Source organism: Drosophila takahashii (assembly GCF_030179915.1). Taxonomy (NCBI): domain Eukaryota; kingdom Metazoa; phylum Arthropoda; class Insecta; order Diptera; family Drosophilidae; genus Drosophila; species Drosophila takahashii. The sequence goes on from NC_091679.1 coordinate 38,172,623, forward strand.
TTTTTAGGTTTTTAGAATATTTGTAGCTGTATTAGATTTCATCCTTTTTTAACGTTCACAACTCTATGGGCCGATTTCTCGTTTGAATGTTAAATTTAAAAAAGAAAGCATTGAGCTCTGAATTCCCATACCTTTTCGATCTTTAAATTTAACATGCGGACGAGAAAATGGCCTCAAGATCATAAATCCTTTGAAAATTTGTATTACATTTTCGAGTAAGTGAAACAATTTTATTATGTTAAAGAGTAAACTTTTCGCCTTAAATGTATTACTTTTACAAACTGCCCGTGAAAATCATTTTACCTTTAGAAAGTGCAGACAAACAGAATGAAAAGAAAGCCAAACAAACAAAAATTGAGCAGAAACAAAAAGCCGGGCGAAAACAAAGCCGCTTCTAATTTACATGGACCCGCGGAGCAGGACCTGGAACAGGACTTAGGACCGGACCGGACTGGAACCCGGGATCTGAGGGCCTGGACCCGCGCCCAAACAATTCATTTAAAGTTGCGACGCTTTTCGCGCATTTACCGTTAAAATTTAATGCCCGCCACTTGGGCGGCAGTGGGAAAGAGAGGAAGCGAGCTCAATTCGGTAAATAAAGCAGACAAGAAAAATATAAAAAAATGGCTTAGTGGGTGGAGAAGGTCCAAAAACGGGAAAAAAAGGGTTACGTTATTTTTTGGCGGCGAGGCTCGCACACAAAAACAATTAAATCAGAATGTCTGCTAAGCTGCGCTGAAAATTGTTTGCTAGAAATTGGGAATATTTTGGTTTGCCGTCGGCTGCTTTTATTGCTTTCGGCCACAAGGCAAGTTCGAAACGGGAAAGTATGTTTAAGTTTAAGGAAAACCCATTCCGGACAATTAGGCGCAATTTGCATGATAAACGTGCCATCAAGTCAAGCCACAAAGAGCATGTTTAAGTGCCGCATATGCGAGTGTGTGTGCAGTCAAAGAAAAACTTGAGCAGAACTTTGGCTAAGCATGCTTAAAATTCATAAATATTAAACGAGAAATACAAAACAAAACTTTTAAAAATTCCATTCCTAAAAATATTTTTTTAAATTGAGCAGCTAAATAAATGTAATGTACAGAATATTATTATTAAATTATAAAGTTTAGTCCTTTCGCCACCCTCAATGAGTTATTGGTTTATTTTTAGGTATTTCTCCCTCTGTATGCTTTTGTATTGGTGTGCGTGGAGCAACAAAAGTTTGCCAAGTCCTGGGTGAGGAAATCTTTTTGTGTGTGCTTCCACTTAAACGCTTTCGAATGAAGTTTCACGCGTAAAAGTCATAAATAAAAAGACAGCCAACATGCACGACACTCACTCTTTTGGCCGTGTGTTTGTGTGGGTGTGGATGGGTGGATTCGGGGGTTTCGGGGGTTTCCCGTTGTGCCAGTGCCTGTGTGCTTCTAACAAATCTGTAGAACAACGCCCAAAGCCATAACGAATACTGTCAGCCACGCGTTCGCATATGAAAAACTCATTTAACTCATAAATTATGCACTAAAAAACAAATAACTCATCATTTTTATGCGCTCGTCGAAGTTGGCGAACTCCAAGGAATGTATGTGCTACTATGGGTGAGAGTGTGGGTGTGGCCTGCATTTGCGGGTGACACTTGGCCCATAAATACACTCGTGCAAAAATGTTGCTAGACAAAGTCGTAAAACAGGACGAGCGAAAACTTTGAGACAAGCAATAAAATCCTTGCCCCCAAAGGATGGCGAACTTTAAGTGCCAGAGCAACTACTTCTCCTCCTTCTCCTCCCCCTCACAAGGTCGCAGCGACAACTAAACGTTTGGTAATTGAAAACTGTAATTTCGAGTGCTTACAGTTGGCTGACAACCCAAAGAACCGAACAAAGTGGGTGGATCTGCTTTAAGAGCATCACTCCGATTTCCTTCCCAACCGGTTAAACATATGTCGAAAGCAGGAACTGAAGAAATTGTTCAACTTTTTTATTACTTCACCTAGAACTTGGCATTTCACTACACCCAGAAAACAAAATGGACTAAAAAGGGGCCTAATTACCTAAAATTTTAGGAAATATGGCCAGAAAAACGCGCCAAGGCCATGCATTACCTAAAATGTTGTCCATGTGGACTATATTTTGTACGCAGTCTTGAATTTATTTCTGGTAATGGTTACCTAAAAAAATGGCTAGTGGACTAGATTTTTAGGTCAGAATTACCTAAATATTAGGTATTTAAAAAAAAGCTAGGATTTTTACTATTGATAGTAACATATTTGATTATTTTAATTGCTTATATTGTATTATTCGGAAAAGCAAATATTTTATCTTTCTGAAAAAACAATCACTTTATTTTGTCCTCGGTGGGAATCGATCCCGGGTCTTCTGCGCGAGAGTCCAATAGGCTAGCCTCTGGTCTACGGAACTACTTAAAGGCCCTGCGGCAAAACCAAAGCCTGCTTCAAGGGGCTCAGGCGAATTCTATTTTTAGAATAGGGCACTATTACCTTAAAAGTAGGAAAATAGTCCACGTAGGTATTGATTTTATATATTGAAACTTTTCCATCACTAGCTTTAAGAAAAGTCTAAAAAATTTTTTAACATTAAACTTAAAAAACCGAATAATTTGTTTATTAATATTAGGGACCAATATTTGTATTAAGTTGTGAGTGATAATCGACTTTAAATTATTCCTAAATTTTAGGTCTTATGGACCAATTTGAAGGTTACGATGGCCTATAAAAATCTCTTTAGCTTTACCTAAAAAGTAGGAACATAGTCCACATGCTAATATTTTTAGGTAACCCATTACCTAAATCTGAAATTTTAGTCTATTTAAATTTTTTAGGTCATACGTTACCTAAAAAATAGTCCCACATTTCTCTGGGTGTAGCTCGAAAACTTTGACATTTACTGGTTTCGGATTTAAAATTGGCTCACTGAATTTTCATTTCATACATTTTTTCACTAACTTTAACAGGCGAGCCACAAAAATGTCAAGTGACTTACAAGGTGTCATTATCATATTCACAAAAAGAAAAGGAATTTCTTTCTTAAAAGCGATTTCAAGTCCATATTTATTTGTACTTATATTTCTAAGTCAGGGATTTAAATCGGGTTAAAGTTGATGATCTACCCATAAATCGTAATCAAAATTTTACCCCATATTTAAGCAATCATTTTCATGACTTATAAGTGGATTTTTTGTTCAAGTATCTCAAATTATCCCTACAAATTCCCAACGAATATTTTGTCTTGGATGTAAGAGGCGATAATCGGGCTGCGGATGATAAATGTATGTGCTCGCTTGTAGATTTTGTATGCATGCTTTGCTTTACATATCTGGGCATTAATATAAGCACACTCGAACACATATCTTGGGGCGGCCATTTAGCAGTATTTAAAATTTATGACCTGACTATTAAGTGCGTATTAACTGAATGCTTTGTGCATGCCATAAACTTGGGCCTTCGCCGAATAATGCCAAACCAGAGGGAGTGGCATTTCGTATGACAAAGAGCCTAAAGGGCAACTTTTTCCGCTTTTGTAAAAATTGTTACCACTCTCGTACAGTCACTCATTTCCTTCCCCTGTGTGTCTGTGTTTGTGTGAGTGGCAAAAAAGTTGCCGCAAAAGTTGCAAAAAAGTTGGTAGCAAAAGAAAAAAAATGCGGAGTGAAACTTGCCTCCTTTGTTACTACCTGTACGGGCAATTGAGGGATTTTTTCGCAATGAATGAGTGCCGCGGGTTTTGGAGGATGCAACTGGAGCGGAATTGCATTAGCTAATCAAACGCAGTCCTGTCCACTTGTCAACCTGGCAAGGGTAAAAGGACGCTTGAATGAGCCGGGTGTCGCTTTGCTGCTTTGCTAATTACTCCCCTGAATCCTTTTAATGCGATTACGGGGCTGTTTTTGCTTTTCCCCCTCACTTTGGAGTGCAGTGCGGTCAGCCCGGCGTAATGAACCGCACATTAGGGCTACCTCCTGTCGGCAATCGGCCATCGGCAATCGACGGTCGACAGTCGATAGACGACGGCTATCGGAAGTCCCTTCTGACTTACTGGCCTTTCTTTCGAACGCGTTTAAAGTGCACCATACATTTCCCACAGCCATCCTATAGCAGGACTCCTTTGCTCTACAGAGAAAACAATTTTTATAAGTTATTAAAACATTTAATTATAAATCTGAAGCACTTGGAGGATAAATTTAAAAGTTAAAACAATCTTAGATTTTTTTAAATTATTAAAAGTCTTTTTATTTTATGTTTAAATATTAGTTTATTAGTACAATAATTTTAAAATATGATAATTGCAATATCTAAACAGTAAAATTTATTTAAATTGATATTTAAATTTAAATAGTTCTGTTATATATCTTTAAAGTCCATATTTTATGAACAATTTTGGCTAATTTGTAAAATTTTTTCTCAGTCTTTTCTTTAGCCTGGAGTAGCATGGTGACTGCAGCTCTGTCCGCTTGCAGTTCAATTGAATTTCAGTAGGAAACTTGTGCAACGTCCTTCCAACCCGCGCCACCCCCTTTTCAGCCCATCTTTATACCCGCCCACACACATATTTACCTCAGGCCGTCGGGTATTCATTTATTTTATTTGGTGCAAAAGTTTTCACCCAGCCCCCGTTTTTTAGCCGTGGCCCGTGGCTTGTTGTGCCGCTTCATCGATTGCGTTTGGTAATTTGCTTTATGTTCGTTTGCTTTGGCCCTTTTACTTAAAATAAATTAGAAATTATTGGAGCATTTGGAAGCTTCAGCTTGGGGCGGCCGGGAGTTTTCGATTGATTTCGAATTTCGGTCATAAATATATAATCGGCTTGCAAGCGATTGGTTGGCAAGTGAAACTTGCATCATAAATAACCTACAAGCGATATTGTGTTAAAAATTCGTAGCACTTTGAAACACGGAAATAGTTTTGAGTATCAAACCCAAACGAACAAAATAAGCCCTCATTGTATTTAATTATAGAATTTTCAAATGGTAAAACAAACTAATAAACCTTCAGCTCTTCCAAATTTAGTTTTTTACAGAAGTTATAAAAAAGAAATCATATGAAATCAAATCGAGAGTAACTAAGAACCCCTAGAAATATTTATATTCCAGCGAACAAAAATGAAAACTTTCCAAGTGAAAGTATCTTGTTGCAAATCGAATAGTTTTATTTTATTTTATCATGGTTTACTTGAAGTTTTCTCTTCTCACTAGTTGATTAAAATTTATTCAGTTAGTTTTGAGTTACTTTAAGGATACCAACGAAGTTCAATTAAATTTGCGAGAAGTTGTTCAACTTTTTTGCAGCGCAATTAAGCAGAAGCAGGAACATCCACAAGTGCAAGCTGGTATTGTTTTTAGCAGAATTGGAGCAGAAATTACTACACGCTTATGACTGGTCCTTCTGATGGTGATGCAGATGTGTGCGGAGTATCTGTGTGGCGTATCTGTGTGCAATCAATAGCCATTGTTGAGCTTGTGTTGCTAACTGGCATCATGAATGTCGTCAGTTGCCGGACCGAAATTGCACACCCATTCGGATGGTCAAAATTGGCGAATTCAAAATCAGAGTGCATGCGATAGACCAATTTGTATTTGCGTAATTAAGAGGACGGCCACGCCCCCTGCCCACTGCCCGCTGCCCATCTAATTGCCACCGATGTCTGCGATCCTAATTAAAACAATATACACTTTGGTCGACGTTGGGAAATTCGAATTTCGGGCAGTGCCCGCCAATGATTCCAATCGGGGCAATTTAAGCGCATCTTATTAAGCGACAACTCCTAAGCTCCTAAGGCTCCATCCCCACCTCCTAAAACCCCTTTCCCAACCCCCGACATCTTTGTAAAGTTTTGTGAAAAACTTTTCCCCACTTTTATGCTCTTTTATGGATGCCCACTGAGGCATTTGTGCCATTGCGACCGCAATAACAGTGAAAAAATAGGAGTAGTTAGCTTAATTTCTTTGCTCGAGTAGTTTTTCTTGTCGTAGAGAAGTAAAAAAAAGGAGGAAAACTAAAACTGAAAATGAGACTGGGTAAACACACCGCAATGAGTTTGATAATAGTTTCAAGTTATTAACATTCATTTTTTCCTCTTTTTCACTTCGCTTTCCCAACTTCCCCCACGCACAAAATCGTTTCTATCAGCGAAAATGTTCACCAAAGTTTTGAAATAAATTATTTTTGTGATAATGGCTGCATTAATGAGGCTCAGAGCTAATTAGAGCCCCACCGCCATAGCTTGAAATAATATCTTCTGTGCACTCTGGCATATGATAATTATACTTCAGGCTAATCAACCTGACTTTCGATTTTCGAGTGTGTCGCCAAAAGCTTTTTTGGAAAGGATTTTTGTGGTTGCAAAGTTGGGTTGCAGCAAAAACCCGAGGACTCTAAGCTTTCAAATAGGTTCTACAGGGTTGGAAAATACGTTTTAAGCAAAAAAGCTTCTGGTCCCAGTAACTTAAGGAACAAATTGTACAGAAAGGATTTTACACGAATAAACTTTTTTACAAAATATATGTACAACTTTAAAAGCTTTTTAGAATCTGTTTTAAGACCCTAGTTTATGTTAAATATTTTCAAAGCTTTTTAGTACGAATTGAGATGTAATTTTAATGGTTTTAGTATAAATTTTACATTTTTGAATGTAGAATCCTGTTGAAATGTAGACACTTAAACAATAATAAACATATGCACTCAAAAAAATTAAGTTATTGTTCATTAGGAATTTAAATTATTTTATTATTACCGCATAATATTTAAATAAACTTCAAGCCTTTGTAATATTAATTAATTTTATCAGATGAAAGGCTCAGTAACTGCAAATTTAAGTCATAACCCATTTCTGGGTAAATATGGTTCGCAAGTTAATGCGCTTATCTCAGCCCGAAACACCAGGTGAAGTTAGTCATAGAGATACCCAAAAAGAGGGACTTTAATACCCCAATTGACATGCGAGCTTGACACACAATAAACTTGGCAATCAGGTTACCGGATTATGGTAGAGCAACGATACCAATCGACCAATTGAATTAAGCGCATTAAAGCAGTGCCAGTCATGTCAACGGAGAAAAAATCAGACAGTCATCCGCCGGAGTCGAAAAATAAAATCTTGGGGAGTAAGTGAAAAAACCAACTCAATTCCAACCATAGAGACACCACCTTGAGTTTAATTTGTCACATCAAGTTTATTGTTTATTGAAATATCGAATATCCTTTTATCCTTTAGATGTATAACTACACATATAGTACATACAAGTATATAGTCTCGATAACATTAAGTTAAAACATTTAAAAACGTTTATTAGATTCTCAATTGAATAATTCGGCTTAGACTATGGCTAAAACATGTATCCATCTAAACACATATAAAACTTATACACTTATTATCATAGGATGCTTACATCAAAGATAGAATGAAGCTCAAGTCTTTATAGTTTTTTGGGGAGCAAATGTACACATACCATATATATACTATATACACTCATGATATATGCGGGATGTCGGAAATTTACACAGTTTACAGTTGATTATTTCTTTTTAGCCAACTAACCAACACGGAATCAAGACTGAGAATTGAGCTACCGGTTTCCTCATCTCGCTTGGAATCACAAATTACTTTTTGGCCAAATGCCCGAGAGCTCACTTTTGAAGTGGAGCTCTGTCCATTCGATATATGTAGCACACGATTGTCGATTATCTTAGGTAATAATCTAGGTTATCTCACATCTCAGTGACTAGAATGAATTTACAGCTTAAATGTCTACAAATCTGTTGAATCCCCGCTTTGAAGTTCCTGTCATTGAGCTTGCCTAACTATGCTTAAATTCCAGATCTTAACTTAATGGAGAGCTCCCTTTTAGCCAAGTTTTTTTTTGTCTCGAGAACCTGTTAAAGATTCAAAAGCCATATTTATATTTATTGTAGAATACAGCTTTTGGATCTCAAAGAATGGTTATTTTTTGTCACTCCTATGTCCCACAAAACTTCAGGCTGATTTAACTTAACTAACATTTCACCCATTTTTGTAAGTGTCAATGATATTGTGATATTCCGTTGCTAAGCAAGATATACTCGTAATCGGAGGTCTCTAAGCTTTGTACTTCCGCTGAAATATGTTTTCTATATATTCTGAGTGGGTATATCTTTAGCTTATTTTTTAGGAAAATACTCGATTTCCTTATAAAAATAATTTCCCCGGCTTGTTAGATATTCTCTGATATGCTTTTGCAATATGTGTAGGTATTCTCGATAAATCTAGGGGCCAAACAGATGAACAACCAAACTCGTATGTGTGTGTTTTTGTGTTTGTATCTTAGAGATATTAAATGTACAAGCGTCTTTGTGTTTCAGTATTAATTAGGACATAAATCACGCACGGCGGTTTGCATGTAAATGACTCCCATTGGCTTACTTGCCACTGGGATCTCTGAGGGAGCGAGTGGAGGGCAGACCGCGCAGACCCTTCTCCAGTTTATCGGCATCGCCCGCCGAAAAGCGGAAATTCATGGCCTGCCCTTGGCCCTGATTCTGGTTCACGCCCAGCAGGATGGGCCTCGAGTTTCTCCGCGGTCCCAGCAGCTCCACACTCTCCTCCTCATCGTAGCTCACCCCGGCCACGGGAAGCGGTGTTTTGGCCGGAGGTGAGTACTCGGCGGTAGCTTCCGATAGCCTTCGATACTCGCCGCTCCTCGAGTGCTGCAGCTTCCAGGAGGCCCGCCGCGTGGTCGCCACACTGGCCACACTCTGGCTGCTATTGCTGCAGTGCACCGAGGCATTCGTGGTGGTCAGATTGCCGGTGCTCTGCGATACCAGGCAGCTATTCGAGCTGGAACTGCTTGACGACAGGCTGGAGTTGCTGCCACTCGTGCTCTTTCGTATGCTCCTCTTGGATGATCGAACTTCCTGAAGAGAAGGCGGTTGTGGAGGAGGAGTTCCCTCTGGGAGCATGGAAACCTGCGGCTGCTCCTCCGGACTCAGCAGAGCATCCGTGCTCTTGCAGCAGCTATGATGACTGGCCGAGTGCTTCATTGTCCAGCGGAAATCATTGGAGTTCTCGTCATCCAGAGGCGGGTAAATGCGACCAGCGGTTGGAGCTGCCGATGTGGTGATTAATCTCTCCTTGGAACTGGCCAAATTGGGATCCGCCGGCGAGACACACTCGTCTATCGTATTCAGAGGAGATATCTGCAGGGTTTGCTTCTGTTGCAGCAGATCCATTTCATTTTTGATGGCCGGTTCAATGCCCAGAAGACCCAAAACCAGGCGAGGATTGGCCAGCACAAAACGCTCGAAGGTGGGAAAATCGATGCGATAGAAATCCGTTTGACAGCTTCTACTGGTCATAACCTTCTTGGGTTCCACGGGCGAAGGTGAAGGTGCCTTTGAGCTGCCGGCGTTGCTAGTGGGCAGCTGAACATCCCTGCCCCAAACCTCGGGAGGATGGGATGAACTACGTTGCATTGCTGCCACTTCTGCGGCTCCCAAAACTCCACCCATCAAGCCGTGATCCACTGCATCGCCAGATCTGGTGGCCGCCACTCCACTGATATTGGGTATGGACCTTGCCGGTGGAAACTTCAACGAGCTGTGCGAAGTCATGGCATTCGAGGTGAATGTCATTTCCTGCAGGGCGCTGATGGCATTGCGAACCTCGGCGCTCAGTTGGGCCACATCCTGATGCAAGGTGGAAACCTGGGAGTCCAGACGCTCCAACGAGGGTCTCTTTACGGCCGACTGTTGCTCCTCCTCCAGGGGATCAGCCTCCTCGAAGGATCCACGATCCAGGCTACAAGCTGCATTCAGGGTTCTGTGCCTCTTGTTCGTCTCCCTCAGAGTTATCAGGGATCTTCCCCGCTGATGCAACCTCTGATTCCTGGGACTTCCCATGCCCAAAAGGGGCGACCGTGCTGCATGCAGCGGGGAATTGCTCAAATTGTGCAGCGGAGAAGCTCCGCCAGGTGGCGCTCCTCCGCCATTTTCCTTCTCCCCCTTTCCCCCATTTTCCTCGGCCTCCTCGCGATTTTCGTCATCCTCACTGATGCTGGGCAGTGGAAATGAGGGTCCAATATCCGAGTCCTGGTTCTCGTAGCCCTCCCTCAGATTGCAGGTGAGATCGTGCTGAATGTCGTTGGCGAACTGCTGCTGGTACTCCGGATAGAGACGAAGGACCTCCACCAGACCGCCCATGTGGATGCACTTGAGATCGCAGTAGGTGAGCGCCTGAAAAGTAAATGGAGTGAAAATATGAAAAAACATGTAAGTTAAATGAAAAGTCGTGGAAAGTGAGGCAAAGGTCGTTTTTGGCGTTAAACGATTATGCACTCTGGACGGAAGGGGGCGTGGCAGCTGGTGTTTACGCCCATGAACAACATGAAAAAGCTGAAAAAGCATGTAAGCATTCTTAGGGTAGGTAGAGGGTTTGATGAACAATAATGACTTTATATTCTGATTCCCCTTATTAATTAATTAATCAAAAATTATAAATTTTTTAAATTCTTCTTAGAAGTCACCATTTAAACGAATTAAAAATAAATTACTAAAGGCGCAGTTTAATCTATTTTTATGAGAAAATGCCTAAAATTTTAATAATTGGAAAAAATTATAAAAAATCGTAAACCGAATGTAACCGAAACTGACCAAACTAATAAAACTATTTTTAATTTAAGTTTTTAAACTGAAAACTGATTAATACATCTATAAATTCATTTCCTGCTATATAAGATAACAAACTTGGTAAATAATTAAAATACATTTTTAATAATATTTTGAGCTAAGAGAATTCCCTTTCTTATAGGGTAGTTCGTGGTCCGATTTCGGTTGCCCAAGATAGCTCACTTGGTAATGTTGACGCCTCGGCGTCTTCTTTACATACTCGAGTGCGCCATCTTGGCGTTTGCACACTGCCTCTCACCCACGACGGCAAACACAAACACGCCGAGAGGGGAACGCCTTAAGTATCACTCATACGACCCGTTCGCCGTGTTGTTTGCCAAAGTGGCGCTACAAGGAGGAAAACGCGCGGCGACAGCTGCTCGCAATGTCTGCACTTTATTCCGCCAAGGCAGACATGCAAATAAACACGGGATAAAAGCAAAAGGTAAGGGCAAACACACAGGATCAAACATCAACAAAGGCAAAAAACAAAAGACAAAGAAGGGGCAAAAACAAGATATTTCGCTGGGTAAAAACTATGCATAAATTAAGCACATTCCTCAACTAATTAAGCGGCAATAAAATTGGAAATTCCTCGCTTAATTATTGCCACCCACAAGTGGGCGGCGAGGGGAGTGGCCTCCAATTGCCAGACAAGAGTTTATGGCAATTAATTAGGCGTGAAGCTTTTGAAACCTGAACCGCCCCGAGATTATTGCCATAATTAGTAAGAGTAAACGAGTAATCGTAGACGCGGTAAGCAGGATGCCAAAGCCCCTCAGACTCTCAAGCCCCATTGACTTTCTGCCAAAAAGAAAAACACAAAAAGAAAGCCAGGCATGCCAGGCGAAATTCAAACTGCTGTGCACTCATCTTGAAACCTCTCTTCTGCTCCGCTTTCCCACGAAACCGCTTTCCCAGTGTTAGGAATAAGATAAAGTTTACGACAAAACAGCCTGAAATTGCAACTGGCTTAATCCTTAAAGAGCTCCGGACTATGATAAAAAAATAATTAAAGTGCGGGGAACTTAAGGAGAGCAGGTCATCTCATCACATATCCCTGCCGTTTGCCTGGCTTAAGCGGCAATTAAGCTGTTTTATTCGAGCATTAACCCTGAGTTGAAGAGCTGAGTTGAAAGGCATGCACAAGCCACAGGTTTTCCATGAAAGTTAAGTGATGTGGGTTTTAAAAATAGAATGGGGTGTACCCAGGAAACTTAAATATTTTTCCTATTTTTATAGGTATAGAACAAAGCTTTAAATCATAAATGTGAATTTTAATAAACACAGAACATAATAAATATTAAAATAGGCTTATAGAAAGCACCGGCAGTCAAAGGAAATATTAAACTACATCTCATTGAAAATTAAAATCCTCTGCCCACAATCAACTCAGGGCTCCCCCATCGCGCTGTCCACTATCACTTTCTGAATGCATTCCATTCACGTTCGCCCTTGAGCTCCCGTCCAGGGGCTGGTGTAAAAATAAATTCTATTTAATTACTGCACATCCCACTCTATACAGCAGGAGGCTATCCATGGAGCCGATGGGTGTTTTACCTTACCTTAATGTCGCTGCTGCTGCGGACGACTACATCCTGGCCAGCACTGTTGGTGGTGGCGGTCATCTGGCCATTGCTGGTGGCCACCAGGTGCACGTTGATGTCGGAGCCCACAAGGTCGCCCTTACCTGTTGAAGAGACGACACGAGCAGCGAGAGAAAAGGTCAGCACTATGCAGAACATTCAGAATCAATGAGCATAAAAATAGAGCCTGGCATTTGTCTGGGCCAAGTAGTAGACCCCGACTTGATGGCCCTGCTCAAGTTGATGACACTGCCTGCCATGAATGAATAAACAAGCAGATGACTCTCCGAGCCCCACTGTCTTGGCCAAAGTGAAAATGGAATTCAGCCAACGCAGAAGCGAATGAACTGACAGAAGTTCAATAGACGCTACTAGTCGAAACATAAACAAAATGAAAATTTGACAATCGATAAATGAAAATCAACAGCCAAAATAATGGTTGGAAATGGATGGGAAAAGTAAATAAAATTCATTTAACTTTAAAGTGCTTGCGTTGGCGTTATTACATTTTTTAAAGAAGAAACAGAAAACTAAATAGGTAAAACCTATATTAAAATAAGTAAAAATGTGTTGATTTTATTTCAGATTAAAATTACAAATTCCAGAAATAGGAATTTATTTAAGCCATTTAAGAATTAATTTATTTGGTTCAAATAATATGATCTTAAAGAATATTTGGCCCTAAGCTGAATCCAGAACTTCAGCTTAATAATCCTTAAAATTTAATGAAGCCAAAATTAATTGATAATAACATTTTAAGAATACAAAATAAATACAAGTTTAATAGGTTTTATAATTATAATTAAACTCTGTAACTAAGAAATACAAGAAAAATACTCAATACAAACTCACCCAAAATAGCCACCACCATATCGTCTTTGATCACCTCCATGGAGCCGTTGCACAGATAGTATATGTAGTTGAGGGCGTCGCCTTTGTGGATCAGATACTCCCCGGGCGCACAGAAGTTCGTCTTTATGTGCAGGGACAAAAGTTTCAGGCAGCCCTGCAACCGAACATGTAACAAATCGGGGTTCAAGTAAATGCGATTCTGGTTTAGTCAGGAATTGTTCTTCTCGGTCAGAGGCATTTAGCATTTAGCTCGGTCGCGTTTTATTTGCGCAATGAAACAAAACGGCAACAGCTGCGTGTCCTTGCCCCGGAATGTGTCCTGCGGTTTAAGACCGACCCCCGATTTCACCCCTATTCATCCCTATTAACCCCCTTTCGCACAGCCCCAACCCAACACCAACCCCATCCAGACCCACGCATTTGCCCACGAAAAGTGGCTTAAAGCGCGCTTATAACTGTTGAGTGGTTTTTGTTTGCGTTACTTTGCCTTTCTGAATAAGCTTTATTAATGTTTGCAGTCCGCCTTTGTCATTCGGCTTCTGTTTTTCCTTTTTTCTGTATTTTGTCCGGTCATTCGGTCGTTCAATTCGCCTCGTTTTGTTTGCCTTCCAACTTAGCTTGAGTTGCATTTCATTAGGTGGCACCTCCACTTTATCCCTTCAGAAAATTGAACCACAATCGCATTATCACGCTCTATAGATATCATTGAAATGCGCGGTCATAACTTATACGTTTTCAGCTGAAAACTTCTGAACGATTGGTTATTTCCTAATAAATTATTTGTTTGATTTATGACTTGAGGCTTTTTCCTGTGTTGTGTAAATAATTTAGTTAAATATATGCTATTTATACTTTCCTTCCTGATATAAGACAACAAAGGAAAACCAAAATTCTTCAATCATATTAATTTTCTTGTGTTGCTTTGTTTTAATAATGCGGAACAACATTTTCTGTTTTAATAACAGCGTTCAATAAGCAAAATCCGCTTCTTTTGAAAAATCGTTTGCCTTGGTAAAAATGTGATTGAAATTCCTGGATCTATTTTTAGTAAAATTGAAACGGCTGCTATAGAAACGTGCGCAATTTGAAGCTTTGATCTGAAAGGCCTATATTTTTATTAACATTATTTCAGTCTTTTGTTTCTACCACCTTTAAGATACCAAAGTAAATTCCTTTTTCTACAGAAAGTAGATGTGAACGTCCTAAAATCAATTTCTTTCCATCTGCAATTGTATTCACTTATTTCAATGTGGCCTTAGTGGCTGCAATGGGTCATAGAACTTTCTAGCCCCAGAGCAGTTGTACCGTAGATGAGAAATCAATTACTGCACAATCTCTAGCTTAAGCCAGGCGGCTTTTACGCAAATGATTTCCATCTGCAACCCACCAACCCCCCCAAAACAACCGTACAGTGAGCACTTATTAAAGCTTTTTGGCGGTTGACAAGGGTATTGACATTGGCCATCGAAAACTACTCGACCACACACACTTGCATTCGAGGGGATTTTTGCGTACAAGTTTGCTGTTGGCCAAAAACCTTTTTCATGCTTCGCTTCAGTCAAACGAATGGAACTTGGCCCACAGGGCAAAGCCGAAGCACAAGCCTCAGTGAGATGGCTCGGCAACTTTACCTGTGCCATGGGTGTAGGCAGGGGGACTAAGATAAAGTTTGTATAAAAAATCCTTGGAGACTATAATTTGACAGTTTGCACTTAGAAGTTGGTTATAGATTCATTAAAATATTATCTTTTTTTTGGCACAAATTTATATTGGACATTCTTAATAACCGTTTCCAAATTATTTAGTTATTCTTTAAGAATAATGTTTAATGTTTATAAAAGGGTGCGAGTGTGAAAATTCCTTGGAGATTATAACTTTACAGAAGACACTTCGGAATTTGTTGTAAGTTGTAATTTTTTACACAGAAAACAAAAATATAACTAATATATAAGAATTTTAAATAGTCTTCGATTTTATTTACTAATTCTAATAAATAGAAAGGTTAATATTTAAAATATTAGTTATTTTGAGTATAGAACAAATGTCACCCCCTTTAACTATTCTAGACTACATCGTTGTCTGTACAACAAGCCGCTCCTCACTTTCATGTGTGTGTTTTGGCGTATTTGTATGCGGTTGTTTGGCTGCGTTTGAGCTTCAGAGCGACAAAGGACGAAACGAACGAAGCCCAAAAAACGTTTCAGTTAAGCCCGCAGTTAACTTTTGACTGCTCGCCTGGCCTTCATCTTCTCTTTTACCTGACCCCCACCTGTTGGCCCCTCCTTTTACCCCTCCCCTCATTCCCCCCCGCTCTTCCAGTCCCATTGCTGCTGATTATTTTGCCATCGCAGCCATTTCGTTCCATTTGTCTGAAGTTGAATCGGTTTCAAAGCGACATATTCTTCGACCCCTGGAAAAGAGCAATCGCACAGGTACACATGGAAAAATATTTGAAAAAAAGCTACCAGCTTTTGTTATTGGTTTCAGCGCTTACATTTTTATTTTCAAACCTTTCAAAATGCAATTTCTTTTTCTATTTTTATTGATGTTTTCAAATATAGGGTTTTTCTGGCTTTTGTGAGAAATTATTTTTTTTACAAAATAATTCGTTGAGTGTAGACTAAACTCACCTGGGAGGCCGCTTCGAATATCGGCAGCTGTAATATTTCACGATGTAGATGCATGGAGACGTCGCCACGCAGTTCCTCGGGAAATTCGCGCAGTGTCTGCAAGAAGAGGAAAAGCCGAGAAAAGGTAAGTCAAAGATGAGTGGAGACGCAGGAATAAGCTCCACCCCTACACACACACAGTCACACACGCACAAGTGAAAAGGAAAAGTAGAATATACACACGTGAAAATTGAATCGCCTGAAAATTGTAAGGGAAATGCTTGGCATTATTTTACTCTGGCACCAGGGAAATATTCAAGATTATCTGGTCTTGCTTGTTGTTTCACTGCAATGTGTATTACAAGATGGAAAAAATGACAGTAGAGGCTAAAGAAACAATAAATACCCTGTAAGTATTGTACTTATTGTTTTACCAAAAAGCAAGTTAAGGAAATTATTTCAGAGAAATTTCCCTGTTGATATATTTTTGTTGGGCTTTGCCTCCAAATTAATCAAATTATGGTTTCCTATGAAAAGGACTATAGGTATTCAGCAGATTTTACAGCTACGTTTATTTAATTGTCTTTTAATTAGGAGCGATTAAATCCGCCCAACAAATAAAGTTCGTTACCTTTTACGCGAGCTCACCCTTTAATTTTTATTCCCGATAAGTCGAATTCTTATGAAAAGAGAAGTCCCCCTGATTTTCCGCAACCTCCTGACAGGGTATAATTATATTTTTCCTTTTACCCCCGCGTTTTTATCTCTTTTTTCCTGGGATTCGCTTTAAGTGTATTGGATGGGAATTGTCGGTGTTTCGGGATTAACATGGAAATTGAGAGAGAATTTGCATCTTGCTTGTTTACATTCACCATCCAGGCATTGTTCTGACTTTCGTCTCTGTAGTTATCCATATGGATGTACATATTACTAGGGACTCAGGGGCTGATTACGCTCGAGTTTTATTCATAAGCACGAGAATCGCGTAAAATTGTTTGCCAACTAGTCCGCAAATGATATGGCCAAATCTGTGTGGCTGCCCAATTCGATGGATTATGGCTTCATATTTAGTGGATCAGCTTACAGTGAATTCCACTTAATTGTATAAATAGTTGGACAACTTGTGTGTTTGTGTTTGCCCATTAATTAAGGCCAAAGGCAACTAAATCAATTTCAGGCCGGTCAGATCTTAATTAAAAATTCACAACAAATGCCAACGCAAAGTGCAAATATTTCCGACCAAAATAGATGTCAGCAAATTTCCAAATTTCCAAATGTACAGCTGTTGACAACAAAATAGTTTTAAAAATAGTTTACAACACATCAACTATTAAGTTAACTTTTCACTTCATAAATAATTTATTTAAGTACCTACAGTTTACCATTTTAATTTTCACCATTTTTCTCTCTTTTTCCATAATTTTTACACTTTTATTTTTAAAAACGTGCAATGGCAACTATTGTTTTTTACTCAGCTGTGAATATTTATGAGTGCAAAACAAAAGGAACTTTAGCTAACCAAGCGGAACTAAACATGGAAATATGTTGAAAGTTTTTCCTGGGTTTTTGTTTGAGTTTGGTTGCTTTTATTGTATGCCCTTTTTGCCTGCCTCCCCAAAGGGCAATTTCCAAAGAATTGTTATTTATGTTCCATTCTGTCTCTGCTTTCCCTTCTGCGCTCGTTGAAGTGTAAAATATTTTACATTAATTGCGCTCACACACTGGCCAAAAGCCGAAGCCGAAAGTGGGTGGTATTTTTTCTGTTTTGTCGGCCCGAACTTAAGTTGAAATTCGCGCTGTCGGGGCCCCAACATCATTTAGCTTTTAGAGGGAAACGCCGACATTTTGCCAGTTAATTTTCATGCGCAATAAATTAACAATTTAATTTAGTGCCAGCCAGTCGACGACTCCCCATTTTCCATCGACCCCCGAATTCTGGTGCTATAATTCGTGTGGCATCGACAGGTCGTGTGTGTGTATATTTCATGTTTGGCCTGTAATTAAATTAAATTCCATTAGGTGTTGTCAAAATTCCTGTAGGAGATGCGAAAATCGGCGTTTAATTGCAGCTTAAATGGTAAGACGAGTGCTTAACATTTCCGCCGTCATATCAAGAGTTAACAGCTGACAGCTAGCTTTGTATACTGACATGAAGAAGAATCTTCAAAAGGAGGGAAAGCGCTAATTAATTTGGTAGCCTTGAGCTTACGAAAATTGCAATACATTGGCTATTGTAATGAGGAAAGGAAGGAGATAATAAGGAAATAATAGAGAAAATATAGTCAATTAAATACAAAAAAAAATAAATACAAGCTAAAAATAAAGTCTTTACAAAATTAATAATTTTCAACTTAGTAGAAAACTTTTATATAAATTACATAAATCTCGAATGACCCTAACTAAATCGAAAGTCCATTAAATTAAAGTCAACAAAGCAAAAGTCACTCACCAAGCAACCTGGAAGCTGAGATAAAAGTGGGTTTTATTTGAAGAGGTTTTAATTAACACTATTAAAAGAGGGCGCGGGGCGAAAAGTTGTTTCGCATGGCTCTCAGCTAATAGCAATTAGCGAGTGGAATCGCTGCTCTTTCGACTGCCATGCACTTCTGATGCATTTTATTGTACAGCAAGCAAGTTGGGAAAAACAAAGTTTCCCCTTTTGCCCACCTGACCAGCCGGGCAAAGTTGAAACAAGTTAAAGTTCAAAACTGCATAGCAGACCCAATGATTGATTTCTCTCGGCCAACAATCGGCTATTTCCATGCAGCTGCAGGAAAAACTTTGCCCATCGTGTTCGGAATTATAGTGCTACAGTTTCAAAGCCGATAAAAATAAACAAGAAACCAAAGCAGCTGTACACAATAAAACTGGCAAAAGACAGCTCAGAACCAAATTAGCAGAAAGAGAGCAGGCGAACTGGTAACTTAATGCACTTGACAGCTTTTACCCAGAAGATAAGGTACACAAATGGCACGTCTTTCCTTCTGCTCGAGTTAATGTAATTGTAAAAATTTTTAATTAAAATGTAGATGCCGCCCGAAGGGCCAACAGCACCGCACAGAAGGAAAACAATGAAAAGCCACAGGAAAATCCAGGCAGCCAGCCACCCGTTCACACATATAATTTCGATATTTAATTTTAACTTTTGTTCCGAATGGCAGAGTGCCAGAATGGCAGTGCGGTTGAAATACCTGAGCACATGGATGACCAATCAAAGGAGTGCCACACATTTGGCATTTGACCCGCAGCCAATCAATAAGTCACATGTCCAAGTACAGCACTATATGTTAACCCCACGGACATTTGCTTAATTAAGGGCTCAGACGTTTATCGGAGAGGAAAGGCCGCTGGCACTGACGATTCTGATTCGGATTCAGAATCTGAAAGTGAAGTTTGACTGAAGTCAGTCAAGTTGAATCCATCGATAGACTGCTGCGTCGACAACTTTGCCAATCAGTTTTTTTGGGGGGTTGGCCAAGAAAATACAGAGAAATAAATAGTTTCCTAGAGTGGAAATAGTTTACTGAAATTAGTACGTATGATAGCATTTATGCTGTATGGGAAACCAGAAGGGCTTGATATCGCTTCGATATTTCTTAAGGAAAAACTCTAATTAAATATCGAGAAAAATCAAACTGTCCATTTTTTTCAAGCTCTAAGAGCCAGACATAATTTCAAGATCGACAAGGGTCAAATACTTTTCCATAAATACCTAATGAACAAAGTTATTGACGAAACATTGACTGGTTTTCCCCAGTGTACAGCCTTCATAATTTATGACACACACACACGCTGAATAGAAAAGAGATGGATGTGCCCCGGGGGAATCGGCTACTCGATACTCACCTCGTATATGTCGATGCCATGGCTGAGTGACCAGGAGGTCTGAAAGTAGTCCTCGATGCGCTGCTTCAGCTCCTTGGGCATCTGTAATGAGGAGATCATAAATTATAATTGCATTCGCTTTGCTCTAGTTTTTGCTCTTTTTAGTTCTTTCTCTTTTTCCCATCTTAGCGTTTAATGAGCTGCAATGCGCGCTACTTTCACTTCATTTGCATGCATTTCGCGGTTGAAAGCCGCACAAATGCGCTTAATTGTGCATCGCATTGCGTATGCGACGTGGGTGCAGCTCATTGCGTATACGCCGCGTGGCGCTGCCTAATGGAGCGACCCTCAAGTTTGCCCCCATCAACAGGTTGCAGGCAACACGATGGGCAGGCAAACACGATGCCCTAGAATATACTGAAATCAGCAATTCATGGCCTTGAGCAGCCATTTCCTTTCCCTTTTTCATTTCCTGCCCAGCGTTGCGTGGCATATGGAAAATGTGCGCTGCATTCTAATAAAACCCATCGAGTGGCACTTTTCCGGTGAAGTAGGGTCCTCTCCTGAGAGTCTCATTTGGTTCCCTTTTCCCTGCGGTCGCTGCAAATCGAAATCATACTCACATTGTGCAGGGCCACAAAGTCCTTTAGGTCGCGCCATTTGCTCTCATAAAGCGAACGGCGCGAGTACATCCTTTGGATGATGGCAGTCACGTTACCGAAGACCACGGCGTGCATCAGAGCTGGTTAATGAAATGGATGCGATATATCATTAAATCTCGGCTTGGCGGCCAAAAAAAGCAATATCGGTTATGAACGCTGCACGTGCTGTAATTTTTAGGCAGAAGTTTGGCCTATATTTTTGATGAGACCTATAATTTACACCCCAGTTCCTGTTTATGCTAAACAATTTTTAACAATTTACAAAGAACTATGGGATGGTTTCTTTCTGATTTACTCTATAATCATGTCGTATGTACATATGTTGCAAATATTTGGTTTAAAAAAAAATCTAAAACAAAATAATTCACAAAATTATTTTTGGGCAAGGCATACAAATCGTTAGCTTTTTAAGTTTTAGGAGACATTTTATATTTTGGGTTAAATTATCATTTACCTTAAATTCCCCTGCGATTTAAGTAAGCAAACTCATAAAACTTAAGGTGAACGAGGCATCTTTTATGACCTTTTCCCATACATTTAAGGAATGTCTTTCCCGAATACTTGACAATTTTAGGAAACTACCATCCCCATTTATAACAATATTTTGCAGTTTAAACATTATACTTAGTACCCACCGCCAATGAGCATCATGATGATGGTGAAGACCTTTTCGGCCGTCGTGTTCGCCGAAACGTTGCCAAATCCCACGGAAGTGAGACTCGTGAAGGTGAAGTACAAGGCCGTGGAATACGTTTCCGCCGTGGTCAAAATGGCCACGGAAGCGTTTTTCCTCTCCGCCAAAAGCTGCAGCCAACCTGTGAAGAATACTTGAGGCATTTAATACGACGGGAAGACGAGAAGAGGAAACAGAGAAGAAAACTGGTTTAGTATGGCGTTTAATTACAATTTGCGGCCCAAACAAATTGGGCTTATCAAATTGACAATGACTGGGCCTAACTTTTTCGACTTCCAGTTTGTTTGTCAGTCTGTCAGTCTCTCGAGTTCGTGCCAAAATCCGGCACAAACTGTTTGGCCCCGAAACGGAAACGTCAAAGTGAAACTTTTCGTGTCAGTCAAGCCTGGAAGATTTTTCCACCCACTGATTAAGTGCCAGAAAATATGATGATGAAAACTTTTTCCCCATCGCAATATATGTGTGTTTGTGATGATTTGATTCGATTTGATGCAATGTGCGCTAATCCGTAAACCAACTTTAAACCCCGGCTAACACAATATTCATTAACCACACGTGTAGTGGGTGGGTGGTTCCAGTGGTTGGTTCGGATTCGGATGCTTGGTTTTCGATGGTCCAGGTGGTGGTGTATCTTTGGCCAAGGGAGGCTGAAAATTCAGTTAGCGTTGGACGATGCCCTGCCCTTCACTGTTGACTAACCAACTAACCAAATTACCTTTGGTACACACTCTCATAACACAGTAGAGGTCAAAGTAATGGGAAGGGAAATTAAAAATTTGCAGTTGACTATATTAGAACATTATTCATATCCAGTGATATCCTCTAACAATAAAATATTACCGCAAATTAAAAATATTAGGAAATATACAATTTTTTTTGTTTGTCAGAAAACCAAAATAGTTATTGTTCCCAAATTTTAGTAAGCAGTACATTTTTTTTTCATTTTCTATCTTTCTTTCTTTTCTATCTTTTATTTTTCCTGATTTTTTAATCTAACAAGGGAACTTTAAAATTGTTATTTTAGATATTTTGTAATTTTATTCATGTTTTCCAAAATCTCTACAACAAAGTTATCACTTAGGGCTAGAACTCAACCCAACAAAAAGTCGTCCAAAACAAAAACTTCATATGAAACAAAATTTTTTGACGTTGTTTTTCATATGAAGTCTTTTGTTTTGGACGACTTTTTGTTGGGTTGAGTACTAAGCCTTAATATTGATTTTAAATTTTTATTTCAATAGAAAGTTCGATGTAAATAATAAATAAAGCGTTCGGACTAGAATTTTGACCCCACCTGTGGCCGTAACTGTAACTCTAACTATGCGGGACCTTCAGCACAGGTGCCTCCCACATACTATACTCACCGATGTTGCTCTCGGGGAACCACTCGTACTCCTTGACCGCTATCACATACCAAATGCAGGCCAACCAATGGGCGGCCAGCGTGAAGGAGAACATCAGCAATGTCAGTATCATGGCCGTGTGCTGCGAGTATCGATCAATTTTTTGCAACAGGCGAGCAAGCCGCAACAGACGCGTCAATTTCACAAGATGGATGTGCGATTCCTGGGCACAAAAAAGAGATGGAATGCATAAAAAATATACATATAGCCAAACGACCCACTTCAAGGTTGTTAAAATGTAAGCGAACAGCGGCGAAATGCCACGCCTCTTTCGCGTTCCGCACTGCCCATTAGTTTGCTTGGGTTTTCGGCTTCCGCTTTTCCATTCTCCATTTTTTGTTTGCCACCACCTTTTGTTGCCCACTTTTCGGGGCATTCAAATGTACGATTTTGTTGCCTACTTTTCAGGGCCTCTAAACTTTTGTTATGTGCACACTAAAAAATCAGAAAATTGACAACTTCCCAGAGCCCGCATGACCGCGCTAAAAAAGGGACGAAATCAGAAGAAAGGATGTCATCAAAAAATAAAAAGATGAAGTGGCGGATAAATGAGAGGCGGGGCTAAAAGTCTAATGCAAACATAAACAAGCTTATCGGAGGGCCTGACCCGGGCGTAGAATTTGAGTAAATTGAAGGCTAATGCCGTCGTTTAACCTTAGATGGAAATTTTTATTTCTCTTTCGTGATTGCCGCTGACGAAGCTTCAGCTTAAGAAAGACCTTAAGGTATAGGGAGAAAATTAGGATGGGGAAATTGTAATTTTTGCTTTAACAAAATGGAATAACATAAATTTTAAACCTTCCGTAATATGCAAAAAATGTATTTTTATTATTAGAATAATTTTAAATCCGGCTAAAACATGACCAACCAATATAAGATCCTTTAGGTTTTTTTTAATTTTTTGTCTCCTTCTAAAGAACTCAATACTCGTTAAAGGAGAACAAAAAAAATTGATGAAAAGGTAACAAGGCATTGAAAAAACCGGTGGGCGTAGACATACAAACAGTTTAGCTAGGGCATTTAGGTAGAGCGTCAATAGACAGACAGCTACGCCTTCGTGTTTTCTCTTTCATTTGCAGTCCATACGCACTATTGCACAGACAGTGCGTTTCAAAAATGTAAGTCAACTAAGCTGTGACGACATTAAAATAGTCTAATTAACAGTAAGCTATATAATGATGGTTTTTCATAAAAACTAAAATGATTTTGTTGCTATTTTACTTGTTATTTGAAAATATTTAAAAAACTTTATAAATAAGAAATTAAAAAAAAACAAAGATAAATAATATTATATCCTTTCTTGTTAAGTAAATAACGTTGAATAAAAATGTATTTCAATTACTAAAATTACACCTTTGTCACGCACTGTAAAAATGCGTGGGTTTTCTGTCTGCCTAGAAAGACAAAGGCAAAAAAACAACATCAAGGCGAATTGTAATTCACGTTGCAATTTGTGCTGCGCTTTCACTTTCATTCTTGGATTTCCACTCCCATGATTTTCAGCCCACATACCCCCTTTCCGCCCCTAAACACTG
This sequence comes from Drosophila takahashii, assembly GCF_030179915.1. Classification (NCBI taxonomy): domain Eukaryota; kingdom Metazoa; phylum Arthropoda; class Insecta; order Diptera; family Drosophilidae; genus Drosophila; species Drosophila takahashii. The sequence continues at coordinate 38,196,428 of NC_091679.1, forward strand.
TCTCTTTCTTTGCTAAAGTTTTGCGCCGCCTCACGCTCCCTTTGTTTACTTTTCACTTTGTGTGAGCAGCGACAACGACAACATCATCGTGCACAGCAGCAACAGCTTGGCGGCAATGAGGAAACTTCCTCATCCGACTTCCTCGATTTTTTTCCCAGTGACTGACTGCCTTTTTGGGGTCCCAAAGATAATTAAAACTTTTGAATAAACTAAATATGCAAAAGTTTCAAGTGCATTAGCTCAAATTGTATGCAAAGCGAGCAAGTATAAAATAAATATCAAAGTGTATAAAAATGTAAAAGTTTAAGTCCCAAATACATTCATAAATGACTTCTGGCCAACTTTTCTGTTGCTTTGGAGAGTGTCACAAATTTTTACAATTAGAGAACATTAAAGTTTTATCGAAACTTTCTGTGTCAGCAGCTTAGCACACGCCCCTGATTTGGCCAAAAAAAAATAAAACAAAACTTTTTCTGCCCGCCCCAGAACGTGGCTAAATTTCCTGGAGCGGAAGTCACTGAAAGTGGGGGAAAATCATGGCCAAAAGCGCCTTTTATTTGATCAGTGTATCCAGCGGAAGTTGGAAAAGAAACAGCTACAAAAAAACCGCAACATGATGACGGAGCGGTAAAGAAAATCAATGAAACATGAGTTCGAACGAAATTTATCTCAAATGATAATCCCACAGGGGATTGTCGTCGAATTTAATCACCAGCAGCCATAGAAAAATATTTCTACTGATAGCATATAGAAATTTAATTATTTTTCATCATAGACAAATACCAAAAAAAAAATATATAGCTTTGCAATGATGGCTTAAAAAAACAATTATAAATATTACGATTAAAATAAGCATTTAGATTTTAAACACGAATAATAATACAATAATTAATTTATGTTGTTCAGAATAATTTAAAATTTTAAGTAAAAATATTATTAAAATCATTTTAATATTAGAAGTTGCGTTTTCCACTAATTTTCAAGGATGATTTCGAATATAGGCAAAAACAAAATCAAATATAACTTAAAACATATGTTCAAGACGAGCTTGATTTTTATTATAATTGCCTAATGCTTTTATAAATTGCACTTAGCAAAGCCCCACTGTAATGGCATTTGGTAGTGCGCCCAGGAAATCCTTGGACTGTCAATAAAGACGACGACAGCGTTCTCCACTTGGCGCAATCAGTGCGCTGACCACTTCACAGGAAGAGAAGATGTCTGGAAGGAGAAGCAGGCAACGAGCCAAGTGAAAGCTGAATAACATAAGCCCGCTCGAGGACTGCGCCATTGTCCTGCGACGATCGCTCGAGGGTTTTAGTCCTCAGAACCACCGGACGGTGGCCAATGTCATCATAACTGCACTTACATAGGACTTTAAGCTCGAGTCTGCGGCCGACTGCTGGACCAAACCGACACACTTTTCGGGATTTAAAAACATTAATGCTGTTCTAGCTGCACATTTGGGTCACAACCTTGTCGACGCCCGCCTACTTAGCCCGTAATTAAAACGCGGACCAGCCGGAACACTCAGTCGGCGAGGCTTTGGCCAATGTAATCGGCTTAATGAGCGTCAACTGCTCTCCAAAGGGGTCAAGTGCTGAGCCTGCCTTTTGTGCAAAAAGCTGTCTAAAAATGCCAGCTTAAAATATATGCACTTGGAATTCCTGTTTGTAGAAGCAAGCTTTAAGTTGGAATTATAGGGTGGCTTGCTTAAAAAATAAACAGAGAAACAGTGCACAAAAGTTCAATTTATAAATACAATATTTTTATCATATTCTTATATTTTTCTATTCCAATATTTAGTAATTCGAAATTATAAACCCAAATTATAAGTTTAGTTTACTTTTCCTTTTGCCATTAACAAAAGTCACTTAATTGTAGACCAAACCCTAAATTTTAAACGACACACATTACAAACCCCATTCTCCAAACAAAGTAAAATGAATTCTAAATTTTTCGCCCCAACTGCACATTTCTGTATAATCCGATTAAGTGGCCCAGCGCAAAACTGTGAACTTTGAATATGCATAATGCATGCGGCCAAAATAGTTTTATGCAAATCTCCTAAGGCCATTTACCACTTGAAATTTGGGCCATAAATGATTAATGTAAAGCCCCGGGGAAAAGCCGCAAGGGGATTTAAACAAATTGGGCAAACAATTTGTCGGGAACACGAAATAGTGTGGACTTAATGGTAATGAAACTATGTTGTATGTGATACATCATCCCGTCGATTCCTTGGGTATATAGAAGAGCCTCGACCTCCGGCCTCCAAATGCAAATGCAAATCTGGCCTTAATAATTCAGGGCTTGTTGGGTAAATTTATGCAATCGTCGGCTGTGAATAGCGATTACTCACCTCGCCGTCGTACAAATCGGAGGCGTAGAGGTGATCAAAGGGCAGCGCGGCCAGAAGATCCAGGGCGAACCATCCTCGGAAGTAATTGATGGCAATCTGCTTCGAATTGGAGACAACCTCGCCCTTGCGCGACACGAAGGTGGTGCGGAAGTTTAGCAGAATATCTGCAATAAAACGGCAATAAAGGTGAGCGGTGAAACAATGTTTACAATGCCCGCAACGAGACAAATTCAATTCCCATCCCGTTCCCCCATCATTGTCCCCTCCAGGTGGGGACGATGATGATTGTGTCTCTGGCCTCCACAGGTGGCCCATAAAAGGGACACCAATTGAGGTCCGTTTTGCGGGAGGATGCGTTATAAACTCGAACAGTGGATGGTTGCTTTGGATCCATTTATACATATGTATATGTATGTGTTTTCAGCTTTACTTAAAAAAAAAAGTATGATTGATGGACAAATTCAGATTAACTTTTATTTATAGTTTTTAGCTGTTAACTATATTTCGGCAAAATTCTTAGCGTATTATTTGATTTGAAGTACTTTTTTCTACATAATTACATGAAATGCGATTTATCTCTTTGATAATTTTACTCATTATTTTAATTCCCCATTAGCTAAAAGCCTTTCGATTTAATGAATAATTCGTAAAGAAACTTTTAGCATAGTAAAAAATAAATCCTTTCCATCCGTGTTTTTATGTTTTTCAATGCACACTCACCTACGATAAAGAGCGCCTCCACAATCACATCCGATACCATGGTCTGGCGATCCGCTTTGGCAAACGCCGCATTGTAGGGCACCATGAGGGCAACGTAGAAGGTGGCCACCAGAATCACCCAGTCCCAGATGCCCTTGAACACCCCGTAATGGGGCAGAATCAAGCGTGACTTTTTTATCGACTGGGTTTTGTATTCCGGAAACGGTGCCTCCGTTGAATGCATAAAGTTCTGCAAAGTAGATTGTGGGCAATGGCATGAAATGAAATCCGGGCACAAAACATGAAAAGTGAATTAAATTAATTGAACCTTTCACAGCGATTAGTTGCCAACCGAATTTTTAATCCCATTAATTTGATGTTTTCGAATCCACCTGAAATTCCATCAAGGGGGATCGCAAAAACAGAAACTAATGGGGGTTTCCAAAGAAAATATAAATGAAAATAAATTCTATAAAATTTGTTTATAATTTTTTAAAATGTAATTACAATTAAATTTTTCTAGTATTTTTCTAAGATATTTTTCTTATTGGTAAGCAATTTTTTTGCGTGTATCAAAGCACTGAGCACTTTAAAAATCGCCGAGCAAAATTCAAATTGCGTTTGACGTGGGACAACATGGTTTTAAACTGCGTTGGTGGTTGGTTTGCGTTGCTCCCACTCATCGAGTGTTTAACCCAGCAACTCCCACTCATTTTCCCCGTTCCCCCGGGCTTATACTCACATTGCCCAGCTTCAACTTGGTCTTGACGCCGCCCTTTTCCGGCTTGTAGTGTCCGGACAGCTGGTAGAGGACCGCTCGACTGCGCCGGCGGCCCATGTTGCAGCCGGCGGGAACGTCCAGGTTGTTGCCCTCGCCCGCCTCCGCATCGCCGTTGCTGTCCGGCGGTCCGCCCAGGCCGGGCAGTCCGCCCAGGCCCAGCATTCCGGCATTCGAGCCGGCCCGAAACCGCGCCCCCAAAAGAGCAGCTGTAAGGGCAAAAACTTACAGAGTCGCAACAAAAAAGAGCGCAAACAAAATCAATCAGTGGGATGGGGTGATAAAAGGATGGGTTAGGGGTTTTCGGTTCGTAATTACAGTGATTTGCCGGATCGGTGTGTTATAATAGAAAGAGCACAAAGAGAAAGAACACATAAAATTGTACACATAAGACATTGTGAATTAATCGGCATGGTTAGTTTTTAAGGTTTTTTCGTTTATTATTTAAGTTTTTCTTATTTAAAGTGTTTTTAGTTCGGTAAAAAAAATATACTTTTAAAGCGTCACAAAATGCTAGTGTGTGTACGTGTATGTATGTGCACTCCCTCAGTTACTCGGGTAAAATTTTCCTGAAATTTTGTCGACTTTCCGACAAGTTAAATAAAGCTTTTCGCCTTAAATGCCTTGGCTCCATTTATTATTTTTGCTGAGTTTTATTTGAGCAGCTTAGTTGGCGCAAGATGAAAATTCAACTTGTACAGATGGTGTTAGCTTTGGCGCATTAGTAAAACTAAGTTTCCCTCCTAAATGCTTTGGTTTTCTTTATTATTTCTGCAGAATTTTATTTGAGAAACTTTTAAATCGCAATGACAAAATTGTATGTAGCCCCCAAAGGAAGCAAGCAATTATATTCTTTTTCCTAAAATCCCCCAAAATAACATTATACATTCCTGCCCACATTAACCTTACGGATATTGAAACCACTGGCATCGCCAAACAATTAATAATCTCCTTCGATGGCTGACAAATATTGGCCTGGCCTCGGTCAGCCCAACAAATCAGGCGAATAAACATCATATTTCACAGCCGCACAAACAAAGCTCGATAAGATTTCCCACCCACGGAATCTTCTTCTTCTATATTTGGCCCAGCAAAAGGCCCATTAAATTGAACTTAATTCTATTTGCGTGTGGTGTCTCAAAAGGACAGGCATGCTATAAATAACAATTAGCTGGATGGTGAAAAATGGACCCCAAATTTTGGTCCGAATTTGATACGTTTCCCATTCCAGCGTGTACTAATTATATGGAAAAAAAGGCACTGAAAATTATGCAAATAACCCCCCAAGAAAGTGACCACTTTTTGGTCCACTCCAATTTGTCTGCTTTTCCTGTTTTCCTTCCATTTAATTTCTTTTTTATACACAACGAGTAATTTTTTGACCAAAATATGATTTCAATTTTAAGACCCACAACCCACGTTAAGTCCAGTTTGACTCCGGTGCTGTCATATCAAAATGCCAATTAAGTCGGGACCGCCAACTCACGGATACATTTATATACGGTATATATATTTGTATCCGTAGCCAAGCAACAACGAGCCGTCGAATGGGTAAAAAAAAGGTCAGAGAAAAAATTAAAGATAAAAAAGCATCTCAGTTTACGCTCCGTGCATACACAAATGTTTTTTATGACTGCTGGCAGAACGGTATACAAAAAAAAAGGTGGAATACTTTAACAAAATATGCACAACTTATTCGGGTCCGAGGGGAAAATTCACTGACAGGCCTAATGATGTGTGAAACGATGGCCATCATCGCATAACTGTCGCAATGCCATAACGATTATGCTCATTGTTGATGGCAATGATAATTCCATTTCAAGTCCGGCTCATCAAAATGCGCTTTATCACAAAATTTTCGAACTCTGCTCGCCTAATTACCTCTCTCCATCGCATTTTCCTTGCGGCCTTTGTCAAGGCATTAATTTTCCCATTGACGGGACACTCGAATTTTCCACCCAACTTGATTCGAGTTGGGAAATTGAGTTTGCCAAGGTTGGTTTGTTCGGCTCGGACTTAATTTCATTTGCATAAATTAACAAAAATTGAATCAAGCTTTGGTCTCAGTATAGATTAATTCGATATAGACTGCATTTCAACTGACTGGTTTCTGGCATCGTTTTCGTGCTTGCCTGCCACTCAATGGCCATGTTAATGAAATTCATTACCGAATGTTGCCCGTCGTGTAAATCTGTGTTCATCTAACACAATTACATGACGTAAGCCCTCACAGGCAGAAGGGCGATAAGTACGTGTTGCAAGTGCAATCGGTATTTGTAGCCATCTCTCTCAATCACCTGCAAACTCTGTGGGCAACGTGCAACATCTGGGCAGTATTTGGTGTGAATTTCGATTCCCTGTTGCAGGATCTTTTTTGAGGTATATTGAACTTGCCAAAAACTCTATTAAACAGGAAAACCGAAATAAATGACATAAATAGTGGAAAAGCTAATATAATTCAGAAAAACTATACAATGAATTTAGATGTTATAATGCGAAAATAATATATAATAAAGAATCATTTCCATATATAATGGAATAGAAGCTGAGATTCCTCATAGTTCGGAATATCCTATAAATATTTAAATATTCAACTGCAAAAACAAAGGATTTAAAATACAATATCCTGCGTCTCTTAAATTTCAATCCACTAATGCGCAATCTTCCCTTTCCATTCCCGATTTAAAGTCCCATCAATGCCATCAGCACTAAATAATTTAAAGCTTTACTGCCAGGTAATTCAGAGGACAGAAGGACTTTCGACCTGGCTGAATGTGCAGCAAATCCTCTTAGGATTCTCCTGGTCGAACTTGAAGTGGCTTCTGCTCGGTTTGCATGGCTCGTAAATCTGCAGGCCAGAAGACAGACTCACAGACGGCGAACAACAGATGAATAACGAGGGCAATAAAGCTGCAAATGAAAAGGTCAGAGGTCGGGGGGCAACGCTGTTTTTTATCCCTGCATTAGCAGAATTCCTCGGCGACACATGCGATTCGAGGGCAGGGCCAAAGTGCCAGGAATAAGTTGTGACGCTGTCAGGACTCTTCGAGTGGTGCATCAATATTTCAGCATCCTTTGGGGAGCCATCGCACACGGGAGCACACGTGTGCCGGTGTGTCCAACTTTTTTGTCTGATTAATCCAGTGAATTAGACAGAGAGCATATTTAATGCGGCTAAACTGGAAAAGAACTCCAAATAAAGAGGGAATATACAACAAAGACGGGGTTAATTAGATAAATGCGATGATTGAACTCCAGGCAAAAAGTCGAGACCAATATAAAAGTTTAATTGTGCTCTACGCCGGCTTGAAAGGCATTATTGCCATTATTATCATTACGAATTCATTCACTTTTAAGCACAATTTCGGCCGCCCATCGACCAGATTATAGCCACAATTCAGAGCCGGCACGGCGAAAACTGCGCGTGAAAGACGAGATTTAAATTAACGTTGAAATATGGTACGCATACATCCAGTTGTCAGGGACACGCGCCGGCGAGAAAGGGGGAAACGGATGGAAAGTCGGCAAAGGACTCAAAGGAGCGACCACAGCCAGCCGGAGAACCTTCCTTCCTTCCTTCCGAGCTTCCCAGCTTCTCTTCACAGCCAGGAAGCTAACCGAAAACTCTCTCTGCCAAGAGCAAGCAAAACCAAAAGTTCCACAGAACTTTATAGGAATATTTTTGGCCGAGAGTTGAGGTGACACGCTGACACAGCTCGACAAAAAGGTAGCAATAACACAATTTAATGGCTCCAGACTGAGAAATACTCTGCCTTGAGATTTATAGCCCCAGTTATATTATGATCTTAAGTCGGTAAGTTGCTGAACAGCAAAAACTGATATTTTTACTAGCAATTTGCAATGGCTCGTAAAATATTCTGCTAACATTCTCTGTTACCTTATTTTAAATAAGATTATTTATAAATGTTCTATGACCAAACAAAGATTTGCCAAAATGAAAAACTATTTACTTCAAATAAGATTATTTTGATTACCGTTAAAGAGGTTTTAAAATTATCTCTAAATGTTATAAATGTTTTTTAAATAACTTACCATTGACCTTTTCTTTAAATTATTATTTTACTTCATCTATAGTTACTTTTTTAGCATTAAAGTTTAATAACCAAAACCGTTTAATAAATATGAATATAGAATTTAAAATTCATGTTTCCAGAACCACCTATACTTTTATTTACCTATCCTTCAATTTTTCCTTATTTTACCGGGTACATTGTGGCATATTTATCCGCAGATCTGCCGCAGACACGTGTGGTTATGTCATCATATTTTAGGAAGCTTTGGGAGCCGTTTCATAATATTTGGCCAACTCAGCTGTTCTGAGGGAATGCATCAGTGTCAGTGTCTTCGTGCTTCGTGATGTGTGGGTGCTTATTAATTCATTATTTGGGGATTGAGTGTGTGATTGTGTGGCTTTTTGTGCACGCTTGGATATTCGGCATTTGGTTTTTAGCTAGTGCATTATTTAATACCAGTTGCTTATTTTCGACGGACAGTGTGTGTGGGCGGGGGTGTGTGTGTATACTTACCGCTATCACATTCCTCGTTCACATTCATCTCCAGCATCTTGGTGTGCGTGATGTCCTTGTGGGAGGCCAAAAAGAGCACCACATCCCGCTTTTCGTTCTTGATGGGCACGATGTCGAACAAGCACCAAAATGGAGCACCTGCAATGAGTTTTCACTTTAATCAGCGGCACAGAAAATGAATTTCCACTGCATCGCGCATACGCCACGTGGCCTGCGGTCGCCCAGCCTAGCTCAATATTTGGCCTTGCACTGTGTGCAGTGTGGCAGTGATTTTCATTTGCGGCTGCATAATTGAAACCTCATTGATGAAACCCTAACATAGATGGTAGAAAAAACACAGAACTCTGGCTGAGCTTTATCCCATTTTTAATTAGCTGTTAAATGCTTCAAAAACGACGGCATTCTATGTGGCTTGAAATTGATAAATAAATTGCATGGCAATTCAATTAGACCGCAATTATTGTCCTGGCCTGCATTTTAATTATCTCCCGCTAATTACACACCCAGCCCGAGGTCAACAAGATCCAGTTAGTCTGCCGCAGCCAATGCATAATTAATAAAACATAGCCCCGGCACACACGAGAAAAGAAAGCCGAGGGGTGAAAAATAGGGGTTGGATCGTACACTTGAAGAAAATACATTTAGTCATAGGTTCAGAAATTATAAACAACTTTCATAAAATAAGTTCCCCTTTTAATATTAATATTTAGGAAATAAAATAAAAGTATATTTTAAGTGGTCTCATTATTATCACCTATAATATTTTGTAAGTTCCTTAGATTGCATTTTTCAATAAAATACTTCAGATATTGGGTAAGTCTTTTAAATGTTTAATATTATTAACATTTTAGATAGTTAAATACCTCTTTTAATGTTTTAAAGTAATTTCATGACCAAGATTTATTTTATACATTTTTTCTTGCTCTGTGAAATTGCTGATTTTGGGTTTCAGCTATATATTTTCACTGCTGTAAGCACATTCTCTCTCATGCCTGCAGTCGGTTAAAAGTTTTAAACGCTTCGCTAATTAGAAAACTTACACTCAAAGTTGATGGATCTATCCATCTTGGGCTTATCTCTGCGCCGGGCTTTGTCTTGATTAATCGTGACCTCATTAGGGCTACAAAATACCGCGGCCTGGGCGTGCGAAAATGTTAAGAGCACAATTTATTGTACGCCCAGCATGTCAACGAGCCGTGGCAAAATGTAAGGATATAGATGGGTGGAAGGGAAAAGGGCGTAGGTCCTGCGAGACTTGAACATGAACATGAACCCACGGAGAACCGCAGGAAACTAGTTCAAGTCTGTCGCGCTTAACTCAATCACGAACAGTTCCCCACCGCCACAAAAACAAGACCAAGGGAGCCGCAGAGTTCACTTATAAGTCAATGGTGGTTGGATTTCCAGCAAAACTCAGCAGGTGAGACCAAAATTGATTTCCAACTTTTCACTCTTGTACTGGTAGTTTTCACAACCTTTGTCGTCAGATGAACAGCCGTACAAAAGCAATAATACTCCCTTTATGCGGAAAAGAAAAGCTTTTCCATTTTCGTAGAAATAGTAGGACAATAGAGAGGTGATGCTGACTGAAAGACTGTATGACAGAGTGATTCGGAAGAAATGAAAAGCTGCACGAATGCCTTAAATAAGCCATGCAGTATTGGCCTTATCAAATTGTTCACTACTTTTGTTCATGAAGTTGGGGGCCAAGGATTAGCATTCAATTGGGAGGTCTTAATTGGAACTTCCAAAGTTTTGGCATTTTGAAAGGGGGACTTTTTATGGAAGCTATGATAATTTTGGTTTTTCCTGTGGCAAATTTATAATGTGGAAAAATGTTCATCACCATAATAAAATTCACTTTTTCGCACTGAATATATATATTAAATCTCTATAATCCCTAAATTAAATTAAATTTTGGTAATTAAATTATACAAATGTATAAAAAATAAATCATGAAACTAGGTTCATATTTGCTCTTACTACATATAAATTCCTGTATAGTTTCAAAGACTAAGATTATGTGGTAAAACCTATTATCCTATTCCCGGGACCCCTGCTTATCAAGATTTTAAGTTTTAATGATGTCTCGCCCCTCTTTTAGCTACTTAAACTTGGCAAGTTTTATTATGTGACCATTGGCAACCACAAGCCCAGAAATAATTTCCTTTCTGGCACTTTCTTTTTGCACAAGCCCCCATTTTCATGAAAATTTTTAATTAAAAAGGAGGCAGAAACAAAACAATTTTCACAGCATTCCCGCACATCGTAATTGGGACGGCTTACCTTCCTTCTTGTAGAAAATAACCTCCAGCTTCAGTTCCATCTTATTGGAGAGACTTTTCTCAATTTGCTGCTTGTGCTCCTCCTTCGTATCCGGTCCGTAAAGGAAATGACATGAGCAGCCTGTTTCGATTACGCGGGAATTTTCGACCGGAGTTTGAGTTTGTTTGTTTGCAATTGAATAAAACGGCACAATACATTCAAATGAGTATTCAAGTGTTAAATAAGTTGAGCCTGTCCGCTGGGACAGAACGGTTCGTCCTTACCCTTTTGCATAATTTGCGCGCGTGAATATCCTGTCAAATCCACGAACCCATCCGAGCAATAAACAATTGGATTGCCATTTGCCTGCGCATTGCCGAGCACAAAGTTCGAGTCTGAAAGTGGAGGAGGAAAGAGAAAAGTTGGATGAGCCACTGTGGGGCAAACTGGAACAGGAACAACAATGGGAAAATGTTGCAGGGGGAAAATGTTGGCTATACGGATGGGTGATGGTGAAGGATGATGTTCAGCTGCTTTTCATTTGCCATGAAATATTGTCCCGACAAACAACGGTAATAAGACAAGTCCTGCTGTGTGTCCTTTTCATGGAAAAACAAGACTGACGGACTCAAGTTGCCTGTCGCCTTAAAATGCACATTTCCTTTCCATATTGCCAGAAAAATGTTTTTTCGTATATATATGTATGTTTACCATGAATATTTATTAAGAATTACAGAACGAAGTATTTCTTTAACTTTAATTAATATACAGGTAATACTGTCACGGGATTAATCAAAATGGTAGTGATTTAATTGGAATGAATTTAAATAGAATATAGTAAAAAAATAATACTTCCAAGACCTGGACCTTAGCAATAAATTAGCGTTATGAATACAACATTTTTTTTTCACTTTTTTCTATACAATGAACCATGCCTTATTATTATGAGTTTAACCTTTCCCTTTTTATGGCTTTGCCATTTGCACTTGACCTTCATGTCTGGAACATGCTCGTACATTTTTTTTGTGTGCTGTTTTTGCAAACGTAGAAATAAACAAAAAATCTGAACAGCATTTAATTAAATTTCCCGGCAAACTCGCAGCAGGAAATGAAATTCTTATGTGCCATTTGGCCAGTTCCAAATTCGGACCTTTAGCTCGGCTCCTGGGAAAATCCCGGGAAATCCAGCCAAAGGGTATTTCTATCCTGGATTTGCTCTGTGCGCACTTATTTATAACATTTCCAAGGAACACAATTCAATAATAGCGAGCTTCTCGCAGCGTGCTTTCCTCTTTATTTACCTTTTCAATGCAATTTCATAAATAGAAATGCTACCCACTTCCACATCCCCTGTAACCGAAGCACTGTGAATAGAACGAGAAAGATCGTAATTGACGACACAATGGACAGATTATACGGGAAGATATATACATATGTATATTTGGAGAGCAAGGATGTGGATGCAACAAATTGAATTGAAAGACAAGCCAGCTGAAAGGCAGCTCAAAATGAATGAAAACTCATATGGCACACAATAAAGTTAATCTGCATGTGTGTGTTCTCTACAACAATATCAACAAGTCATAGATGTGTTCTAGAAGTGAAAAGTAATTGCGATAATCCAATTTATTAGCAATCAAGGACATTTTGTCGCTGGAAACTGTGGAAAAGTGCCAGTGAATTGTTTACACTTCACTCTCTCTCACGAGGAAACTATAAAGTGATTGTTAAATAGTTTATTCTGCAGTCACCGCAATAACCAACAAATTAAAAGTAAATTTACGTAATGTGTTGCATCAATAAAAAGTTGGCGAAAACTGCTGTGGTCGCATTAAGAATGAAATGCACACATGAGAAAAATCGAATTTAATTGTTTGTACTCCAATTAGTGGCTGTAATAAGTGCACTTAAAGGAAAGTATGTATATCAAGTATTAATAGTTTGATTGTTCAATTATAAATGGGCCTTGGATTTGAGCCATTAAAAAGTCAAAAGCTCACAATTTACATTACAAATATTAAAGTTAATAAAACGATGCAAAAAATTCATAATGTACTGTATTTGATTAACGCGAAATATCATTTTATTAGCAAATGCCATTGAATATTACATATTCTATTTATTTTCTCTAATATATTAAATATTTAAATAGATAACATAAAATTTAATTGAGTTTCAACAAAAAACTGTAAAATATTATTTCCATTCCTGAACGTTTTATTTCTATTTAATTGGCGTAGACTATATATGTGGTAAAAGTTTAATTGTGTACCTTTTGGAAAAGTAATAAAATGCAGAAACAAAAATTTTAAATTGTAATAAATAGTTGCTTCTCAAATTTCCGTGTTCATATTTGTAATAAATACCTAACAAAGAGGTTGAGAGGCACAATAGCTTAACAACCGGAGGCTAAATTTCTTACAGGATTCTTTTTGTTTGAGTTTTTGACTGCTGCCGACGACAACGACATCCATCCACACGCTCAACTGACTGACTCCGGCTCATTTAATATGCCTATTTTATTATTTATGCCTCGTAAAACCTTTTTAATCCCCCTCTGCCTACTGAGCATTTCATTTCATGTTCAGAGCTTGTGACAACTCGTAAAGACAATTATCGCTCCCTATGTCTTTCGGTGTGCGAAATAAAACAATTAATTTATATGATGGGGGACCGACATGTTTTCCCGAGGAAGGGACAAGGAACCCAGCAATGTCAGCACGTGTGTGTCCTGTCAACGATTGCCATTGGCGAAAGGAAACTTGAAGTTGATCCGGATTTTCCCAGGACTAAAATCAAAATAGGACACAGATTAGGGCCCAAGTCAATCGATCGGGAAAATGTAAACAAAAGATGCGAAAAAACTCAAACCAAAAGATAACTACAACTGATTTGCGGTCGAGGGCCTGTAGAATTAAATGACTAGAAAAAATAAATCTTTAACAATGAGATAAGTATTTATTTAAAATTATAAAATCTGTACAAAAATTGGTTATTTAAATGTAATGTTTTTTTCCTTTTTCAGATCATTAAATTTGAATACGAGAAAAACACCCCAAGAAAATACCGCGGCAACCAAACAAGGCGCAGTTTAATTTACTGGAAAACATTTTTTCTCTCAAAGGAATATATATTTTTTTAAGGCTTCCACGAGTCTTTTGTGTATTGCGTTTCGCGAAAAAAAATGGGAGGCAAGAGTGGGCATGCACGCACAGCAGCACATAGTTTTAATTTCCCAGCGCAGGGAGCGGTATTTTGCATGCTGGATGGGCAGATTTTCAATATGGATAAGGTCTCCCACACGCGCTTCCATATATATGTATGTACGATGTACATATAGAACAACAATTCGTGACTGGTCGGCAGATGTCCCTACGCGCGAGCACTTAACTGACATGTCCCCTAAAATCCCTGGTGCCCCAAGATTGAGAGAGCTACACAAACAAATATAAAATACTTACAAAAAGACGAAAAAGAATAACTTTATATTTTTTAAGATTTTAATTACAGTAATCTCATCAAAGATTAAGTAATTAATGATATTTAAGTAAACCAAATATTTATTTATCCAAAAATAAATATTTCTTTGGTGTGTTATTGGAATTTGTCATTTAAATAAATAATTAAAAAAAATACATACAAATTTTTTATTTAAAAAAAATAAATTTTTTCTCAGTGTACAAAAAAGACCCGGATGCTTATTCTCGGAAATCTCTTATGCGTACTTTTTTACGAGTTAGCCAAAACGATGCCGGCATTTGGCTTATGCAAGCTCCAGTCGGGGCTCTCAATAAAAAGTGTCATAAATATAACATTACAGAAATCATATAAAGCCCAGACTCGGACCGGGCGGAATCGCTTGGCATTAGCATTAGCATTTCACTTACGGGTGCCATCGAACCGTGTGGCGATTGTGTCCAGGAATGTGTTCTGGGGCGCTAGCAGCCCCTTGCGGGCTGGCATGGGAATGGTGGGGCCGGTGGCGCCTCTGGAAGCGCTGCTTGGGGCCTGGCAATGCTGCAAGGAGAAAGGGGGAAAACCCATTAATTTTATTGACAATTTTCATTTTTTCCAGTTTAAATTTTAGAAATTTGGACTTTAAGCGGTCGCCTAAATATGTATACATCTCATTATACCCTTGCAGAGGGTATTATGATTTTAGTCAGAAGTTTGCAACGCAGTGAACCGACCCCATAAAGTATATATATTCTTGATCAGCATCACTAGACGAGTCGATCTAGCCATGTCCGTCTGTCCGTCCGTCTGTCCGTCCGTTTCTACGCAAACTAGTCTCTCAGTTTTCAAGCTATCGGAATAAAACTTTCCCAAAAGTCTTCTTTCTATTGCAGGTAGTATATAAGTCGGAACGAGCCGGATCGGACAACTATATGATATAGCTCTCATAGGAACAATCGGGGAAAAAAAATGTAAAAAAAATTATATCTTGGGTGTTTTTGAACCTACAACATACTACTTTTGGAAATGTCATTTTTTATTTAACTCTGAATTTCGAATAAAATTTTTTTCAAAATCGGACTACTATATCATATAGCTGTCATAGGAACGATCGTAAAATTAATGGGAATATAATAGGAAATAAATTATTGCTTCGTTGGTTTTTATTGTATTCTCTTCTACTCTAGGATATAACTCTTTTCAAATATTTTCGAATTTCGATTTTAATTTTATCAAAATCGAACTACTATATCATATAGCTGCCATTGAAACGAACGCAAAATTAATGAAAAATAATAGGAAGATTAACATTTTTGCGATTTGTAAATTAATAGGAATTATCTGCAAGGGTATATAAGCTTCGGCTGGCCGAAGCTAGCTTCTTTTCTTGTTTTAAGTTGGTTCCAAAACCCATTTCATATAATTTTAACGCGCTATTATAAAATAAGAATTTTAGTTGTCGTATTAAATATAATATATTAAATGTTTTTTCATTTCTTCAAAATGATAAGCTCATTTTCGTACAGTCACGGTTCGACCAATAAAACCAATGGTTCAAAAACAGCATCTTTCTAAAATCTTATATTAATAAAACAATAAAAATGTATCCATATACAAAAGATTTCTTAACGCTACAATAAAAAAAAAACTAGGTATTTATTTAAAAAAATTTTTTGTTAACGTTTGGGAGCTTCCACTGCATTTATTTTAATTGGTTTTTTTCGATTTATACCCGTGGCATTGTGTGCTCTTTGTCGGGCTTCCATTTGTTTTTATTATTGGAGCCAACAGCGCATTGATATAAAAATATTTGTATGCCAACACTTTTTCATTCAGCTAGTCGAACAATGAAAACCGGACTTAAATGGAAAACATTGCGAATCCATTTAACACAGACGCTGTGCGGGCGACCCTGCGAAATCGGTGCGATGAGGTGTGTATATCGAAATTAACTTTTTTTTGACGTTGATAGGCGTAATTTGTTTTTGCCCACAGGTGCTGCTCGCATTAATTTCCAGCAACAGTTTGAGCGGTCAAATGGCAGCAACAAATAACCGCAACCGCAACAGTGACAGCTGTTGGACTTTCACGTAACAAAAGAGGCAAAATTCGAATACTGAT
This sequence comes from Drosophila takahashii, assembly GCF_030179915.1. Taxonomy (NCBI): domain Eukaryota; kingdom Metazoa; phylum Arthropoda; class Insecta; order Diptera; family Drosophilidae; genus Drosophila; species Drosophila takahashii. The sequence continues at coordinate 38,212,656 of NC_091679.1, forward strand.
AAGACTTCGACGTCACTGGCGGCGTGTTGACATTGGAAATATCCAAGCGATAAGCCAAGGAAAACACTTACTCACAAGGGGTATTCACCAGTTATCAGGATTTTATATTTCTTGTTTTATAATTTATTTTCCTACAAGTTATGAGATTTTCCGAGAGGTTAGTCTGGGTAAATAAATTTTTTTCCCAGCATAATATCATTCTTGAATCCAACTATCATCAATGAGAAACTTAAATTCTTGTAATATTTACAAAAAATTAGTATTAAGCACGTAATTAAAATCTTGGAATACACAATACTGGTAATAACTAATCAACATGCTCAGTGAACTGTTAAGAGTACTTTTCACCAAAAACCCACCGAAGCACACCCTAACAAGTTGAGTTACTATCCCCTGCGTTTGATAACATGCCTGATACACCGATAACGTTAATCCTACAGTTCAGCCTGCAGCTCTCAACCTTGTCGATGTATTTGGGTTAGCTATCGAATGCAATTTTGATTAATACCCCATTAGGGGGGCCTGTAACCGCCACACCCACCCACTGAGAGGGCGGAAAATGCATATTGCCATTGAGGTTGTACCGCAAAATTTTCATTTCCAACATTTCCGGCGACCAGCAGCAGGTGGCAGGCAGCATATGATTTCTCCGATCTGGTAAACCTCGACATATGCATACACTCATAGAAATTTTCCGGTAAAATCGCCCTAAAAACAAGGAAAATCGCCCTAAAACGGGGGTCAATGGCGACTAGGCAACAAAATTAGGGCAAATTGCCCTAAAAATACGGGTGAATTTGTCACACATTTAGGGCGATTTTTCGTATATCTAGGGCGATTTTTCTATTTTCAAAGCTAATTGCCCTAAAAATAGGAAATGAGACCCTTAAACTAAAGGCAGTTTCCTTTAAATCCAGGGCGATTTTTCTGGACTTATAGGCGAATTGCCCTGGAAATCGGAAAAAATACCTTTAAACTAAAGGCAGATTTTCATAAGTCTAGGGTGTTTTTCTGGATTTTAGGGCAAATTGCCCTAGAAATATGAAAAAATATCCTGAAACTAAAGGCAGATTTTCAAAAATTTAGGGCGTTTTTCTGGATTTATAGGCGAATTGCCCTAAAAAAAGCAAAGTGCTCCCCAAAATTTCACGGCTTTTTTTCATAAATAAAAATACGATTTCATTATATTTTTTTTGTTTTTTTTTATATTTTTGTTTGTTGTTATTTACACAATTTCTAATTATATACATTTACATACTTTTCTACTTATTCTTATTGCTAAAAGAATTACATCGATCTTAAAAATAATGTTTTGGCTTAATGTATTTTTTGGTCTTTAGGTTGTGTGCTTCCGCCGGAGAAAATTTTAGGTCTTTTAAGGTTTATTACAATAAGTACTGATTATCAAATTTGACTTCTAATTGAATGCATAGAAATTATATTTTTTTTTTGAATGAACAGATTGTTTCTTTAAAATAGTTACAGTTTTAAGGTTTTATAATCCTTCAAGAGTTCGGATAATGCTTTACCTTTCTTATCAGACTCTAAATGAATTTCATAAAACATTTTTTGGATAAATGTCGTGGTTTAAAACAAAAAATATTTTGAAGCACACATCAATACTTTTTAATAAGGTTCCCATTCTATAAAAAAACCTCTGATAGGTAAACTGGAAATTCACCAAGGTCAAAAAGGGCTTGTTCCCACGTTGCAGCTGAATGGTTGCAGTTTCGGCTTTCCGGATTAGCAATTTTCCGTCAATGCCTTTAGATGTGTTTGCAGTTCCCCAACAGTAGCCTTCCAAACCAAGAAACGGCTTCGCGGGTCCGCAATGGTGTGCTTCGCGTTCTTGCTCCCGCCGTCCTTTTTTGTCATTGCTGTCGCACCAACACTGAATACATCGCAAGCCAAATTAAAGTTGATTGTATCTCTATTAAATAAAAACAGTCTATTTATTGAATGAGAAAAGAAAAAGAGAAAAAGCACATACCTTCAGCGTGGCTTTCCAAAGATTTGAGCAGTTTTATTCCCTTACTTTCGCTTTTAAAAAGTGCGAAAAGTGGTTTGCGGAAGCTGGATCTCAAAGACGTTCTCAATCTAAAACAAGAAAAAAAATTGCTAGAAATTAATATAAAAATGCTCTACTAACAGTCAGAATTTTCATTTAGCCTGCGATTGCGTTTGCTGCTACTTCTGGAAAAAAAGAAGCAACAAAAGCAAATTTCGGTTACTGACGAAATGACGCAATAGAAATTTGGGGGTTATTTTGGCATATGCACTTGTGAATGCGGTTTGTCCGGTGCATAAATACAGATTTCTGGTAAATATATACATATGTACACATGTGTGTATTCTGTTGCATCATCTTTTTACTCTTATTAATGTTCTTACTTTGTTCTGCTACACTTCCAAAACTCTACATCTGGACTGCTGCTTCCAGTCAAATCTCTTTAAGTTTCAGCTGCGTTTTCCTCTGTTACAGATATGTAAATTCAATTAGTTATTAATATCCAAATTGCACAATTATATATGTATGTACTCACCAGAAAAACAGAGAAAGAATCGCCTCCCAAGTCCTTTAATAGCGTTTACATTTTTCACTTTTTCACAAACAAAAGGTTTCACAAACACGTCTTTCGCCGCCAAGCGCCCGAAAAATTATGACAAAGTCTAGACAATGCAACTCTTTCTACCCCCACCCTTGCCACTGCAACGGACGAAAAGTAGCGAAGAAGAAGAAAAAGGGTGGACTTCTCTAAAGTCAAATGCGCTCAGCATCAAAATTCATAGAAAAAGGTCCGCCCTAATATACACACACATTCACTTGTTTTGACCTGTCAACCACACACACATACACACATGTATTACATATGTATCCATTAATTGCGTCTTAAAATTTCGTTTGACTCTTCCTTGTTTTTAGGGCAATTTCAGAACATTTTTTTTGCTATTTTGTTCAACGTTTTAGGGCGATTTCGCCCTAAAAAGAAGGAATTACTTTTGGAGTCGACTCATGAAAATTCGCCCTAAAAAACAGGGCAAATTGGCCTTTTTGGAAAAACTAACCCTAAAAAATATTTTCCATGGCGATTTTTCGTAACTTTAGGGCTAGCCACCCGTATAATAAGAAAATTTTTCGTAGTTTTAGGGCGACCTCGGTTTTAGGGCGACTTTTCTAGTATTTAGGTAAAAATTTCTATGAGTGTATATGAACAGACATACCAACAAACACAAACGCACACGCAAACATGCGGCAGCATCTGCATCTGTTTGCGTGTCTGTGTGTGCAATTTCCGTTTCCGCCTTATTCCACATGATTAGGCTGATGATACTTGGGTTTTCCGTTCTCCCCTTCCCCACCCCTCTCAGCATGAGATTTTCCTCTTGCGAAAAAAGGTGAAGGATTTCGTTCACCAACGTTACATCACGGAAAAAGTTATTTTTGCCAGAATTAATCAATGCAAGTGTTGGTTGTGGGAAGCAAAAATCAAAACTCAAAGTAATTTTCCAATTTCATAAATTCACATAGCATATTTTCATTCAGCCAACAAGTATTCAACAGGAAAATAACCTTGAACATGTGGTATTTGCATGCAACAATAAAAATGAAAGCAAAATAAAAAGTTCGGGGAGGAAAAAAATTGTTTTTTCTCTAATATTTGTTTTGCAACATTGTAATGCAGATTGCAATTAAAAATTTCTGTGTTGCTTTTTGCCTTGCTCATTTTGTTTTTCTGCGGAATTTATGTGGAAATGCAGATAAGCCTTTAAAACTTTAATAACAAAACAATTAAATAAATGTTTATAAATAGCGCAAGCTTTGCCCTATAAATAGAGAAATTTTAAATGTTATTTGAAAGAACACAAAATCCTATTTGAACCTCTCTAAATTCGAATTTCTCAGTAGTAAAACATCACAAACCATTTAATCTATTTTACCAGCTTTCACAATAAATTAAGTAGATCAAATAAACAGGCGTTTCCCAGAACAAACTAAATTCCTTTCAATGGAAAATCTTGTTATCATGACCAAGCAGTCATGTTTGAAAATTCCACGGAAAAAGGTTTTAATAAATGGGCTACTTCCTGACCACCTTGCAGATATGTGAACAGGCCATCCTGGCCGAAAGGAAATTATCTTTAAAGAAGATTAACAACAAGAAAATAAATGCAAACACCCCCGGGACTGAGACTGAAGCTATGGCCAGCACATCTGGGAATTTCCTCACGCCAAAGGTCCGGCGTTCATTTAAGCAAATTTGGCTTATTCGGAAGCACAGCTACCTAATAACCACGTTAAGGCGAAATCGCCTTGTAAGAGGGCGAAACGAGTTTGGAATTTTTAATTCCGCCTGCCGCATGTGGTGTTTTCCTCTTTTTTTGGGGAAACAGAGCTGCAGACTCCCGGAAAAGCGGCACGTGCTCCATAAAAAAAAGCAGCAGCGAGAAAAAGCGGTTGTCGGGGCAATGGGAAAACACGAAAAGCGAAAATATGTTTTCTGGCCAGCAGCCCACACACAAACACTTGGCTGACCAATAAGGGGGAAAGGCAATGGAACTCAGAAGGAAACTCAATTGCCCCAATTTTATTCATCCCATTTACCACCTGGCCACATGAGTTACTCGAAGAAACCACTCTTGATAAACCAAGTTGAAATATTAGCAATTATACAATTCTTACACTCGATTTAAGCTGGCAAATGATTTAAAAATAACAGTTTGGGAAAGCTGGAGAAAAACAATGTATAATTTATACTATTTAATTACAAAATTCAAAAAAAATTAAATTTAATTCTCATCAGTTCAGTTCTTTTTTACAATTTTTTTATTCAACAAAAATATTTTTAAAGTGCATTTTGAGAAAAAATTATTTATTAAGGGTTATTTTTCGCGTGTTCACTTCAGCAATTAATCCTCTCCAGCAGCGTTCTTGTGACTCTTTCGACGCTGCACCCTGCTCTGGATGAATCCGCGGATCAGTTTGTGTTGATTCACCACTAGGTCGAACCACAGATTCATGTCCGACTCGAAGTTAAAGGCCGGCATGGCAGCCATATCGGAACGGAATCCGCGAACATAGTAGGGCACATCCTTGGGCCAAGGACATCGCTTAGGAATATTACTAAATCGATCCATATGCTTGCGTCCCAGCTGGATGAAGGCGATCTGATTTTTGTTCGACAGCAAGCTGCATCCATCGATTCCGGAGAGATTGAACAAAGTGAAATCGTCGCCCATACGTCGGGGTAAAACAATTCGCATATTCACAAAGAACTTAAGCACCGGCTTTTGGAATTGCAACTCGATGTTGAAGGAAGGCCGTTTTACACTCTTACTCAAACCACATTTCAGATTTGATAACATTTTCTCGGGATCCTCACTGAAGCAAGTGCAATTCGTAAATACCATGTCAAAGTTGGCCTGGAAAAATATAATTTAACATCTCACTTTCTGCATTTTATATCAAAAAATATCACCTTGGCGTTGGCTAAATTAACAGTAGCAACAATAAACACAATTATCACAGAGAACTTGCAATACATAATGTTGCACGAAACGCTCACGAATTCGAAATAAAATTATTATTATTTACCATGGTTAATTACAAGCTGCTCATTTGTACAAGCTGTAATCCATTTGACTAATTACTCTCATTTATAATAAGCTCTTTTTTTTCGACCAGAAGCGTTAATTGACAAAGAGATTACAGGTGATTACAGAGCAACGCCATTAATGATCCCATTAAACCATTAGTACTTTAAACTAAAATCAGCTTTACTTTATTAAGAATTTTGAGAGCTTATTGGAATCCAAAAATTATAATTAAACAATTATAAATTTATCTTTGTGTCTGGTTTTCGCCCGACTTAAATAATTAAGACACAAAGCCTCCTCCTTTGCATATATACATTTCCTGTTCATTGCTTGTTAACTCATTGTTTGTATTATTTAAATGAAACAAGCAAATGAGCTTGCACAGCTCAATAATCGCATCCAGTCGTCTGTATTTAAGTCTAGATTTACGACACTATCATAACAATGATGATTATTATTCCAGCATTAGTCACGCATCAGTAGATTATGGTTTCTAATTTTCAATTTAGCCAATGCATTTGGGCATTAACTCCAGTTGCGATGCATAATTGGAGTGGTTTTGTATGGGTCTTGCGGATGAGGGAGATGAAACCGAAGACTTTCGACATGTGGATAGTCATTTTGCTCTGCCTGCTTCCTAATTGGAAATTGGAGGCGGAGGCCAAGGTGCGTATGAGTGATGCACGGGCTGCAAATAATTTTTAATAAAGCATGCTTGGATTTCTCAGAATAATTTCGAGCTGCAAACGGATAATTTTACATGCAGCAGCGAGGATATGAATTCAAGGATTCTCAAGGAGTTCCGTTGCGGCATAAGTAAAAGTGCCAAACGTCGCACTTGGCATATGGAGTTTATGCTCAAGCAACCGGTTGGCGAACATGATTTCTTCATGAAAATCGTCCTGCCCCGCAGGAGTCCTCTGTCGGACTTTGTCCTGCTTAATGTGACCACCGATGGCTGTCAGTTGTTGGCCAATCGCAATCAAGTGCCCCTCATGCGTTTGGGCCGGAACATCATGGAGCGCTTCAGCAACTATCCCAAACAGTGTCCTTTCAAGGCTAATTTAACCTACTACATCAGAGGATTCCGTCTCGACTTAAATCTCCTGCCCGCCGTGGATATGGAAACCCCGGTTCACATTGAGCTCAGCTATCGGAGCAAAAATCAGGGACTCAGTTGGATCAGCGGCTATCTGGTGGCACGAGTTCAGCGGATGAGCGAGAAAAAACGCCCCAAGTAGCAAAAATGATGAGAAAAATCCTGGTTACCATGACAACTGTATGAACACTTTACTAGAAAAAGAAAAAAAAATTATTTCGTAATAATTTAAAATATATTTATCATTAAAATGGGATTTTTAATATTTAAATATATTAAAGCAGAATATCTTTGATTTTCGCCTAAACATCACACATCAACATAAAGTTTTCCTCTTTTTTTCAATTTAAATTTCTCAAATGGAAACCTAGCTATATTATCCTTAATAAAAGAACCTACTTCAAGGGCACAATTAATAAAAGTGCGTATGACAAATCTGCGACAGTGAGCATATGGCCACGGAGGTAATATTGCAGAAAATCATCCGCCCTCTCGCGCCACCTGTCGCCGTCTCTTTCTCATTCCCTTTTGCCATGACAGTTCAACCAGATGATGTTGCTCCTGTTGTTACAGTTGCCGTTGCTACCTTTCCATTCACGGCAATTCTTTCCATGTCATTCCACAAATGTTGTTCAATTACCTGCGCTCAGACAGAACCTGCCAGATGGAAATACACTGAGAGAAATAATTTTGAATTTTTTAACATTTAAAATAAAATAAATAATTACAGTTTGATACTAAAACACTTTATTATTTAAAAATATTAGATAATTGTTGTCTATCATTAAATGAAAAATATGAATAAAATATTATTAAAATTCAATCGTGTTATAAATACAGTTATGTAAAGGAAGATGGTAAATTTAATTCAAAAACTGATTTTATTTTTAAATACTGTTTTCTAAACGCAATATTTGTGCTTTTTTTTCTACCTGAATAAGTAGAGAAACATTGTGGCGGCAACTGGTTGAGTATGTTTGTATTTGAGTTTGTTCGACTGGCATTTGGCGCGACACAAGCTGAACCAGCTGCCACAATTTGGCATTTGACAGATGACGAGGCTGTGGGCAACTAATAACCCACCTTCCTCCTACGCCTCCCCTCCCCTCCGCCGCCCTCACCTGTCTGGGCAAAAAGCGAAATGAAGTGAGAAATGTGACAATGTCGTCAGTTGATGATTTGTTACAGTTACCTAGTGGAACACAAACAGTTGCCGGTAAATGAAACTGAATGGACTTCCGACGGGCCATGTGTTGCAGTTGCCTCAGGGAAGAGAGAACCACGCTATCAAGAATTGTCATCAGCAAAGAAAGCCTCTCTGGGAAAAATGACAAAGTTAGGAGCTAGGCATTAATCAAGATATGAATACCCTACAAAAGAGTCTGATAGCTCAAAATAATACATACATAACTTGACCACTTTTTGCCTAAAATAGTAATTTCTGATTATTTTAAAAGTACTATATTTTAGGTCGATTTTTAATCGAAAAACCATAAATCATAAAGATTTTTTCTTATTTTTGCTCCTTTCATAATTCATTCGCACGCTTAATTTTTCACCACTAAACTTTCACTCTCAACGGTTGTCACTTTCTCTCCATTTCTATTTTTCTTCGGTTCAGCTGGACTGCCTTTCAGGAATGAATTTTAATTAGATGTCAGGGATTTGCATGCATGTGTGGCGCATTACATTGGAGTTTACTAAAGTCGCCTGTCACTTGATTTGATGGCCAAGGGAAGCCACTGCCAACATTGATTCTGGCTAAAACCCCTCCCTAATGCTGGTGCGGTCCCAAACTAATTAAGGCCAACTGTTAATTGGCATCTGTCTTCGGGAAAGCCACTATTTCATTTTAGAAACTGTATTGTCACTACTTGGGTTCTTATTACATAACTTCGTTATACAAAATTAAATAAATATTGAAAATTGATTAAATAAAATAAAACATATGGCACAGAATTAATTAGACTCTAGAGTTCTGTAAAAGTGAAAAAATATTTGCCTATTTACTTAACCTTCTTAGGCTTAATGTGTTACAGTGAAATGAAACTAAAAGGAAAACTTTCATGCAAAGTTTTTAGTTTCTGGCTAAAAAGGAAAGGGCATAGCAGACTTACCTAGGGAAAACGGCCCCCAGCGATTTTTAAAAATTTTGAATCAGCGATGGTAGATAATTAGAAGGAGAATATGGAAACCAATTTTCAAAGCTATTGGACATTTGGCTGAGGAGTAATCGTCTGCAATCCAAAAATGTATTTCAGCTTATATTTGACCAACGGAAACGCTTAACTGAAAATTAGTGATGAGAAATCAAAGGGATAAGAAATAGGTCCTCGCTAAAAAAGCTTGGAATTTTTAAGACTTTTTAAAAGTGCAGAAAACCGCGATTAAAATTTTCAAAAAAATTTTTGACCACTTTCAAGTTTTGGCAACACCACCAATTTTTTACAGCTCCTGTGTCTTTTAACCATTGAATTAATAAAAAAAAATCATAATTTTATAGGTGGTGCAACAGTGTCAAAGAAAGGAAAAACTAGATTTCAAGTAGTTTTGTGGGACTTTTTCTACAACCCGGCCACCCCAGTTTTTTTTTAAGTTTTTGAAGTGCACAGTACCAACTTGATTGCAAAGCCCATTGCTTCCAATATTTATTCTCACACCTATTTTGGCACTATCATCACTCTTTTGCCGTATTTTGGCGTTAGAAAGAAAACACGAAATCAATTTTATCTTTCGAGCAGAAAGCACGATTTGCATAATTCAAAAGCAGAAATATCTGTCTTTTCATGGCCGATAACGAGATAAAAAAATAATGCTTAGATATCCATAGATGTTCAGACAATTTTTTAAGTCCAAAAGTAGGATTTCGGCCAATAGGTAAGTTTAAAAAATACCATTCTATCCCAATTCACTGGATTTAATGTGGGATCTCCGTTGAGGAATTCGCTATGAATTCTTTTCATTGACCTATTACTTTTTTCCAAAGCATATACAATTTTGTGTATTACATATTAAAAGCCTACTTTTTGACTTAAAAAATGGTATCGCTGGGTCATCAATGGTCTGAAAGCATTATTTTTTTATCTCGTTATCGGCCATGAAAAGACAGATATTTCTGCTTTTGAATTATGCAAATCGTGCTTTCTGCTCGAAAGATAAAATTGATTTCGTGTTTTCTTTCTAACGCCAAAATACGGCAAAAGAGTGATGATAGTGCCAAAATAGGTGTGAGAATAAATATTGGAAGCAATGGGCTTTGCAATCAAGTTGGTACTGTGCACTTCAAAAACTTAAAAAAAAAAACTGGGGTGGCCGGGTTGTAGAAAAAGTCCCACAAAACTACTTGAAATCTAGTTTTTCCTTTCTTTGACACTGTTGCACCACCTATAAAATTATGATTTTTTTTTATTAATTCAATGGTTAAAAGACACAGGAGCTGTAAAAAATTGGTGGTGTTGCCAAAACTTGAAAGTGGTCAAAAAATTTTTTGAAAATTTTAATCGCGGTTTTCTGCACTTTTAAAAAGTCTTAAAAATTCCAAGCTTTTTTAGCGAGGACCTATTTCTTATCCCTTTGATTTCTCATCACTAATTTTCAGTTAAGCGTTTCCGTTGGTCAGATATAAGCTTAAATACATTTTTGGATTGCAGAGGATTACTCCTCAGCCAAATGTCCAATAGCTTTGAAAATTGGTTTCCATATTCTCCTTCTAATTATCTACCATCGCTGATTCAAAATTTTTAAAAATCGCTGGGGGCCGTTTTCCCTAGGTAAGTCTGCTATGCCCTTTCATGAATTAATACAAGTTACCTAGACTTTAAAAAAAATAATTAAAAAATAAAATAAGTTTAAAGGTAGTACAATAAAATAGGATAATATATTTCATATTATTATACCCTTGCAGAGGGTATTATGATTTCAGTCAGAAGTTTGCAACGCAGTGAAGGAGACGTTTCCGACCCCATAAAGTATATATATTCTTGATCAGCATCACTAGACGAGTCGATCTAGCCATGTCCGTCTGTCCGTCTGTCCGTCTGACCGTCTGTCCGTCTGTCCGTCTGTCCGTCTGTCCGTCTGTCTGTTTCTACGCAAACTAGTCTCTCAGTTTTTGAGCTATCGGGATGAAACTTTCCCAAAAGTCTTCTTTCTATTGCAGGTAGTATATATGTCGGAGCCGACCGGATCGGACAACTATATCTTATAGCTCCCATAGGAACAATCGGAAAAAAAAAACTTTTAAAAATTCTAACTTCGGTGTTTTTTGAAATATTACCTTCTACTTTTGGGGATGTTATTTTTTTAATATTTCTGAATTTCGAATTAATTATTTAAAAAATCGGACTACTATATCATATAGCTGCCATAGGAACGATCGGAAAATTAATGGAAAAGTAATAGGAAATAAATTCTAGCTTCTTTGGTTTTTGTTGTATTATCTTCTACTCTAGAATATGACTCTTTTTAAGTATTTCCGAATTTCAATTTTAATTTTATCGAAATCGGACGACTATATCATATAGCTGCCATAGGAACGATCGGAAAATTAATGGAAAAGTAATAGGAAATAAATTCTAGCTTCTTTGGTTTTTATTGTATTATCTTCTACTCTAGGATATGACTCTTTTTAAATATTTCCGAATTTCAATTTTAATTTAATCAAAATCGGACGACTATATCATATAGCTGCCATAGGAACGATCGGAAAATTTATGGAAAAGTAATAGGAAATAAATTCTAGCTTCTTTGGTTTTTATTGTATTATCTTCTACTCTAGGATATGACTCTTTTTAAATAATTCCGAATTTCAATTTTAATTTGATCAAAATCGGACGACTATATCATATAGCTGTCATAGGAACCATCGGAAAATTAATGATAAATATTAGAAAATTGAACATTTTTGCGATTTGTTAATTAATAGGAATGATCTGCAAGGGTATATAAGCTTCGGCTGGCCGAAGCTAGCTTCCTTTCTTGTTTTTCAGATAAAACTGACAGATTAAATTTCGACACCCTTTTCAACCCATTTCACTGTTCGCACAACCCCTCCCACTTTAATGGAACTGATAAGTTGCCAACAGATTAGAGCCATGAAATTTTAATCAGTTTCGTGCCCAAGTGGGCAAACAATTGAAAGTGAAGCCACCTCGAAATTTTGATAAGACCGTGCCGCAAATTCCTGCGGTTGGCCCACAACTAATGAATAGTTTAGGGCGCTCTCAAGGTTTATCGTAAAAGGGGGTATGTGCTTTTCAAACTCGCCGCAGAGTGCTTAAGCTGAAATCTAAAATTTAAGCCAGCGGGTAATTAACGCATACCCACAATCCTTTTTATGGCCCAGACTTTTGGCCATAAAGCCATGCAGGAAGGGTGCTTTGCGCCTTTTACAAAGTTGCGTGGTTTTTAAGACTTGTTGGCAAAAGTTTTTGGGTATTTTTTCGACGGTGAGTGCAAACTTTTCACGTGTCTCGACGAAAAGCTTTTGCTGTTGCCTTTCTTCGTCCTAATTCGATTCTCACTGCCAAGTTCAACAAATTAAATCTTAAGACCCTCCAAAGACTTCACACACCCATACACGCCCACACTTTATAATTAATTAAAGCAAGTTTGTCTTTTGGCCAGGAATCTGGAGCACATTTGCCATGGCTGTCGTTGAATATTCAATGAAAAATGACATTGCTCGGATAAATATTTGCGTGAAGCAAGCGAAAAAGTCAAGGGTCTTTTGAGAAAAGTCGACCTAAATATGCTCTTTTTTTCCAAACTTAACTCCTCATATTTTTGGTAGGCAAGTAAGTCAGATATAATTGCACAATTATCATTTCCTCACTTGAGTAGTTTACCTAATCAAAATCACTTTAAAAGTATTAAAGGGTTCACATTTGACTCCACTGTTACCATTTTTGGTAGGCTGTCCATTGGACTGCAGTCCACCTATTAACAGGACAATGAAAACGATGCTAATGTGCAGCCTGCACCGAAGAAGATAATTGATAATTAGTTTTACACAACGGAGGCGGAGCTTAAGGATATAGTAAGTAATGAACCAGTGCTTTCAGAATACCACCGTTCTTATCAATTTTCGCCAGGTGGTGTGATTTATGGGTGAGAGCACAAAGCCATTTGGACACCTCTTTGATAAGATCTTTTTATCACATTCTGTGCAGCATATGTTAATGTCATTATTTTCATCTGAGAAAATGTGGTAAGGTAAAATTGTCTATTCTAGTTTAAATAGTTTTAATTCGAACAAAGCCAATTAATATATTTGTTCAAGGCAGACTTTTTAGATACCATATTTCGATTAACTTTCCCCCGAGAGGGTGGATTTATTTGTGGTTTATTATATATTTTTTAAAAACGTATAATATGATTTATAATACAAGTATTCCAAAAATGGATATTTTTAGTTAAAAGTAAACATTTTTAAAGTTGTACATATTCTCTTTGTTGGAGCTTTTTACCGAATTATAAACCCCACAAAACAAATAGTATAACATTGTAGGATTGCTTGTCTTTTGGCTAAGATTGCTTTCGGCCCAAAAGTAGGCAACAGAGTTTGGTCTACATGGTTTAGTAGAAAATATAGTCTCTTGAGCCAGAACTCCCAAAACTTCACCAAATTGGTGAGTAGGCTTGAGCGACAGGTCGGACTCAGGGTCCCGACCCGAAGTCAATTTCGTTTGGAGTCACACCAAAATTACCAGTGGATCGAAGAAGAAGTTAGTTGCAAGTGCAAAGATCAAAGTTACACAAATTAAAGGAAATCCATAATTTCCAAAATTCCCGGCAATCGCCGTTGCAAGTGGCTTAAAAACCAAAAAAACACAAGTGCTAAAGTGCCAACCCCTAGTGGGTAAGTTTTTTGAGTGCGAGAAGTTGATAAAGTGGTGTTTGAACGCCCTAATGTTTTTAGGTGGCACCTAATTACATAACCCCGGTCCGCCAAAAGCCAGGCTTGGGCGTATGAGGCGTCTGCAGAACGAAAGGCCAACCGGAAGCAATCTCAAAATCGCAAAAGGCCAACCGATCAATCAGCACCAGCAGCAGCAGCAGAATCCGAGATCCCTCAGCAGCAACCAAAGCGCCGAGAATTTGATATTTATATTTATATTATCTACATATTTATTCTACTTTCTACATCAACGTTTATATGTTGTAGAGTAGCCCAGTAGCCAGCGAAATTTAGGCTAGGGTCCATTTACCGGCAATACCGTCCGTAAGCCGTAGGGAAATATAGCCCAAGAAAAAAAAATGAATTAATCAACCCCTCAAATACAAAATCATTTCGAATTACATTTAAAACTTAAAGTTTCGAATTTTACGCGTCATTATACGCAACTAGAAGCAGATTGAAGCTGAATTTTAGTTTAAGTAATTTAAGAGAATAGTTATAATCAAGAGAGAAGGTCAATAACAGGAAAATATGCATTAGAGCTGAGCAGTCCCGTCTTCCCATGTACGTTTCCCTTCCCTCTCCCATGTCTTAACGGCAGAGTACCGTACCGCTGTAGAGTACGAGTAAGGCAAGTGAGAGTAACGCTAGCGATCTCTTATGTAGTTGAGGTTCTCTTTCACAGGCCCCCTTCGAGAAGCGCTTCTTCGTGGGAAAACAAAGTGAGTCGATTTAATGTCATAAGAATCTCAACTACCCTTTTTAAATAAAACAAAAGTCTAAAGAGAAAATTTAACTTGTTACAAAATTTAAAATTCACCCCTTCTAAATGCCGTACTAAAAAAAAAAAAAAACAAAAAAAAAAATGATGAAAGAAACTCCAAATTCCAAAATTTTTCTCCCATAAAACCCTACCCAACTCCCTGCTCAATAAAATAAAATTTTAAGTCTCACATATAATGGCATAATTTTACATGCCTACACCCATTATACCCGCTCTCTACATTTGTATTATTTCATGTAAAAGCTAGATGGTATATACATGAGCACTGAAATATTCAGCGATCGCTAAATTTAATTTTTATTCATTAAATTCGCATTTTTAAGTTCAATCTATATGTTAATCACTTCTTAGGATCCTAATGCTCTTGTTTAGAATTAATTTTTGTCAGTTAATAGGATTATTCTATGGTTAAAAATAAAATTTATAATGTCATCTAAAGTTGAGTAGAGTCAATAGGGAAGCCATGCGTCGTCGAATGTTATCTGTCGTGTAAAGTGTAGTCGCCTTTTTGGGATCGCCATATATATATCTGGTCGATGGTGATCATGGTAGGGAGGGCACGTCAGCACAAACAACCGCTGGCATAAAGGCACTACATCCTTGTTCGTCCTTGTCTGTCCTTTGCTAGTCAATAGTCCGGTCCATTAGTCCTGCGGAGATCCTCGTACCCTTTAGCACGCGAAGTAATAAGATTTTGTTGTTTGTCTATAGAGCAAGTAGCAGCGTTCCTAAAACCTATCCCCGACCCCCCTCTACTGGTAACTCATGCCGGAACCAGCGCGTGCTCAACGTAGGCTACAAATTACACCAGCTCTCGAAACGTAGTTCGCTACAGTATTCTAATATATAACAATAAACTTATTTGGCGCCCAAACGTGTGTGGCCCGATTCTGTCATGGCGACAGATCGATCCGGCAAGGCCAGATCCATAAAAAGAAAAAATATATTTATTTAAAACCGTCAGTAACATCAGACGTTAGTCAAGAGAATCTCCACAGCATTCATCCTCTAGATTAGGTGCGGCGAGGAGTGATTTACGGATCAAAACTCCTTGCATACTATTAGGCCGCTGGAAAAGTTTTAGCTATTTAGCTTTAACGCCGCTACCTAATTAAACTTACGCATAGGGCGTTGTTTATTGGCTTAATAAATTTGCCATCCCGTCTTTTAGCGTGGGAAGTATTAATTTTTTTTGTACTGAAGTTTAATATAGAATTGTACAGAACACTTGTTGCCGGTTGCCTGGTGTATCTGGTATAGTCTGTGTTTTATGCGAAGTTCAAGAATTTTATTAATACCAGATGTTAAATGTAAGATTAAGAGTCTGTTTTCGAGAATCTGAACAATAGGAGCCGGATGTTGCCGTTTTGCCATGCGGTGAACCGATTAAGTAGGTATTTTCGTTAATAGATCGTCATCTGAAAACGATATCTTTCACCTTTCTAGTCAAATTTTATTTTGTAATTTATTTTTGTTTTGCGTATTAATCTTTTTGTAGTGGAGTTTTAGGCGGAATTGTACAGAACACTTTTGGCCGTTTGCCTGGTGTGTCTGGTATAGTCTGTATATAATACAAGTTGCAAAAAGTTATTTGATACAAGATGTTAAATGTAAGATTAGTGAATCTGTTACATGGAAATCCATATATTACAGGAGCCTCTTGTTGCCGTTTGCCTTGAGGTGAACCTTTTTATTGTTTTTGTGTAATAGTTCGTCATCTGAAAACGTCATCTTCCACTTGTAATTCCATTTTATTATTAAAAATTTTTAGAGTCAATAGTATTAAATTTCATTACCGACAGGGCTTAGCAGGACAAGGAACTTTACAAAAAGATAGCAGAAAACGATTGCATGGCACCCCAAATTTTGAAAGTTTTATTCTGATTTTTTTTCGATTAATTATTTATTTATTTATGTTTTGTTTATTTATTATTTTTGCTTACTATTATTTATTTATTTTATTTATTTATTTTTATTATTAGCTAGATATTTTTTTTAATTATTATTGCAAGATTCCGGAGCTGTAGGTTTTGTTGAAATGTCCCTAGCACACAGCACAGAAGATCTAAATAAAATAGTAGAGAACGTTTGTCAGATCTGCGCAAAACCTATTTCCTTTCCGATCCAATTGCTACACGCAAGGTGCGGTCACGATTTTCACCGAAATTGCTTCGCTACAAAAGCGGGGAAAACAAAAATCTGTCCTGTCTGCTCTAGCTCACTATCATTCGCATCAGCGGAGAATTTAGCAGTTGATACTCCAACTAAACCTTCTGGCTCGAGAACCAAAACTCCAATAGTGCCACTTAACGTAGTAACTAGGTCGAAAGCTAATCAAGGCAAACCATCAAGCGACATCACAATGCCTACTGGTAACGACCAACAACCGCCTTCAGCCCCGACTGAACCTCCAACTGATTTTCAGTCGGCAATGGCCGAAACTATCAGGGTAGCCATTTCAGAAGCCTTAACGACTGCATTGGCCCAGCAAACAAAATGTTTCGCTGATGCTTTGGCGCAACAAACAAGAACCATGACCCAAGCGTTCGCAGGGAATTCGCAAGCCCAAGCGGCAAATTTTTCGCCTAACCAGATAATGTTAGACCCGATGTATAACCAAGGTAATACCGATCCTCAAGGTCCACCAAATCTAGGTCAGAATCGTAGTAGCAATTATTCGCCTGCATCAGCAAGCAGCTCCTTAAGGCCAGATAAGATTGCTCAAATCATGGTTGGTTGGAAGCTACGCTTCTCAGGAAAAGGGCCAATGACTGTCGAAGACTTTATATACAGAGTAGAAGCTTTAGCCGGACAATCATTGGAGGGAAATCTTGAGCTAGTGGCTCAGAATGCTAATTTGCTGTTTGACGGAATCGCGAGCGATTGGTATTGGCGTTTTCATAAAAGCGTATCTGCAGTGCATTGGTTCGAGTTAGTTGAAGGACTTAAAGGCCAATTCAAAGACGATAGAACTGACAGGAACATTCGAGCGGAAATAGACCAAAGGAAGCAACGGGGAAACGAAACTTTCGATGATTTCCATAGGATAATCGCTGCCCTTGCAGATAGACTGTCGCAACCAATGTCAGAGCAAGCAATGGTTGAAACTTTGCGGGCGAACCTCCTTCCAGAAGTCCAACATGAGATTTTGTATGAGCATACCCGAACTGTGCAAGAATTAAGACGACTAGTAAGGACCCGAGAAATTTTTATGCAAACCGTAGGAAAGCCGCAAGGATTTACACCGCGCCACGGACCACCCAGGAGGCAAGTCTGTGAGGTGCAATGTCAGGTAGAGACAGTAACAGAGAGCGAAGAGTCAGATGAAGATCAAGAGTTAGCGGCCATAAATCTGCGATGTTGGAACTGTAAAGAAAAGGGACATCCACATACCAAGTGCCCAGTACCGAAGCGGGTGTATTGTTTCGGATGCGGAGAAGACGGCCAGTACAGTCATACCTGCATCAAGTGCCACCCGACAAAAAACTCAGCAGAGCGTGCCACAAAGGCACGCAAACAGATGGTCTCGAAGGCAACGATGACCGACCAACCAGATTCACTTCACTAACCCCAAAACCAAAATCAACTGTCCAGATTTCTTCCAAAACTGAGTTAGAGAGCAATCATACCACTCGTTCAACAAGCCGTAGGGACAATTACAAAAGTTTAAAAAAGAAAGAACGCAAGCTGTTGCTCTCAGCCATAGTGGGGCAACTTAACGATTTCAGGCCTTACGCGCAGGTTGAAATTTTGGGCAAAATGGTAGTTGGTTTACTGGACACTGGAGCGTCAGTCAGCTGCATAGGTGGGAGTCTGGCTGCAGAGCTACCAGAACTAAATATAAAATACTCTAGAATAACAGCAGGAATTCGAACAGCAGACGGGCAATCCCAACCGATAAGTGGTCGGCTAACTACAGAAGTGTCCTTCCGGGGCGAAAAGAAAACACTAACCTTCTATATAGTACCATCCATAGCAGGAGATTTGTATCTAGGAATAGATTTTTGGAAGCATTTCCAGTTATTACCCGAAGCCTTCCGGGGCAACAATCCAATAGTGGCAGCATTAGAAGAGTCAATATCTCGTGAGCTCTTGCCTGACCAGCAGCAAGCGCTACTTCGTGCAATTAAGCTTTTCCCGTCGTACGCGGCGAAAGGTCTGGGAAGGACCCAACTACTCTCACACTCCATTGATGTGGCTCAAGCAAAACCCATAAAACAAAGGCACTATGCGGTATCTCCGGCAACGGAAAAACTTATGTATGCGGAACTGGATAGGATGCTAGAGCTAGGTGTAATAGAGGAGTCGTCCAGCGCTTGGTCCTCACCAGTAGTTCTGGTCCAGAAACCTGGCAAAGTAAGGCTGTGTATTGATAGCCGAAAGCTGAATGAAGTGACGGTTAAAGACGCATATCCAATGCCACTTATTAATGGAATTTTAGGTAGGCTCCCAAAAGCAGAATTCATAACTAGTTTGGATCTAAAAGACGCCTTTTGGCAGATCCCGCTAGATGCTAATTCAAGGGACAAAACAGCATTCACAGTGCCGGGAAGACCCCTCTATCATTTTGTTGTTATGCCCTTTGGGCTATCTAATTCTCCCCAGACTATGTGTAGGCTAATGGATAAGGTGATCCCAGCGTCTCTAAGGAACGAGGTGTTTGTGTACTTAGACGACTTACTAATAGTCTCAGATACTTTTGAAAGACATATAGAAGTTCTGAAAGAGGTTGCGTCTCACCTTCAAAATGCCAAATTGACCATAAACGTAGAAAAAAGTAATTTTTGCATCAAGGAGGTTAAATACTTGGGACATGTGATTGGCCATGGAACCGTAGGCACAGACCCAGATAAAATATCCGCGATTCTTGAGTTCCCTAGCCCTCGCTCCATGAAACAGGTTCGCCGTTTCTTAGGAATGACGGGTTGGTATAATAAATTCATAAAAAACTTTGCCGCGTTAGCTTCTCCAATTACCGATACGCTCAGAAACAGAAAGAAATTTGTTTGGACTGAGGAAGCTCAACGAGCTTTTGAAATCTTGAAAGAACACATGTGTACGGCCCCTGTGTTGCATAGCCCAAATTTTGACGCTCCATTTTCCATCCATTGTGATGCAAGCAACACTGGAGTGGGCGCGGTTCTAATGCAGGACGACGCCGAGGGAAACGAAGTTCCAATCTCCTTTATGTCCAAGAAACTAAACAAATGTCAATCAAATTACACAGTCACAGAAAAGGAGTGTTTGGCAGCTGTTTTGGCGGTAAAAAAATTCAGGGCATATGTGGAGGGACAAGAGTTCACAATTATTACCGATCACGCGTCCTTAAAGTGGCTAATGTCCCAGGGAGACCTCAGTTCTCGTCTTGCACGATGGTCCTTAAAATTGCAGGGATTTAAGTTCAAAATCAGCCATAGAAAAGGAAGTCAAAATGTAGTACCAGACGCCTTGTCAAGGACTTTTACGGAAGACCTTTCGGGCTTGGAAATATCTAGTTTAGTGGATATGGATGCCAGTGAGTTTAAAGGGAAAAATTACGAAGATCTAAAAGCAGCTATTTCCACAGGAGTACAACAATTAGGTGAGGTTAAGGTCAGCAACGGATTTGTTTATCGTCGCGCTGAGCACGCTGCAGACGAGAAAGTGGCAGATGAATCCTGTTGGAAGCTGTGGCTGCCTAAAGAGCTAGTTCCAGATTTGTTAAAAAAAACGCATGAAGATCCCTTAGCAGCACACTGTGGCATAGCCAAAATGTTAGAAAACTTGAGAAGATATTTCTATTGGCCAAATTTAGCGGTAGATGTAAAAGATTTTGTCAATAGGTGCGAAGTGTGCAAGACAACAAAGCATCCCAGTCAGACTTTGAGACCAGCCTTGGGAAATACTGGCCAATCTGAAAGGATTTTTCAAAGGCTCTACGTTGACTTTTTAGGGCCGTATCCGCGTAGCTCGGAAGGGCATATAGGGCTTTTTATTGTAGTCGATCATGCTTCAAAGTTTCCCTTTCTGAAAGCCGTAAAGAAATTTACCACAGAGGCTATTCTTCCATTCCTTGAAAAAGAAATCTTCCATTGTTTTGGCGTACCGGAAACTATTATTTCCGATAATGGAGTGCAGTTCAAATCAGTGGCGTTCAACGCTTTACTTGAGAGATATGGGATCGCACACTCCTATACGGCGATTTACGCTCCACAAGCCAACGCCTCAGAAAGGGTCAATAGATCGGTGTTAGCTGCCATCAAGGCGTACATAGATCCGAGTCAAAAGAACTGGGATAGTAAACTTAGTAGCATCTGTTGCGCGTTGAGGTCAAGTTTTCATTCGGCCATAAAAACGACACCGTACAGAATGGTTTTTGGGCAGCACATGGTAGTAGATGGAAAATCATATAAAATCATTAGGGAGCTAGGATTGCTAGAGGATAGAAATGTACAGTTCAGTAAGGATGACTCGCGAGACATAATAAGGCGTACGGCTCAGGATTCGATGGAAGCCCAAAGGGAAAGGAATGAAAGGGCTTATAACTTGCGGAGCCGAATTGTGTCTTACAGACCGGGTCAAGAGGTCTTTCGCCGGAACTTCCAGCAAAGCAACTTCGCAAAGGGTTTTAGCTCAAAGCTAGCACCGGTTTTTATAAAGTCTAGGATCCGAAAAAAACTGGGTTTGGCCTATTATGAAATTGAGGACCTCCAGGGAAGGTTAATTGGCAAATACCACGCGAAAGACTTGCGACAATAAGACAAGCTGGGATCTCCCTTGTGTCGATAGCTCACCCCAAGTGAGATTTTGGTGGGGGGGAACTGTAGGATTGCTTGTCTTTTGGCTAAGATTGCTTTCGGCCCAAAAGTAGGCAACAGAGTTTGGTCTACATGGTTTAGTAGAAAATATAGTCTCTTGAGCCAGAACTCCCAAAACTTCACCAAATTGGTGAGTAGGCTTGAGCGACAGGTCGGACTCAGGGTCCCGACCCGAAGTCAATTTCGTTTGGAGTCACACCAAAATTACCAGTGGATCGAAGAAGAAGTTAGTTGCAAGTGCAAAGATCAAAGTTACACAAATTAAAGGAAATCCATAATTTCCAAAATTCCCGGCAATCGCCGTTGCAAGTGGCTTAAAAACCAAAAAAACACAAGTGCTAAAGTGCCAACCCCTAGTGGGTAAGTTTTTTGAGTGCGAGAAGTTGATAAAGTGGTGTTTGAACGCCCTAATGTTTTTAGGTGGCACCTAATTACATAACCCCGGTCCGCCAAAAGCCAGGCTTGGGCGTATGAGGCGTCTGCAGAACGAAAGGCCAACCGGAAGCAATCTCAAAATCGCAAAAGGCCAACCGATCAATCAGCACCAGCAGCAGCAGCAGAATCCGAGATCCCTCAGCAGCAACCAAAGCGCCGAGAATTTGATATTTATATTTATATTATCTACATATTTATTCTACTTTCTACATCAACGTTTATATGTTGTAGAGTAGCCCAGTAGCCAGCGAAATTTAGGCTAGGGTCCATTTACCGGCAATACCGTCCGTAAGCCGTAGGGAAATATAGCCCAAGAAAAAAAAATGAATTAATCAACCCCTCAAATACAAAATCATTTCGAATTACATTTAAAACTTAAAGTTTCGAATTTTACGCGTCATTATACGCAACTAGAAGCAGATTGAAGCTGAATTTTAGTTTAAGTAATTTAAGAGAATAGTTATAATCAAGAGAGAAGGTCAATAACAGGAAAATATGCATTAGAGCTGAGCAGTCCCGTCTTCCCATGTACGTTTCCCTTCCCTCTCCCATGTCTTAACGGCAGAGTACCGTACCGCTGTA
This sequence comes from Drosophila takahashii, assembly GCF_030179915.1. Classification (NCBI taxonomy): domain Eukaryota; kingdom Metazoa; phylum Arthropoda; class Insecta; order Diptera; family Drosophilidae; genus Drosophila; species Drosophila takahashii. The sequence continues at coordinate 38,234,846 of NC_091679.1, forward strand.
GAGTACGAGTAAGGCAAGTGAGAGTAACGCTAGCGATCTCTTATGTAGTTGAGGTTCTCTTTCACAGGCCCCCTTCGAGAAGCGCTTCTTCGTGGGAAAACAAAGTGAGTCGATTTAATGTCATAAGAATCTCAACTACCCTTTTTAAATAAAACAAAAGTCTAAAGAGAAAATTTAACTTGTTACAAAATTTAAAATTCACCCCTTCTAAATGCCGTACTAAAAAAAAAAAAAAACAAAAAAAAAAATGATGAAAGAAACTCCAAATTCCAAAATTTTTCTCCCATAAAACCCTACCCAACTCCCTGCTCAATAAAATAAAATTTTAAGTCTCACATATAATGGCATAATTTTACATGCCTACACCCATTATACCCGCTCTCTACATTTGTATTATTTCATGTAAAAGCTAGATGGTATATACATGAGCACTGAAATATTCAGCGATCGCTAAATTTAATTTTTATTCATTAAATTCGCATTTTTAAGTTCAATCTATATGTTAATCACTTCTTAGGATCCTAATGCTCTTGTTTAGAATTAATTTTTGTCAGTTAATAGGATTATTCTATGGTTAAAAATAAAATTTATAATGTCATCTAAAGTTGAGTAGAGTCAATAGGGAAGCCATGCGTCGTCGAATGTTATCTGTCGTGTAAAGTGTAGTCGCCTTTTTGGGATCGCCATATATATATCTGGTCGATGGTGATCATGGTAGGGAGGGCACGTCAGCACAAACAACCGCTGGCATAAAGGCACTACATCCTTGTTCGTCCTTGTCTGTCCTTTGCTAGTCAATAGTCCGGTCCATTAGTCCTGCGGAGATCCTCGTACCCTTTAGCACGCGAAGTAATAAGATTTTGTTGTTTGTCTATAGAGCAAGTAGCAGCGTTCCTAAAACCTATCCCCGACCCCCCTCTACTGGTAACTCATGCCGGAACCAGCGCGTGCTCAACGTAGGCTACAAATTACACCAGCTCTCGAAACGTAGTTCGCTACAACATCCCTCGCATAAAATGAGGGTATTTTACTAGTGCGTCGACTCTAGCAAACAATGTCGGGCATAAAAAGTCATTTTCATGTTGTTATGGCCAAAGTGCAGAAATTCTGAAAATTCATCTTTTCAATTTCGCCCCCCACCAGCACTTTTATGCAAACTCTCGTTTTTGTTGCTGTCAATTTCACAGATTAATGCGCACACATTTCAACGCCAAAGTCGGCAGAAACATTTATTATTGACAATGGCCAAAAGTTTTGCCATTCGCTTTGCCTTCTGGCCAACATCCTTCTTCTGACCAGACGGCGAAGCGACAAAAATTGATTTACAGTATAGATATTTTAATCATCAAAGCTCTTGGCTGTTAGTTCTTAGTTACATGCTATTCCATTCACCCCCGAAAAATCAAATTTATGGGCCACGTCGAAGGAAGAGAAGCGTCTGCCCCAAAAACACACAATTTATGGCCTTACATTGGGCGAATGGGCGGTGGGTGGTAAATGGGGGCGTGGCAGCCTGTTGAGTAAGTTTTCGGTGTTATTTCTATGCGAATAAGAAGCTTTTCCGGTGGCCTTCGGGCTGTTTACTTTCAGGAGTTGTATTTCGCGTGGTCGCAAAAAGGTTTCCCTGGTACTTTTTGGCAAAGACTTAGAAACTCAATTTAAGCACCCTTCCCGCAACTAATAACTTTTGCAAGAACTTGAAAATTATTGATCGGTTATGGAAAATATTTTATAGGAATTTTGGTAGTCGCAAATTCGTTGTACATTTAATTTGATTCCCAAAAAGCCTTAGAATGGAAACAAGATATTAGAAATATTAATATTGAATAATAAAATTTTTTAGTATATATTGACATTAAACAAGTATGGAATAATCTACGAAATAATCATCTTTCGTTGCAATAATTATCTTTCGAGTTTTCAGGAACTGCGGTTCCCTTATCACTTTGCGGCTTTTGTAGCATTGCATATTTTGCTTTTTTAAGGCTTATCATTAAAACCACTTTAATTGTTCGGTGAGAAAAAGGCTCGACCACTGCAGTCTGTGGTTTAAATTGTGTTTTATATATATTTTTCTGGACTGCCAGTTGGATATAAAAGACCTTCGCTTCATAGGCAAAATCACAGTTCTCCAACTGGGTTTGTTGAGTGAAGTTTAAAGTGCACTTCTGAAATAACAACCATGACCAATACGGATCTGAAAGCCCTTGAGCTCCTTTTCCAGCGACCTCTGGAACCGGCGTTCACCACTCGTGACTCGGGTAAAACCGTTCTGGAACTGCCCGATAGTTTCTACACGGATCGCTATCGCAATGATTCCGAGGAGGTGGGCAATCGGTTCGCCAAGGATGTGGACCTGAAAATCCCAATCCAAGAGTTGTCCAACGTTCCCAACCTGGACTTTACCAAAAAGGTTGGCTTGAAGGATCAGTTCTCCTTGTTTAACAATCGCCATCGGGATATCGCCAGCGAGCTGATCACTATTTTCATGGGTGCCCCGAATCTCAGGCAATTCGTATCCCTCTCCGTTTACACCAAGTAAGTATTACATATTGCTTTTACTTTTTACTGGTTAAATGGGGAATACTTGTTCTTATTTTAGGGATCGTGTAAATCCTGTATTGTTCCAGTACGCCTATGCTGTGGCAATTGCCCATCGTCCAGATACGAGGGAAGTGCCTATTACCAACATCTCTCAGGTCTTCCCAAGCAACTTCGTTGAGCCTTCGACCTTCAGGGTATGTTTATGTTATTTAAATAAAAAAATTTCACAAAATAATTAGAAACAAAAACAAAAAAAATATTTCTTAACTCTTGATAAACTTATGTAAATGTGTGAGAATGAGAATTAATTTTTTAAAATTTAAATTTTCTATAAAACTAATGGTATTGATATATTATCTTCTTTCGCAGGATGCCCGTCAGGAGGCCTCTGTAATTGGGGAGAGCGGCGGTCGAGTCCATATAGATATTCCGCGCAACTACACGGCCTCGGATCGCGAGGATGAGCAGCGCCTGGCCTATTTCCGCGAGGATATCGGCGTGAACAGCCACCATTGGCACTGGCACTTGGTCTACCCCACCACCGGACCCCGTGAGGTGGTCAACAAGGATCGTCGTGGCGAACTCTTCTACTACATGCACCACCAGATCCTGGCCCGCTACAACGTGGAGCGTTTCTGCAACAACCTGAAGAGGGTGCAGCCACTGAATAATCTGCGTGTCGAGATTCCTGAGGGTTACTTCCCCAAGATCTTGTCCAGTCTGAACAACCGCACCTATCCGGCTCGAGTGACCAACCAACTGCTGACTGACGTGAACCGCGATGATGCGACTATTGAGATCTCTGATGTGGAACGCTGGCGCGATCGCGTGTTGGCTGCCATTGATCAAGGATACGTCGAGGATGTGAGTTCTTAGAATATATCTACAGGATTAATTAACAATTTCTCAGAAAAAAAATCATTATTTTTTTCTCGATCTCAAAGATGGATTTAATCTCAAAATTAAGATGAATTCGTCTTGAAAAACAAAATCAAGACTACTTTTGTCTCTGCTTCCAAATTGCTTTATCTTAAAATTGTAACTCATGAATATTCTTTTCTTCATTTCAAGAATTTTTCTTCTCAAATAAGAGAGAAAAGTTAGTCTTGAATTATTTTCGTTCCCAATTTTTAAATTTGTTCCATTTTTTCTGACTTTTGACTTTTCTTTTTCCTTTTTTTTTGAGTGTTTAAACTCTTCTTTTTCCTTTTTTTAGCCCTCTGGCAACCGTACGCCATTGGACGATGTTCGTGGCATCGATATCCTGGGCAACATGATTGAAGCCAGTCCAGTTGTATCTGTCAACTATAACTTCTATGGCAATCTGCACAACGAGGGTCACAACATAATCTCCTATGCCCACGATCCCGATCAACGGCACTTGGAGTCCTTTGGTGTGATGGGCGATGTGACCACGGCGATGAGGGATCCGATCTTCTACAGGTGGCACGGATTCATTGACTCGGTGTTCAACAAGTTCAAGACTCGCCTGGACCCCTACAATGCTGCTCAGCTAAACTTCGATGGTGTTAGCATTGACTACATCGAGGCCAAGATTGGCGTGGGTTCTGCCAAGGCCAACACCCTGCTGACCTACTGGCAAAAGTCGAGTGCCGATTTGGCAGCTGGTCTGGACTTTGGTCCCTCGGCCGATGGCAACATCTTTGCCTCATTCACGCATCTGCAGAATGCTCCCTTCACCTATACCTTCAATGTGACCAATAATGGAGCTAAAAGGACGGGAACCTGCCGCATCTTCATCTGCCCCAAGGTGGATGAGCGTAATCAGCCACTGCGACTGGAGGAGCAGCGACTAATGGCCATTGAAATGGACAAGTTTACTGTTGATTGTGAGTGTGAAAAAAATGGAAAATTCAAAAATGCTATAGAACTAAATTTTCCTAAAAGATAAAAAATTGTCGGAAAGTTATGTCCTTTAAAAAAACAAATTTAATTTACTTTAAAGTTTAAATGGTGTGTCTCTTAAAATGGTTAAAAGGTGTAAAGATTCCACACTTTATTAATTATTCCCAAAGGTTTAAAGAACTTCAGGTTTAAGCCAGTGAACTGTGATATTAACTAATAATCTCTCAGTTCCACCTCAGACAACCTCATATGATTTACTAACATATTAATTAATCCCCAGTGGTCCCGGGTGTGAACACCATTCGCCGCCAGTCGACGGAGTCCTCGGTGGCCATTCCCTTCGAGCGCTCGTTCCGGCCAATTGGAGCGGACTATCAGCCCAAGGCCGCCGATGAGCTGGCCCGCTTCCGCTTCTGCGGCTGTGGGTGGCCACAGCACCTCCTGCTGCCCAAGGGCAACGCCCAGGGAATGCTCTTCGATCTGTTCGTCATGATTTCCGACTACTCGCAGGACGCCGTTCAGCAGCCCAACACGTAAGTGGTTTAGGGTGGCATTCACCCAATTTCCCATCATCAGCTGACCTTCTCCTCTTTCATCTCCTTGTCGCCCATTAGAGTCAATGATGCCTGCAGCACGGCTTACTCGTTCTGCGGTCTGAAGGATAAGCTGTATCCCGACCGACGCACCATGGGCTATCCCTTCGACAGGCGACTGCCCAATGCCAATCTCACCGAATTGGTCGGCGCCTTCGGCAACATGGCCAAGACCGATTTGAGGATTGTCTTCAACGATCGCGTGATTGACAAGGCCTAGGTGATTGAGAATATAATTTTCAACTGCCTTTAGGGATCAACGAAACAGGACTTGAAAAGGAATAACTCTTGGAACCTGAAACTCTCTATAAATTTACATCTACAAAAAAGTGCGTCTCCATTTGGTGTTTTATCGTTTAAGATTATATTTTATTAAAATAAATATATTATATGCAAGCATAAATCTAAAAATATTTTAACATTTTATATATTCTATTTTCCGACAAGACTCAATATACCAAGGTATCATCCTCATGACAGCTTTAGTACATTTTTATTTATTACTCTTTCGAGGCAGAAAAAAGATTACTCGCCTGTGTTGGCCTTAATATTCACAGACAACTGACACTGAAGCCAGCCAAGGATACGATAAATATTTACTCATATAAGAAATCCTCGTCTAGGTATATTTGCTGGCCAAATATTTGCTCTACACTCAGAAAAAAAATCGCCCTGAATTTTAGAAAATCGCCATACTTTTTAAGCCAAAGGCAGCTCGCCTTGCCTTTTAGAAAAAATATTTCTAAAAATTAGAAAAAAAATTTCTTAAATTTAGGGTTAGTTTTTGCAAAATTGAATAAGAAGAAGAAAAAAAAATCGGGGAATCGGGAGTTATGCCGACTGGGTGGAGTCTGTCGGTGTGGGGTGTTGTTGTTGGGGTTCTCGTTTTTCAACTTATTTTTCTCTCCTCTATTTAAACACATGGATGACGTCACGATGCTTGTACACAAACACACTTTTAATCTTTAATTGTAACTGAAATAATAACTGAAATTATTATATTATTTATTAATGATAAGCATAAAAATCAAATAACTCACTATCTTGAGGAAAACATTTTGGTCGCACGCGAGATTCGAACCCCTTACCTCACAGTTTGCAGTCAAACACTCTACTAGCTGCGCCAGGGAAGCATCACGAGAGGCGCTGTACAAAGTACATTCTCATTCTGTTCTCCTGGGTTCTAGGTTTATACCCTTATTTATCCATTATGTGTGTGTTAGCTTACCTAAATCCTTATTTGTATTAAAGTATACATTTTAATGCGCAAAAAAAAAAAAAAAGACGCAAAAAATGTCCGCCTCGACGTGGGATCGAACACACGCTTCCGAATATAAGCGTAGAAAACAAATAATCCGCTCGCATTAGACCCCTAGGCTACCGATTGGGCCAATTTTCAAAAATGTAAGGCGATTTTTTCTTAGTTTGAAAGAAAAATTTCTGAATAACAGAAAATTTTTCTAAAAGTGGATAACAAGAGGAGTTGATCTAATCAGGGTAAGTTTTTCTTATTATTTAGAAAAATATTTCTGAAAAATAGAAATATTTTCTGAATTTCAAGGCGATTTTCAAAGTATGGCGATTTTCTAAAATTTAGGGCGATTTTTTTTCTGAGTGTAGATTATTGAATATTATTTATGCCAAAGAAATACAGATACACAGCCGCTGAAGGGCGTTTATTTGTCATAGACAGACACGCCCACAACAGGGCGAACTAATCCTATTAGACTTCAAAGCGGTTTGCCCGACAAACTTTGCGGATTGCCCGTGTCCAGGAGGCCTTGACTTTCCACCCACCACCACCCAAGAATATTGAAGAAAAATAGGAAGACATCTTAACAAACAAGGGGAAAAAAACCCCGCTGCACGTGTTGCGCTTATTAATTTTCGGCATTTACCGGGTCGAGGACTTTAATTAGACATCCACTAGATGGGGATAAAGTTCTGGACTTCGAATTAGGAAAAGACAACCAACAGCTGCCGCTAACAAATTGATTTTTAATAGATTTTTATGACTGCTATCGAGGACCAACGCAGCTTAATGATGGCATCAGTTCGCGCCACAT